>NC_052166.1:10176998-10482616 GCF_902713615.1 Scyliorhinus canicula | reverse complement strand
ATCTGTCCCCCTCTCCCTCTCCGTCACTCTATCTCCTCATCTGTCTCTCTCCTGCCTCTCTCCCCGCGTCTCGTTCTCACCTCTCTCTCTCTCTCTCTCTCTCTCCACATCTCTTTCTCCTTGTCTCTCACCCCGTTCCTCTCTCTCCATCTCTCTCTCTCTCTCTCTCCGGATCTCTGTATCTCCTCCTCACTCCGCCCGCCCCTACTCACTCACTCACTCTCTCTCTCTCTCTCTCTCTCCGGATCTCTGTAGCTCCTCCTCACTCCGCCCGCCCTACTCACACACTCTCTCTCTCTCTCTCTCCGGATCTCTGTATCTCCTCCTCACTCCGCCCGCCCTACTCACACACTCTCTCTCTCTCTCTCTCTCTCTCCGGATCTCTGTATCTCCTCCTCACTCCGCCCGCCCTACTCACTCACTCACTCACTCACTCACTCACTCACTCACTCACTCACTCACTCACTCACTCACTCACTCACTCACTCACTCACTCACTCACTCACCACTCACTCACACTCACTCACTCACTCACTCACTCACTCACTCACCTCACTCACTCACTCACTCACTCACACTCACTCACTCACTCACTCACTCACTCACTCACTCACTCACTCACTCACTCACTCACTCACTCACCTCACTCACTCACTCACTCACTCACTCACTCACTCACTCACTCACTCACTCACTCACTCACTCTCTGTTTCTCTCTCTTTCTCTTTCTCTTTCTCTTTCTCTTTCTCGCTCCCCCCATCCCTCTCTCCCTCCCCGTCTCCCTCTCCCTGTCTCTCTCTCTTCCAATCTCTCTCTTCCCATCTCGGGGGCCCCGGCACTGATCCCCGCGGCACGCCGGCACTGATCCCCGCGGGACCCCACCAATCCCCGCGGGGCCCCGGCACTGATCCCCGCGGGGCCCCGGCACTGATCCCCGCGGGACCCCCACACCGATCCCCGCGGGACGCCAGCACTGATGCCTGCGGGACCCCGGCCCGGAATTGATCCCTGCGGGACTCCACTCTCTTTCATTCTCTCACAAACTTATCTCCTTTCTGCAACAGGTTTTCGGTTTAATCGCAGCTGCGGTCTTCGCCTATGATGCCTATCTTATCTTCCCCAGTCTGAAGCAGAAGCAGCACGTACCAGCGGCCACAGGTTAGCCATGGCACAGCGGACAGCGTGGGCACCTGCTGAAGCAGTCCCACTCGTATCAGCTACATTAACAGCAAATCTGTATTAACAACTCATCACAGTGGACATATATACACGGGAGAGAGGGGCAGGTGTTTACACATCCCTGTCCACATCTAGACTGACCCTGCCTCTGGTTGATGTGCCTGAGAGTAGGGGTGGGGAGAACAGGCTGTTGTGGGGAGGGGGAAGCATGAACGATAGGCGGGGATAATAATAATAATCACTTATTGTCACAAGTAGGCTTCAGTGGTTACTGTGAAAAGCCCCTAGTTGCCACATTCCAGTGCCTGTTCGGGGAGGCCGGTATGGGAATTGAACCCGCGCTGCCGCCTTACAAGCTAGCTATTTAGCCCAGTGTAGCTAAACCAGCCCGGCATGAAGAAGGGGAGGAGAGCTGGTGACAGATATGGGGTGGGACAGGGGTGGTGAAAAGGTAGCAAATGTGTGGTGGGGCATGCCACACCTGTCCTCGGGGCATTTGATTGGGACAGTGACGAGGGAGCTTTACTCTGTATCTAACCCCGTGCTGCCCCTGTCCTGGGAGTGTTTGATGGGGACAGTGTAGAGGGAGCTTTACTCTGTATCTAACCCCGTGCTGTACCTGTCCTGGGAGTGTTTTGATGGGGACAGTGTAGAGGGAGCTTTACTCTGTATCTAACCCCGTGCTGCCCCTGTCCTGGGAGTGTTTGATGGGGACAGTGTAGAGGGAGCTTTACTCTGTATCTAACCCCGTGCTGTACCTGTCCTGGGAGTGTTTGATGGGGACAGTGTAGAGGGAGCTTTACTCTGTATCTAACCCCGTGCTGTACCTGTCCTGGGAGTGTTTGATGGGGACAGTGTAGAGGGAACTTTACTCTGTATCTAGCCCCGTGCTGTACCTGCCCTGGGAGTGTTTAATGGGGATGATGTAGAGGGAGCTTTACTCTGTATCTAACCCCGTGCTGTACCTGTCCTGGGGGTGTTTGATGGGGACGGTGTAGAAGGAGCTATACTCTGTATCTAACCCCGTGCTGTACCTGTCCTGGGAGTGTTTGATGGGGACAGTGTAGAGGGAACTTTTCTCTGTATCTAACCCCGTGCTGTACCTGTCCTGGGAGTGTTTAATGGGGACAGTGTAGAGGGAGCTTTACTCTGTATCTAACCCGTGCTGTACCTGTCCTGGGAGTGTTTGATGGGGACAGTGTAGAGGCAGCTTTACTCTGTATCTAACCCCGTGCTGGGAGTGTTTTGACTGAATATTAACTTTCTCCTCTCGTTCCTGTTTTCCGCAGCTCCCCCAGATTATGTTCCCTGATTTGGGGATTCGAGACGTTGAGATGAAAAGATGTCCGGGGGACCTGAAACAGGCCTTGTTTTCCCAGCCTGGCCCAGATATGAGATCGCAGGAACCCATTCCGATGTCAACTCACCGTCTCTCCCAATCCAGATCCCTCATTAACCTGACTCCCATCCCCACCTGCACCCCAACACTGCCCCCTCATGCTGCCGTTCCCAATTCCAAACCTATTGTCCCCACCCTACCCCACCCCCACCCCATTCCGACCTTTCCCCACTCCCAATGCCAGAGCTTCTTCCTGACCTGCCTCTTACCCCTATCCTACCCCCAAACCTTTGACCTCCCTCCCCTCACAGTCACCTTTGACCTCCCTCCCCTCACAGTCACCTCTTCCTCCTCCATCTCTCTCTCTCATCATTCCTCCGGCTTCTGCCTTCCTCCTCAATTCCGTTCCCTGCTCCCACCCTCTTCCACTCCCGCTCCAAAGTCTGAACTGCCTCTGGAGCCCGTTGTCGGGCCTAACACTACTTGAAGCCTGGGACTCATCATGCTCTACCCACCCAGCTTTGAAACCTAGTCCCTTCACTGTACGTCTGGAGAAGAAGCCCTGTGCCCTGCACTCCTCTTGTTTTTATTTATATAATCAGTGTTTCTAATTTATATAGAATGAGGTATTCATTGGGAAGGTGGGAGTGGGGGTTCCGGCCTTGCCCCTGCTCTCACTTTGAGGCCTTGTTAACTGGAGGTAAAACTGCAACCCTACTGGACTGGATGGCAACGTGCCAGGAAATGCCAGCAGAAAATTAATTGGAGGGCTGAACACTTCCAAGTATTCATTGAGAAAGATATCGGAGGTTGTGGGAAAAATGAGTAGTTGAGATTAATCGACTTGGATGTCCAAGATTCAGTATCTCTCTTCAATTGGAGCGGCTAATGGAGGATTGTGTATGTTGGGAAGGAGAAACAACCTCCAGGAAGTTGTGCTGGAAGGATGGGAGTGGGGTGGCAGAGGAGGAGGGGACGTTTAGTGAGGTAGAGCGAGGGTGCTGAAATCTACGCCAAGCCGAGAGGATTGATTCAATCGTGGGGGTTCAATGTAGGCTGCGGCGTTTCCAAGGGCTGCAGCCTCAGCGACGTCCTGCGTCTTAACGATCAAGTAAATGTGAGACTGGGGGCAGGGGGGGGGGGGGGGGGGAGTGAATCCAGGCACTGAATTTGGGAGCCGGAGATGAGATGTTAGCATTTGCTTGTGGAGTGTTGTATCTGGCTTGATTTAAGTCCTGAAATCATTATGATGATGAGTCAGACTGTCAGCCAGGTCCCAAGTGCCTGTTTTTCTGCCCCATCCTCAACATTTACCTTCCCCATCGCCACCCCTCCTTCCCCCTCCCCTCCATCTCCCAATATACCGGCCGCACCAGCCATTTTAGTTACATTGGAACAAAGATCTTCATAGTTATGAGGGGTAGTCGGAGATTCTTGGGTTATTTCCGCTGCAGTTGGAGCAGGCTACGTGGCAATTAAATCAAGTTTCTGTAAAATTATACAGAGACTGTGAGCAAAAGTATAAATGGGCACTTTGCTTCGAGTGTATATTGGAATGGGTTGTTGATGTTAAAACTGCCACTGTCAATGAAGGATTGCGACAATGGGCAAGAGAGCTGATTTGGATTTAAAGTCAGACGCTGGTGCCCTGTTGTGAGAGAGGGGCTGGAAGACATGGGCTTCATTCAACCTGATGGCTGTTTCCCGATTCTTGCAATCCAGTTCCAATTAATATTCTGGATTTGCTGCAACCGCTTCTTTTCCACATGTTCTCCCCGCTCCCCATCCCCCACACTGTGGAAATCCCCAATGGATCTGCAGTCTTCATTCCAATCCCCCTCCTCATTCTGAGGCCTGAATATCAGCCTCATGACTACTGTCTCCACCCTCTCGCCCCTCCAGCATTGGAGTGCCTTCTCTCAACCTTTGCGCCTCATTGACCAGCGCCCCTTGTCCTCCAGAGTAAAAGGAAGCTGGGGAGGAGGAAGATTAGTAGATGGAGAGGGGCGCAGGGAAGAACATGGAACTGGGAGTGGCTCCAGAAGTGCCTTAACAGAGAACAAGAATAAGAAAGCGGCTTCAATTTCATTTTAGAAAATGTCATCACATCTTGTGTCTTAAATGTAACATAGGTGTGTCATTGCGTTTGGGAGGGTGGGTTAATTGTAACATTTCATTTCCTGGGTCAAGCAGCGCCGCAATACTGGCGATGAGGCTGGCTCTTGTGGACTGAGCTGGTGGAATCCCCTTTAGGCACCAACTGAACTGCCAATAGATGCGAAGGCTTAAGAGAGATGATTGGAGTTTATTAATGGAATAAAAGATTACATGGAGGGATTTTGACCGTGCCGCATATTTCTGGTCCGCGAATCATTTCACCCAGTTGCTGGACCCTAAAGGGATCCTAACGGTCTCAGTGCTTTGTCTCTGGTGTTAATGACTGTGTTGTGATGTATCTGTGTGTCCATGCCTGCTCACTGGTTGTAGTACACCGTAATCGTAGTGTCAACCCCTGTCTGTGAAGCATCTCCATTCACAAATGCAAGGGGGATATATTTTGTCTTAATTTTGTGCCAATTGTAGCCAGGGATTTTGCCCTGATGTTCACGTATAGGATTGGGTGCTCGGTTCTTCGCGAACTCACCAAGGACCTCGGAAGCAGGACATTGCCATTGTAACCTGGCGCAACACCACCCCCCAATGGCAGGGAATAACAACTGCAGCATTTTGGTTCACTGCTTTCGCCATTGTTATTTGCTGCTTCTTAAACCAGTCCCCGGGTTTACTCCCCTCACGCTCCTTTTTCCCAGAAGCAACCTTCTTGCTTCTGAGAGGGGCCCCCCATCTCGCCCCCCACCCTTCTCTATCCCCCCTCCCACCCTTCTCTCTTTCCCCCCCCCTTCTCTCCAACCTCCACGATATGATGCTGCTGGATGTCTGGCGGGAGCCTCTCCGGGGCCTTTCGATTCTTGTCTGGCGATCTCCTTTAATCGCGGATGCCTTGATGGTTCTTTTGCCCTCACTGCCCCAGCAGAGGTGGGGTCGGAGGGTCTGGGGCACCGACTCGGGGAGGGAAGCATTGCCACGTTAAAGGCTGTGGTTCCCCCTGCTGCGGCATTTGTTTATTCCGAGGTTTGATTGAAACTTACTGTGTGTCGCTTTAACAAGGCTCATCGGTTCGTTAGCTAATAAAAACAAATCATTTAAAATCTACCACTTTTGTGTGTTTCATCCATCTGCCTACCTCAGCCAATCAGAGCAGCCTCTGCTGACTTTGCCATGTCATTTCCTCTGGTGAAGCTCGCAGAGCAACAGGAGGCCATTCAGCCCCTCTCGTCCATTACACAGGAGCAGGAGGCGACCATTCAGCCCCCTCCAATCCATTACACAGGAACAGGAGGAGGCCACTCGGACTCTCTTGAGTGTACCCATGAACAGAAGTGCCACATTCAGCCCCTGCAATCCATTACACAGGAGCCTAAGAAGCCCCGTTCAGCCCCTCTTGAGCCTGTTACACAGGAACAGGAGGAGGGACCATTCAGCTCCCCTCTTACCTATTACAAAGGAACAAGAGGAGGCCATTCAGCCCCTCAAACCTGTTACATAGGAACAGAAGGAGGCCATTTGGTCTTTCTTGTGCCTGTTACCCAGGAATAGGAGGAGGCCACTCAGCCCCTCGAGTCCATTATACAGGAACAGGAGGAGGCCATTCTGTCCCCTCCAATTCATTACACAGGAACAGGAGGAGGTCACTCTGCCCCCTCCAATCATTGTGCTGGAATAGGAGGAATCCTTTCAGCCCCTCTCATGGGATCAGGAGGATGGGGTGTGGAGAGGTGGGGGTGGAAAGGTGAAGAGTAGCTGTCTGATCCATGGGAAGAGCGTCATTACTTAAAAGGAGCAAATGTCAATTTGGCTATAATGTGGGTTGGCGCTGGAGAAGTCAGAATGTACAGTTGTATTAGCTACAGAGTTGAATTGTTTTGTAAATGCAGTGATTTCTTTCCATCAATTGATAGCTCTGCGATTAGTTAACCTGAGAGACTCCGCATTCAGTCTTCAATTTCACTATTGCTCCTCTCGCCCTGCCTACTACATGCAGCCCTAATGAAAGGAAGACAAAACTGACATTTATACAACACATTTCACACTGTCTCAAATTGCTTTACATTCAGTTAAATGCTTTTGAGTTCTGGTTACTGCTGTAATATTATCAAATGGTGAAGCTCGCTGGAGGGGACCACTGGTTAATGCAGTATGTTTGTAAGTCATTGTGGATGGATGGGATAAGCTGGTCGAGGTGGCCTTTGTCACCTCAAAGAGAGGGTTGAATCACTGTTGGATTTCTGTTCATTGTGTTGCTGGTTGATGGAACCATCAATTCACGAGACACGTGCTTTAAGATATGAACAGTGGTTTTAATCTACTTACTACAGAGCCAGCCTGTTACCCGTTGAACTCTCAATGAACTGCAGGCTGGCTCTGTACAAGGGTATTTATACAGTAGTCCAGGGGGAGGAGTCGTGGGCGGAGCCAAGGGTGGTGCCCTGTACAAACCCCTGAGCATTCCCAGAGCTACTCCCCCTAGTGGTTGGATAACGCTACTGCGCTTACAATGGTATTGGTAAATACAGTGTGAATTACTAAGTTACATTCACCCCCTGCAAAAAAATCAAGTCCAGCGGGGGTAGTGGTCTACAAAGTAAGTCTGTCCGGTGTTCGAACTGTCCGCTGTGATCTGCGGAGCACCGGGGTTGCAGCCTCTTGCGGTGGCTGGATGGGTGTTGTGTGCTGGGGTACGATGGCGGACTCCAGGGAGGATTGCGTCCGAGCTTCATACTCTTCTGGTTCGACTGGGGGCTGGCCCGCGCGGGTGCATGGAACTGGTGGAGCGAGCTCGTGGGCTTGGGAGCGCGAGGGGGTGGCATCATGGGGTGTAGGGTGAGGGGTCCTTCTGTGGGGGTAGAGGGGGCGCTGGATCCGGCGGGTGCCAGATCCTGGAGGGATACTGTGTCCTGACGGCCGTCGGGGAACTCGACAAAGGCGTACTGGGGGTTGTAGTGGAGCAGGCGCACCTTCTCAACAAGGGGGTCGGATTTGTGTGCCCTGACGTGTTTCCTCAGGAGTACCGGGCACGGTGTCCTCAGCCATGCCGGAAGTGAGACCCCCATGGTAGTGCCCCTGGAAAAAATGAAGAGCCTCTTGAGGGGTCTGATTGGTCGCTGTGCATAAGAGGGACATAATAGCGTGGAGCGTGTCTGGGAGGACTTCCTGCCACTGGGTTCCCTGGGTTGTAGCTGGTAGTCCTGCTCGAGGCAATGCTCTTGTCGAGCAGGTACTGACGCAGCTCGTCGCTCATGAAGGACGAACCCCGGTCGCTGTGCACGTAGCTGGGGAAACCAAACAGGGTGAAGATGCTATGCAGGGCCCTGATGACTGTGTGGGAGGTCATGTCGGGGCACGGGATAGCAAATGGGAAACGGGAGAACTCATCTACGTTAAGAAAGTAAACATTCTTGTTAGTTGAGGGGAGTGGCCCTTTGAAATCAATCGTGAGGCGTTCAAAGGGCCTAGAAGCCTTGACCAGGTGGGCCCTGTCTGGCCTATAGAAGTGCGGTTTGCACTCCGCACAGATCGGGCAGTCCCTGGTGACCGCTTTTACCTCCTCGTTGGAGAAAGGCAGGTTTCGGGCTCTGATGTAGTGGGCGAGCCGGGTAACCCCCAGGTGGCAGAGGTCGTCGTGGATGACTTTCAGTCGGTCAATCTGCGCGCTGGCGCATGTCCTGCGGGATAGGGCATGCGGAGGCTCGTTGAGCTTCCCGGGTCGGTACTTAATATCGTAGCTATAGGTGGAGAGTTCGATCCTCCACTGAAGAATTTTATCATTTTTTATTTTGCCCCTTTGCGAGTTATCAAACATAAAGGAACCGATCGTTGGTCGGTGATGAGGTTGAACCTCCTACCTGCGAGGTAGTGCCTCCAGTAACGAATAGCCTCCACAATATCTCTCTCGACTGAGGAGTGTCGGAGTTCTGAAGCGGAGAGGGTATGGGAGAAAAATGCGACTGGCCTCCCTGCCTGATTTAGTGTGGCTGCTAGAGCTACCTCTGAGGCGTCGCTCTCAACCTGGAATGGAGTGGATTCATCCACCGCCCGCATGGCCGCTTTGGCGATGTCCTCCTTGATGCAGTTGAAGGCCTGGCGTGCCTCAGCTGACAGGGGAAATCGTGTGGCCTTAAAGAGTGGGCGTGCTTTGTCCGCATATTGAGGGACCCACTGGGCGTAGTAGGAGAAGAAGCCCAAGCACCTTTTGAGGGCCTTGGGGCAATGGGGGAGGGGGAGCTCTAAGAGGGGGCACATATGGTCCGGGTCTGGGCCCAGGACTCCGTTTTCCACGACGTAGCCGAGGATGGCCCGTCTGTTAGTGCGGAAAACGCATTTCTCTTTGTTGTAGGTGATGTTTAATTTCTGTGCCGTCTGGAGAAAACGGTGGAGGTTGGCGTCGTGGTCCTGCTGGTCATAGCCGCAGATGGTGACATGTCCAAGTACGGAAACGTGGCCCGCAGCCCGTACTGGTCACCATTCGGTCCATTGCTCGTTGGAACACCGAGACCCCATTAGTGACGCCGAAGGGGACCCGGAGGAAATGGAAGAGGCGGCCATCGGCCTCGAATGCCGTGTAGTGGCGGTCCTCCGGGCGGGTTGGGAGCTGGTGGTATGCAGACTTCAGATCCACCGTGGAAAAGAGCCGATACTGGGCGATCTGATTTACCATGTCTGCAATCCTGGGGAGGGGATACGCGTCAAGGAGCGTAAATCTATTTATGGTCTGACTATAGTCGACAACCATGCGGAATTTTTCCCCGGTCTTAACGACTACCACCTGAGCTCTCCAGGGACTATTGCTGGCCTCTATAATCCCCTCACTGAGAAGCCTTCGGACCTCTGATCTGATAAATACCCTATTCTGCAGGCTGTGTCGCCTGCTACGAGTGGCTACGGGTTTACAGTCCTTTGTGAGATTGGCGAAGAGAGGGGGGGGGAGATTCGCAGCGTAACGAGGCTGCAGATAGTGAGTGGGGGCAGGGGCCCGCCAAAGGTGAGAGTGAGGCTCTTAAGGTTACACTGAAAATCTAGGCCTAATAAGAGTGGCGCGCAGAGGTCGGGCAAAACGTAGAGTTGAAATGTTGAGTAGCTAGTGCCTCAGATTGTGAGTGTCGCGGCGGTGCGCCCCTGGATCTGGACAGAATGGGAGCCTGAAGCGAGCGAGATAGTTTGCCGCACGGGGAAAACAGGGAGCGAACAGCATCTTACCAGGTCTGGGTGTATGAAGCTCTCAATGCTCCCGGAATCGAAAAGCCATGGCGTGTTGTACCCGTTGATTTGGACCTCTGCCATCGAATTTCGCAGATGCTTCGGGCGTGATTGATCCAGGGTGACTGCGCCGAGTTGCAGGCCGCATGACGAGCGCCCGGGGAGGTCGTACTCTTCCGATGAGTTGCCCGAGCGTGGAGATGCAGGTCGGGCCCGTGGATCGCACGTGGTGGGCGGCGAGGAAGATGGCGTCCAAGATGGCGGCTCCCATGAGTCGCACGTGGCCGGCCGCGTGGTGGAGGTTTGCCAAGATGGCGGCCCCCATGGATCACACGTGGCAGGAGGGGACGGGGCCGGGGCATAGGCCGCAGCGTTTCGGGCCCCGCGGGCCTGCGGGTGTGGGGAGCGATTACTTTGTGCCGCTGGGGAGTTGGAAGCTGGGGCCCTTTTTGCGAGGCACACTCTCGCGTAGTGGCCTTTCCGCCCGCAGCTGCTGCAGGTTGCGTTGCGGGCCGGGCAGTGGGTGCTGATTCTGGCCGCAGAAATGGCAGGCTGGAGCAGCATAGTGGCTGGCTGGGGCAGCATGGTGGCTGGGCAGCCGCGTGGCACAGGTCTGGGGGAGTTGCCGGTCGGGGGCCCATGATTGGGTCGCGGGGTCCGCGGGGAACGAGGTGAGGCTGTGGAAGGAGACCTCCATCGTGGTAGCAATTTCCGCAGTTGTTTCTAAGTCTTGGGCCCCCTTTTCCAGCAGTCCTTGGCGCACATAATTAGACCTGAGGCCCGCTACAAAAACATCGCGTACAGCAAGTTCTCCATGTTCAGCCGCGGTAACCGCTTGATAGTTACAGATATTTGATAGATTATTGAGCTCTCTTAAAAATTCGGCGAGTGATTCTGTAGGCCGCTGGCGGCAAGACGTGAACACATGGCGTGTGTAAACTTTGTTAATGGGCCTTACATACATCTTATCGAGTATCGCTAGCGCTGCAGTATATGAACAGGCCGAGTTTAGTTGCGTAGAGATTCTGTGGCTCACCCTCGCGTGCAGTAGACTTAACTTCTGTTCCTCTGTTGTATCGGTTATGCTCGATTCTGCCAGGTAGGCCTTAAAGCACCGCAGCCAGTGGGAGAAGATTTATTTTGCCTCTGCATCCTGTGGGTCGAGTTCCAGGCGTCCAGGCTTGAGGGCTGATTCCATGATCGATCCTGACTGTTCTTAAGTAGATTAAATTGATGGAACCATCAATTCACTAGACACGTGCTTTAAGATATGATACAGAGCCAGCCTGTTACCCGTTGAACTCTCGATGAATTGCAGGCTGGCTCTGGACAAGGGTATTTATATAGTAGTCCAGGGGGAGGAGTTGTGGGCGGAGCCACGGGTGGAGCCCTGTACAAACTCCTGAGCATTCCCAGAGCTACTCTCCCCAGTGGTCGGATAACGCTACTGCGCTTACAATGGTATTGGTAAATACAGTGTGAATTACTAAGTTACATTCACCATACTGGTGAAAGTTTACTTCGAACTGGCTTTTTGGATTTGCTATCTCTTCCAACGAACATTCAGTCTCTCCACCACTGACGCACAATGGCAGCCGTGTGTACCATCTGCAAGATGCACTGCAGGAACTCACCCAGGTAACTTAGGCAGAACCTTCCAAATCCATGACCACCACCATCTAGAAGGATAGGAGCAGCAGGTACCTGGGAACCCCACCACCAAGTCATTCACCACCCCGACGTGGAAAATTATCGCTGTTCCTGTACTGTCGCTGCGTCAAAATCCTGGAATTACCTTCCTAACAGCAATGTGGATGTACCTACACCACATGGACTGCAGCAGTTGAAGATGGTAGCTCATCACCAGCTTCTCAAAGGGCAATTTGGGACGGGTATTAATTGCTGGCCTAGCCAGCGATACCACACAGCCCGTGAATATATTTTTTAAAAGCACTCATTAATCATTCCAGTGATGGAAGGAGTCATCAACAGTGCTATCGAGCGGCATTCACTCAGCTGATCACTGACGCTGAGTTTGGGTTCCGCCAGGGTCACTCAGCTCCTGACCTCATGACAGCCTTGGTTCAAACATGGATAAAAAAATCTGAATTCCAGAGCTGAGGTGAGAGTGAGTCTCCTTGATATCAAGGCAGCATTTGACCGAGTATTTCATTAAGAAGCCCTAGCAAAACTGGGGTCAATGGAAATCAGGGGGGAAACTCTCCGCTGGTTGGAGTCATTCCCAGTAAAAAGGAAGAGGGTTGCGGTGGTTGGAGGTCAATCATCTCAGTGCCGGGACCTGACTAGAGGGAAGTCAAATCTGACAATTTGTGAAGCTGTGATTGTCCAGGCTGCAGTACCACCTACCACCACCAGCCGGCAGCACTGTGACAGCTATGAATCAAATTGTCCACCTCTCCATCAGACTGCTCCCCGAGTTTCATCTTCAATCTCTGCGCTCGGGGTTACCAACATCTCCTGCCAGTCCAACCTTCTGATTCTTACACTTAGCCATCAGTTTGAACACTTTTAAAATTCAAGGCATTTTGTAGAAGTGGGGTAAAGACAATTTGTTTTGATGCAGTGAGTTGTAGGAAATGGTTGGCTGGAAGGGAACAGATCATAGAATTTACAGTGCAGAAGGAGGCCATTCGGCCCATCGAGTCTGCACTGGCTCCTGGAAAGAGCACCCTACCCAAGGTCAACACCTCCCCCTATCCCAATAACTCAGTAACCCCACCCAACACTAAGAGCAATTTTGGACACTAAGGGCAATTTATCATGGCCAATCCACCTAACCTGCACATCTTTGGACTGTGGGAGGAAACCGGAGCACCCGGAGGAAACCCACGCACACACGGGGAGGATGTGCAGACTCCGCACAGACAGTGACCCAAGCCGGAATCGAACCTGGGACCCTGGAGCTGTGAAGCCATTGTGCTATCCACAATAATAATGTTTAAAACCGAGTTTGTTAAGTTCACAGGGGTTTTATTTGCTTTTCATTTGCACAATGTGGGTATCGCTGGCTAGGCCAGCATTTATTACATCACTAATTGCCCCTTCAGATGGAGGTCAGTTGCCTTCTTGAACCACCGCAATCCCTGGGATACAGGGATAGAGTGGGGGGGGGGGGGGGGTTAAATAGGGTGCTCTTTCCAAGGGCTGGTGCCGACTTGATGGGCCGAATGGCCTTCTTCTGCACTGTAATGGTCTATGGGTTTGAATGTTTGTGGAAGGTGAAGCAATCAAGCAAGGCTGCTTTGTACTGGATGGTGTCGAGCTTCTTGAGTGTTCTTGGGGGTGCACTCATCCAGGCAAATTGAGATGAATCCACCACACTCAGATCTGCGCCTTGTAGATGGTGGACAGACTTTGGGGAGTCAGGAGATGAGTTACTTGCTGCAGGATTCCTAGTCTGACCTGTAATGTAGTCATAGTATTAATATGAATCCAGTTCAGTTTCTGGTCAAGTGCAAACCCCAGCATGTTGATTGTGGGGGATTCAGCAATGGTAATGCCCTTGAATGTCAAGGGACGATTGTTAGATCTTCTCTCATTGGAGATGGTCATTGCCTGGTCTAGTGTGGCACAAGGTTTACTTGTCACTTGTCTGCCCAAGCCTGGATATTATCCAGGTCTTGCTGCATTTGGACATGGACTACTTCATTATCTGAGGAATTGCAAATGGTGTTGAACAGCGTGTAGTCATCCGCAAACATTTCCACTTCTGACCTTATGATGGAAGGGAGGTCATTGATGAAGCAGCTGAAGATGGTTGGGCCTGGGACATGACCCTGAGGAACTCCTGCAGTGATGTCCTGGAGCTGAGATGATTGACCTCCAACCACCACAACCATCTTCCTTTGTGCCGGGTATGACTCCAACCAGCGGAGAGTTTTGCCTGATTTCTGTTGACTCCTGTTTAGCTCGGGTCCCTTGATGCCATATTCGGTCAAATGCTGCCTTGATGCCAAGGGCAGTCACTCTCACCTCACCTCGGGCATTCAGCTCTTTTGTCCAAAGCTGTAAGAGGAGTTCGACGGAAGGCAAGCATCCAGCAGAGGGCAGCAGAGCAGAGCTTCTGATTGGCTGTTCCGGGCAATTTAGCATGGCCAATCCACCTAACCCGCACATGTTTGGACTGTGGGAGGAAACCGGAGCACCCGTAGGAAACCCACGCACACACGGGGAGGACGTGCAGACTCCGCACAGACAGTGACCCAGCCGGGAATCGAACCTGGGACCCTGGAGCTGTGAAGCATTTATGCTAACCACCATGCTACCGTGCTGCCCAGTCTTGTTGGACTTTAACCTGGTGTTGTAAGACTTCTTACTGTGCTCACCCCAGTCCAACGCTGGTATCTCCACATCATGAACTGGACTAGCCATATTAATACTGTGAATACCAGGGCAGGTCAAAGGCTAGAAATCCTATGGTACCTCATTCACCTCCTGGCCCCCCCAAAGCCTGTCCACCATCTACAGGGCAGAAGTCAGGAGTGTGATGGAATACTCGCCCCTCGCCTGGATGAGTGCGGCTCCAACAACACTCAAGAAGCTCAACACTATCCAGCTTGTTTAATTGGCACCCCTTCCACAAACATTCAAACCATTCACCGCCGACAAACAGTGGCAGCCATGTGTACCATCCACAAGATGCACTGCAGTAACCCACCAAGGTTCGTTAGACAGCACCTTCCAAACCCATGACCACTACCATCTAGAAAACAAGAGCAGCAGCTAACTGGGAGCCCCACCACCTGGAAGTACATCTCCAAGTCCCTCACCACCCTGACTTGGCAATATATTGGCCATTCCTTCACTGTCGCTGGTACAAATCCTTGGGACTCCCTTCCTAACAGCACAGTAGGTGTACCTACACCACATGGACTGCAGCGGTTCAAGAAGGCAGCTCATCACCCCATTCGCAAGGGACAATTGGGGATGGTTAAAAAATACTGGCATAATCAGTGATGCCAACATTCCGTAAATTAATAAAAAACATTAACCTCCTCTTGCTTCTAGGTCCCTGCTCTGTCCGATATCATAGAATTTACAGTGCAGAAGGAGGCCATTTGGCCCATCGAGTCTGCACCAGCTCTTGGAAAGAGCACCCTACCCGAGGTAAACACCTCCACCCTATCCCCATAACCCAGTAACCCCACCCAACACTAAGGGCAATTTTGGACACTAAGGGCAATTTATCATGGCCAATCCACCTAACCTGAACATCTTTGTGACTGTGGGAGGAAACCTGAGCACCCGGAGGAAACCCACGCACACACGGGGATGATGTGCAGACTCTGCACAGACAGTGACCCAAGCCGGAATCGAACCTGGACCCTGGAGCAGTGAAGCGATTGTGCTATCCACAATGCTTTATAGTTACTGCTAGTGATCCTGAAATCAGGTCACTGGCTTTTCCTGATCCGAGCTATTTCTCATTCCCATTCCATCCCTGGGCCAGGCATTCAACTTTTTGATCCATTCCTACGTGGTTCAGGCAACAATCAAGAGATCATTCCCATTGGGTTTTGCTTTCTAAATTCCTTTTGTGAGGCCATGAAGAATCTACCACTAGTTGGTGAGTCAGAAAGGAAGTCACTTTATTTGGAACAATTTGTATAAACATAGAAGATAGAACATAGAACAGTACAGCACAGAACAGGCCCTTCGGCCCTCGATGTTGTGCCGAGCAATGATCACCCTACTTAAACCCACGTAACCTGTATACCCGTAACCCAACAATCCCCCCATTAACCTTACACTACGGGCAATTTATCATGGCCAATCCACCTAACCCGCACATCTTTGGACTGTGGGAGGAAACCGGAGCACCCGGAGGAAACCCACGCACACACGGGGAGGACGTGCAGACTCCACACAGACAGTGACCCAGCAGGGAATCAAACCTGGGACCCTGGAGCTGTGAAGTATTGATGCTAACCACCATGCTACCGTGAGGCCATAAAGTACCATTAGTTCACGAATGGTTCCCTCCCTAGCCAGTACCACACAGGCCAGCTTGATTTATACAGCTGCACAGCTTATGATTTCATTGTAAGAAGTCTTACAACACCAGGTTAAAGTCCAACAGGTTTGTTTCAAACACGAGCTTTCGGAGCACGGCTCCTTCTTCAGGTGAATGGAAAGGCTTGTTCCAGAAATGTTTATATAGACACAGTCAGAGATGCCCCGGAATGCGAGCACCTGCAGGCAATCAAATCATCAAAGATGCAGAGAGAGAGGTAACTCCAGGTTAAAGAGGTGTGAATTGTCCCAAGCCAGTTCAGTCGGTAGGCCTCTGCAAGTCCAGGCTTGTTGGTGGGGGCCGAATGTAATGCAACATGAATCCCAGATCCCGGTTGAGTCCGCATTCATGCGTGCGGAACTTAGCTATAAGTTTTTGCTCAGCAATTTTGCGTTGACGCGACAACGCAAAATTGCTGAGCAAAAACTTATAGCTAAGTTCCGCACGCATGAATGCGGACTCAACCGGGATCTGGGATTCATGTCGCATTACATTCGGCCCCCACCAACAAGCCTGGACTTGCAGAGGCCTACCGACTGAACTGGCTTGGGACAATTCACACCTCTTTAACCTGGAGTTACCTCTCTCTCTGCATCTTTGATGATTTGATTGCCTGCAGGTGCTCGCATTCCGGGGCATCTCTGACTGTGTCTATATAAACATTTCTGGAACAAGCCTTTCCATTCACCTGAAGAAGGAGCCGTGCTCCGAAAGCTCGTGTTTGAAACAAACCTGTTGGACTTTAACCTGGTGTTGTAAGACTTCTTACTGTGCTCACCCAGTCCAACGCCGGCATCTCCACATTATGATTTCATTGGGGGAGCTCATATTCCCCAAGAACCTTGAGGGTACCAGTTTTCCCCCAGGATCAGGGCAGGGTATAACAGTTCCTCAAGCACTCTTGTCAAATCTATCTCCTCAGAACGACATTGCCAGTTCCACCAAAGTTATTGCTTCCAACATGGGGCCACGACAGCTCGATCCCACCCCATCCCACTCCCCATCTCCATTCCCACCCCTCTCCTCATCCACTCTCTATCCATCTCCAGCCGCGAGGAGATGGATTTAACACAGATGTTGGCTGGCTTTCCACAACCTTTTGAACTCCCTGTTGCTGGCGGTGTAGAATCGTATGACCATACTTTCCGCCATCATTATCACATTCCTCTTCACTTAGCCCCACTGAATAGTTCTCTCCCACACCTGTTGGGTGGGGCGCAGAGGCCAGGCTCCTAGCTGCTCGATTAACTGCTTTGTTTAACTGTCCTGCCGCCTACAAATCTTTCTGTATTAAAAACTCCAAATGTCTTTGTTTTCAGGATTGTCAACCAAATCATAACTGGCACCAATCCAAATAAGAGACGGGTGGGTCAAATGCTTGGTCAATGAGGTAGGTTTCAAGGAGTTCACAATAAAGCAAATGTTTTCCTCTCCACACTGAACACAATCACGCTCCTTGCGAGACGGGTGGGTCATGTTAAAATACCCGACTGTAGAGGAGCTGAAAGGTAGAGCGGGCGAATTCCAGAGAATCGGGCCCTGGCAGCTAATGACGGAGATCATGGCTGATTCGCTATCACAACGCAACACTCTGGCTCTCTCCAGAGTCTAGAAATCGATCCATTAGCTATAATCAATGACTTGGCCTCCGTCACCTTCTGTGGTGGAAAATTCCACAGGTTCACCAACCTACGAGTGAAGAAATCCCTCTTCATCCCAACCCTAAGTGGCCCACCTCATATCCTGAGAATGTGACCCTCCAGGGCAGCACGGTAGCACAAGTGGATAACAATGTGACTTCACAGCGCCAGGGTCCCAGGTTCGATTCCCCGCTGGGTCACTGTCTGTGCGGAGTCTGCACGTTCTCCCTGTGTCTGCGTGGGTTTACTGCGGGTGCTCCGGTTTCCTCCCACAGTCCAAAGATGTGCAGGTTAGGTTGATTGGCCATGATAAATTGCCCTTAGTGACCAAAAAGGATAGGAGGGGTTATTGGGTTACGGGAATAGGGTGGAAGTGAGGGTTTAAGTGGGTTGGTGCAGACTCGGTGGGCCGAATGGCCTCCTTCTACACTGTATGTTCTATCTCCATAAACCCCTCCAGTCCCTACAATTCTCCCTAACTCCATAACCTCCTCCAGCACCTCCAACCCTCCGTAACACTGTAACTACCTCCAGTCCCTACAATCCTCCCTCTCTGTAAACTCCTGCAGCAACAACCCTCCCTAACTCTGTAACTACCTCCAGTCCCGACACTCCACCCTCTCTCTGTGAACGCCTCCGACAATGCTCCCAATCTCTGTAAGCTCCTCCGACCCCTACAACGCTCCCAATCTCTGTAAACTCCTCCGACTCCTACAACGCTCCCAATCTCTGTAAACTCCTCCGACCCCTACAACGCTCCCAATCTCTATAAACTCCTCCGACCCCCTACCATGCTCCCAATCTCTGTAAACTCCTCCGACTCCTACAACGCTCCCAATCTCTGTAAGCTCCTCCGACCCCTACAACTCTCCCAATCTCTGTAAACTCCTCCGACCCCTACAACGCTCCCAATCTCTGTAAACTCCTCCGACCCCTACAACACTCCCTATCTCTGTAAACTCCTCCAGCCCCCACAACTCTCCCTATCTCTGTGAACTCCTCCGACCCCTACAACGCTCCCAATCTCTGTAAACTCCTCCGACCCCTACAACGCTCCCAATCTCTGTAAACTCCTCCGACCCTTACAACGCTCCCAACCTCTGTGAACTCCTCCGACCCCTACAACGCTCCCAATCTCTGTAAACTCCTCCGCCCCCTACAACGCTCCCAATCTCTGTAAACTCCTCCGCCCCTACAACGCTCCCAATCTCTGTAAACTCCTCCGACCCCTACAACGCTCCCTATCTCTGTAAACTCCTCCGACCCCAACAACGCTCCCAATCTCTGTAACCTCTTCCGCCCCCTACAACGCTCCCTATCTCTGTAAACTCCTCCGCCCCCTACAACGCTCCCAATCTCTGTAAACTCCTCCGCCCCCTACAACGCTCCCTATCTCTGTAAACTCCTCTGACCCCTACAACGCTCCCAATCTCTGTAAACTCCTCCGACCCCTACAACACTCCCTATCTCTGTAAACTCCTCCGACCCCTACAACGCTCCCAATCTCTGTAAACTCCTCCACCCCCTACAACGCTCCCAATCTCTGTAAACTCCTCCGACCCCTACAACGCTCCCAATCTCTGTAAACTCCTCCGACCCCTACAACGCTCCCAATCTCTGTAAACTCCTCCGACCCCTACAACACTCCCTATCTCTGTAAACTCCTCCGACCCCTACAACACTCCCTATCTCTGTAAACTCCACCGACCCCTACAACGCTCCCAATCTCTGTAAACTCCTCCGACCCCCTACCATGCTCCCAATCTCTGTAAACTCCTCCGACTCCTACAACGCTCCCAATCTCTGTAAACTCCTCCGACCCCTACAACTCTCCCAATCTCTGTAAACTCCTCCGACCCCTACAACGCTCCCAATCTCTGTAAACTCCTCCGACCCCTACAACACTCCCTATCTCTGTAAACTCCTCCAGCCCCCACAACTCTCCCTATCTCTGTGAACTCCTCCGACCCCTACAACGCTCCCAATCTCTGTAAACTCCTCCGACCCCTACAACGCTCCCAATCTCTGTAAACTCCTCCGACCCTTACAACGCTCCCAATCTCTGTGAACTCCTCCGACCCCTACAACGCTCCCAATCTCTGTAAACTCCTCCGCCCCCTACAACGCTCCCAATCTCTGTAAACTCCTCCGCCCCTACAACGCTCCCAATCTCTGTAAACTCCTCCGACCCCTACAACGCTCCCTATCTCTGTAAACTCCTCCGACCCCAACAACGCTCCCAATCTCTGTAACCTCTTCCGCCCCCTACAACGCTCCCTATCTCTGTAAACTCCTCCGCCCCCTACAACGCTCCCAATCTCTGTAAACTCCTCCGCCCCCTACAACGCTCCCTATCTCTGTAAACTCCTCTGACCCCTATAACGCTCCCAATCTCTGTAAACTCCTCCGACCCCTACAACACTCCCTATCACTGTAAACTCCTCCGAGCCCTACAACGCTCCCAATCTCTGTAAACTCCTCCACCCCCTACAACGCTCCCAATCTCTGTAAACTCCTCCGACCCCTACAACGCTCCCAATCTCTGTAAACTCCTCCGACCCCTACAACGCTCCCAATCTCTGTAAACTCCTCCGACCCCTACAACACTCCCTATCTCTGTAAACTCCTCCGACCCCTACAACACTCCCTATCTCTGTAAACTCCTCCGACCCCTACAACGCTCCCTATCTCTGTAAACTCCTCCGACCCCTACAACGCTCCCTATCTCTGTAAACTCCTCAATCCCCTGCAACCCAATCTCTGTAATGACCTCCCACCTCCACAACGCTCCCATCATCTCCGCTTTCCCCCCCAATCAGACATCTTGACTCTCCCTTACTGCCATCGCCCCACCATTGCAGGCCGTTCCCTCTGCCGCATGAAGCGTTTAGCTTTGGGACCCCGTTGCTAATCGTCTCCGCCTCTCTTCGCGGTGAAAGTCTGTCCTCCTGGACCAAGCTGTCGGTCACCTGGTACCTAAAATCCCAGAGTTGCCACGGCATCAAATGCTGCCTCATGCCAGTCTTTTGAACGATTTGAGGCTGAGCCCATTGCTTTTCACACTCACACTGAACAATATAATGGAGCCTCCGCATTGTGGGCCTGTTCAGGCTTCAATAGTTTACAAGGCTGAGCAAATGCCTTCCCACACACAGAACAAATGAATGACTTTTCCTCATTGTGACCCCACCAACACCACAAGAGGTTTATCAGGCTGAACGAGCCCCTTGTCCAAACAGAACAATGACTGAGCATCTGTATATTGTGCAGTCATCAATGCTCCAGTGCCTTGCAAAGCTGAATGGATTGTTTCCCATGCACAGACCAGGAGCCTTGGCCACATGAACGTGGCATTCTGTTTCCAGCTGCACTGGGCAAGAAATTCCTTTCATACCTGGAGCAGGGGGCCGTGCCAATGTGGCTGTGCCCAATTTCCAACGTCGATTGAGTGCTTTAGCAATCACCTTATTTATACCTGCTCTGGTTATCCTGCTGCAGGAACAGGAGGAGGCCATTTGGCCACTCAAGAACAGGAACAGGAAGATGCCCATTCAGCCCCTCTCGAGCCTTTTATGCAGGAACAGGAGGATGCCCATTCGGCCCCTCTCACGCCTGTTACACAGGAACAGAAGGTGCCATTCAGCCCCTCTCACGCCGGTTACACAGGAACAGGAGGAGGCCCATTCAGTCCCTCTCACGCCTGTTACACAGGAACAAGAGGTGCCATTCAGCCCCTCTCACGCCGGTTACACAGGAACAGGAGGAGGCCCATTCAGCCCCTCTCACGCCTGTTACACAGGAACAGGCGGATGCCCATTCAGCCCCTCTCAAGCCTGTTACACAGGAACAGGAGGAGGCCCATTCAGCCCCTCTCACGCCTGTTACACAGGAACAGACGGATGCCCATTCAGCCCCTCTCGAGCCTGTTACACAGGAACAGCAGACTGTTAGCCGCTCTTGAGACTGTTACACAGGAACAGGAGGAGGTCATTCAGCCCCTTCAGACTTATCAAGGAACATGGGAAATGGAAACAACAAACTACAATTCACCGAATGAATATAATTGAATTATCGTGTAGAATAACAAATATTGACACATTGTTCCTGAGTGATTTCAAGCATTTTTAAACTCATCACAGAAGTTAACAACGAGCAAGGTTTAACCCATATTGAAAACTATTCACAACTCTGAAGTAGTCCATGTTGAAATGCAGCAAGACCTGGACAATATCCAGGTTTGGGCTGACAAGTGGCAAGTAACATTCGTGCCACACAAGTGCCAGGCAATGACCATCTCCTACAAGAGAGAGAATCAGGCCAGGTGGGAAGGGGATCGATTCTGGATGAGATGTTTCCGAGAGGATGTGGATGGGGGGATTCTGGGAGGTGGGGGAGGGGTTTGATGGTAACAATGGGTGGGGGCGGGTCAGGTCCAGTTGGCAGGGCCCAGAGTTATGATGATGGTGGATAGGGGAGGGGGACAGACGGAACCCTGGTTAGGTTAGTTACGTGGAACGTGACGGGGTTGGGAGGGCCAGTGAGGAGGTCGAGGGTGTTTGCGCGCCTAAAAAGTTTAAAGGCCGATGTGGCGATGTTACAGGAGACTCATTTGAGGGTGAAAGATCAGGTGAGGCCAAGGAAGGGCTGGGTAAGCCACGTGTTTCATTCAAGTGTTTGAGAGCAGTGCTCCAGTTTGAAAAACAACCCTCCACAGTCACCTTTTGGCTTCGGTCGTCAAGCCAATTTTGTATCCAATTGGCTACCTCACCCTGGATTCCATGAGATTTAACCTTTTGCAACCATGCGGTACCTTTCAGAAGTCTTGCTAATGTTCATGTCGGCAACGTCGCCCGCACTGCCCTCATCTACTTTCTTGGTTACCCCTTCAACAAACTCAATCAAATTTGTGAGACATGACTTTCCCCTTACAAAGCCATGCTGACTTTCCATAACTAGCCCTTGCCTGTCTAAATGCCTGTAGAGTCTAACAATTTACTCACTACAGAAGTAAGGCTCACCAGTCTTATCCCTACAGCCCTTCTTAAACAAGGACACATTTGCTACCTTCCAATCTTCAGGCACCTCTCCTGTGGCTGTCAATGATTCAAATATCTCAGCTAGGGGGCCGGCAATTTCCTCCCTAGCCTCCGACAACGTCCTGAGATACATTTCATCAGGTACCGGGGGCTGGTTGAGCTCAGTGGGCTAGACAGCTGGTTTGTGATGCAGAATAAGGCCAGCAGCGCGGGTTCAATTCCTGTACCAGCTGAGAATTCTGAATTCTCCCTCTGTGTGCCCGAACAGGCGCCGGAATGTGGCGACTACGGGCTTTTCACAGTAACTTCATTGCAGGGTTAATGTGAAAATGAAAAAAATGAATATCGCTTATTGTCACAAGTAGGCTTCAAATGAAGTTTCTGTGAAAAGCTCCTAGTCGCCACATTCCGGCGCCTGTTCGGGGAGGCTGGTACGGGAATTGAACCGACCTGCTGGCCTGCCTTGGTCTGCTTTAAAAGACAGCTCTTTAGCCCTGTGCTATACCGACTTGTGACACTAAAAAGGTGATAATTATTATTGATGTGCTTTAATACCTCCAGCACCTCCTCCTGTGTAATAGGTACATTCCTCAAGACATCACTTTTTATTTCCCCTAATTTCCGTAACATTTGTGTCTTTATCAGCAGTAAATAATGACGAGAAATGTTAATTTAGGATCTCTCCCACCCCTTGTGGATCCGCACATAGATTACCTTGTTTATCCTTAAGAGGCCCCACCCTCTCCCTAGTCACTGTTTTGCCTTTTATGTGTCTGTAAAACCTTTATCTTCCAAGACAATCTCATGTCCCCTTTGTGCCCTCCTGATTTCTCTCTTAATGCTACTCCGACAAGCCCTATACTCTTCAAGGGATCCACTTGATCCCAGCTGCCTTTGCATATCAAATGCCTCCTTCATCCTTTTGACCATGACCTCAATAACCCAAGTCACCCAGGGTTCCTTACTTCTACTAGCCTTACCCTTCACTCTAAGGGTCACAATGGGGAAAAGTCATTCACTTGTTCGAGAGGGCTAGAATACAAGACCAGGGATGTACTTCTGAGGCTACATAAGGCTCTGATCAGACCCCATTTGGAGTATTGTGAGCAGTCTTGGGCCCGTATCTAAGGAAGGATGTGCTGGCCTTGGAAAGCGTCCAGAGGAGGTTCACAAGAATGATCCCTGGAATGAAGAGCTTGTCGTCTGAGGACGGTTGAGGATTCTGGGTCTGTACTCGTTGGAGTTCAGAAGGATGAGGGGGGATCTTATTAAAACTTACAGGATACTGCGAGGCCTGCGTAGAGTGGACATGGAGAGGATGTTTCCACTTGTAGGAAAAACTAGAAGCAGAGGACACAATCTCAGACTAAAGGGACGATCCTTTAAAACATGAGATGTTTTAAAACAAGAGATGAGGAGGAATTTCTTCAGCCAGAGGGTGGTGAATCTGTGGAACTCTTTGCCGCAGAAGGCTGTGGAGGCCAATTCACTGAGTATCTTTAAGACAGCGAGATAGGTTCTTGATCAATAAGGGGATCAGTAGTTATGGGGACAAGGCAGGAGAATGGGGATGAGAAAAATATCAGCAATGATCGAATGGTGGAGCAGACTTGATGGGCCGAGTGGCCTAATTCTGCTCCTATATCTTATGGTCTTATGGTCTAAGAGGAATGTGCTCACCCTGACCCCTAGTTAATACCCTTTTGAAAGCCCCCTTGCCTGTAAACAGGCTCCCCAATCAACCTTTAAAAGTTCCCGCCTAATACCATCAAAATTGGCCTTGTCCCAATTTAGAAATTTAACTTTTGGGCCAGAACTATCATTCTCCATAGCTATCTTAAAACTAATGGAATTATGGTCACTGGTCCCAAAGTGATCCCTCACTAACACGTCCGTCACCTGCTCTTCCTTATTCTCCAAGAGGAGGTCAGGTTTTGCCCCCTCTTTAGTCGGGCCATCCACATCTTGAATGAGGAATTCTTCCTGAATACACTCGACAAATTTCTCTCCATCCAAACCCCTAGTGCTATGGCTGTCCCAGTTAATGTTGATGAAAATGTGGAGAATAAAAAAAAATTTAAATTTGTTATTGCATCTGTTTTTTAAAATTAATATACTGGATGTGGGCGTTGCTGGTTGGGCTCCACATTTATTTCCCCGTCCCTAATTGCCCCTTGAGAAGGTGGTGATGAGTTGCCAGTGCTGTTTGGGAGAGAGTTCCAGGATTTTAACCCAGCGACAGCGAAGGGACAACAATATATTTCCAAGTCAGGGTGGTGAGTGACTTGGAGGGGAACCTCCAGGTGGTGGGGTTCCTAGGTACCTGCTGCTCTTGTCCTTCTAGATTGTAGTGGTCGTGGGTTTGGGAGGTGCTGTCTAAGGAGCCATGGTGAGGTGCAGTGCATCTTGTAGATGGTACACACGGCTGCCACTGCCCTCCAGTGGTAGAGGGAGTGAATGTTTGTGGAAGGGATGCTGATCAAATGGGCTGCTTTGTCCTGGATGGTGTTGAGTTCTTGAGTGTTGTTCTAGCTGCACGTGGAGAGTATTCCATCACACTCTTGACTTTGTGCCTTGTGGTGGACAGGCTTTGGGAGTCAGGAGGTGAGTTACTTGCCTCTGACCTGCTCTCATGGAGGAGCATAGAAAGGCCCTTCAGCCCATACCGTCTGTGCCGGTCAAAAACAACCACCTACGTATTCAAGTCGCCTCAACATTGATCCATGCGGGACTTCCGGTGGCGGCAATGCGGAGCTAAGCCGCACATTCGGCAGCTCCCGCTGAAAGCGGACTTTGGGGCTCTTTTCAGGGCCCCCAACGGAGATTTATCGGCAAATCCCGACGTGGGAAGAGGACAGGAGTCGACCCCTACGGTCCTATGGTCCGGACCAGGAGTGGGGTAAGGAGAAAAACGAAGAAAGCACCCCTGGAAAAGCGGGGGGAAGGAAGACAAAATGGTGGCCGGCGGAGGCCCGGAGGAGTGGAGGCAGTTGGCGCAGGAGCAGCAGGAGACTCTGCTGCGCTGCTTGCAGGAGCTTAAGGTGGAGCTGCTGGAGTCGTTGAAGGTAACCACCAGGGAGCTGATGGAGGCCCAGACAGCCCAGGGGGCTGCGATCTGGGAGCTGCAGAAGCAGGCCTCCGAAAGGGAGGATGAGGCCGTGGCCGTCGCGGGAAAGGTGGAGATGCACGAGGCGCTCCATAAAAGGTGGCAGGAGCGGTTCGAGGAGCTGGACAACTGGTCGAGGCGGAAGAATTTGCGGATCCTGAGCCTCACGGAGGGGCTGGAGGGGTCGGACCTGGCGGCCTATGTGGTTGTTATGTTAAACTCGCTGATGGGGGCTGGGTCCTTCCAGGGGCCCCTGGAATTAGAGAGGGCCCACAGAATTCTGGCTAGGAGGCCCAAGCCGAACGAGCCGCCGCAGGCGGTGTTGGTGCGGTTTCATCGGTTCGTGGATCGTGAGTGTGTGCTGTGGTAGGCCAAGAAGGAGCGGAGCAGCAAGTGGGAGAACACGGAGGTGCGGATCTTCCAGGACTAGATGCGGAGGTGGCGAGGCAGAGGGCCGGGTTTAACCGGACGAAGGCGGTGCTCCACAGACGGAGCGTGAAGTTTGGCATGTTGCAGCCGGCGCGTCTGTGGGTCACCTATAAGGATTGGCACCATTACTTTGAGTCCCCGGAGGAGGCGTGGGCCTTTGTGCAGGCCGAGAAATTTGACTCAAACTGAGGGTCTAAGATGGGGGGTTGTATAATACTGTTCTTGTATTTGCTTGGTTTAATGTAAGATGTGGGTTGGCCTTAGGGTGGGTGGGGTGATGTTGATTTGTCTTTTCTGTATGGGTTTTTCTGTAAAGGTCTGGTGGACGGGTTCGGGCAGGGGGGTAAACGGGGAGTTCGGGGAACTGGTGGGGGGGACTGACAATGGGAGTTGCCCTAGAGGAGGCGGGGCTGGGCAGGGCGAAAGCGCGGGCTTTTTTCGGGTTTCCCGCGCTGGGAGATGGTGGGGGCGGGGTCGGGGCTGAGAAGCGCGGGTCGTTGCTGGCTGTTTTCTTTTCCCGCGCAAGAGCGGGGGGGGGGGGGGAGGAGGACCCGTTGACGGGCACGATGGAGGAGGGGTAGTCTCACGTGGGGAGGAGTCGGAGGTAAGGCGGGAGTCGCCGGGGTCAGCAGAAGTTAGCTGGCTCACGGGACTGCTATGGAGGGAGGGGCGCGGCTAGGAGGGGTCCTAGCCTTGGGGGGGGGGGGGGGGATATCGGGTTGCTGCTGAAAAAGTCAGGAAGGAGCTGGAGGACGCAGGGGGTGCTGGAGGGTTGGGCAGTTGCCGCCGTGGGGAACTGGCAGAGCGTGGGACGCTGGCCGGTAGTGGGCAAGGGTGGGTTATGGCTAATCGGCAGGGGAGGGGGGCAGGGAGCCCTCTGATCCGGCTGATAATCTGGAATGTGAGGGGGCTGAATGGGCCGGTCAAACGGGCCCGGGTGTTTGTGCACTTGAAGGGGTTGAAGGCGGATGTGGCCATGCTCCAGGAGACACACCTGAGAGTGGTGGACCAGGTTCGGTTGAGGAAGGGATGGGTGGGCCAAGTATTTCACTCAGGGCTGGATGAGAAGAGTGGGGGGGGGAGGGGTGGCGATCCTTGTGGGGAAGAAGGTGTCATTTGAGGCGTTAAATGTGGTGGCTGACAGTGACGGGAGATATGTGATGGTGAGTGGTAAGCTGCAGGGGGAGCGGGTGGTGTTGGTAAATGTTTACGCTCCAAATTGGGACGATGCGGGGTTTATGCGCCGTATGTTGGGCCGCATTCCTGACCTGGAGGTGGGGGGCCTGATCATGGGGGGGACTTCAACACGGTGCTGGATCCCCCATTGGATCGATCCAAGTCCCGGACGGGTAGGAGGCCGGCGGCGGCTAAGGTGTTGAGGGGATTTATGTACCAGATTGGAAGGGGCGGGGGGGGGGGGGGGGGGGGGGGGGGTGGGGGGGGGGGGGGGGTGGGGGGGGGGGGGGGGGGGTTCCTGGAGGTTTGCGAGGCCAAGGGCCAGGGAGTATTCATTTTTATCCCACATACATAAGGCCTATTCGAGGATTGATTTCTTTGTCCCATTGCCATTTCAGATCATGCCCCGAACTGGGTGGACCTTGGGCTGGGGGAGGAGAGGGACCAACGTCCGCTCTGGCGCTTGGAGGTGGGGCTGCTGGCAGATGAGGAGGTGGCCGAGGGGGTTCGGAGGTTATCGAGAGGTACCTTGAGGCCAATGACAACGGGGAGGTCCGAATGGGGACGGTCTGGGAGGCATTGAAGGCGGTGACTAGGGGGGAATTGATCTCCATCCGAACCCATAGGGAGAGGAGAGAGCAGAGGGAGAGGGAGAGACTGATAGGGGAGATGGTGAGGGTGGATAGGAGATATGCAGAGGCTCCGGAGGAGGGATTGCTGGGGGAGAGGCGTAGCCTTCAGGCCAGTTTCGACCTATTGACTACCAGAAAGGTGGGAGCTCAGTGGAGGAAAGCACAGGGAGCGGTGTATGAGTATGGGGAGAAGGCGAGCAGGATGCTGGCACAGCAGCTCCAAAAGCGGGACGCGGCCAGGGAGATTGGGGGAGTGAAGGATAGAGATGGGAAGGTGGTGCGGAGAGGGGTAGACGTTAATGGGGTCTTTAGGGACTTTTATGGGGAATTGTACCAGTCGGAACTCCCAGTGGAGGGGGGTGGAATGGGGCGCTTCTTGGACAAGCTGCGATTCCCGAGGGTGGAGGAGGAGCAGGTGGAGGGACTGGGGGCGCCGATCGAGCTGGAGGAGGTGGTCAAGGGGATAGGGAACATGCAGTCGGGGAAGGCGCCGGGGCTGGACGGGTTTCTGGCGGAATTTTATAAAAGGTATGTGGACCTGTTGGTTCGGACCTTTATCGAGGCGGGGGGGGGGGGGGGGGGGGGGGGCGGCTTTGCCCCCAACTATGTCACGGGCGCTGATTTCCTTGATCCTGAAGCAGGACAAGGACCCTCTGCAGTGTGGGTCATATAGGCCGATTTCGTGCTAAACGCCGATGCTAAGCTGCTGGCAAAGATCCTGGCCACTCGAATAGAGGATTGCGTGCCCAGGGTCATTCATGAGGGCCAGATGGGGTTTGTGAAGGGAAGGCAGTTGAATACGAACGTGCGAAGGCTCCTCAATGTCATTATGATGCTGGCTGTGGAAGGGGAGGCGGAGATAGTGGTGGCATTAGATGCGGAGAAGACCTTTGATAGGGTTGAGTGGGAGTATCTGTGGGAGGTGTTGGAGAGGTTTGGGTTTGGGGAGGGGTTTATCCGGTGGGTGAGGCTGGTCTACGAGACCTCGATGGCGAGTGTAGCCACAAATAGAACATAGAACATAGAACAGTACAGCACAGAACAGGCCCTTCGGCCCTCGATGTTGTGCCGAGCAATGATCACCCTACTTAAACCCACGTAACCCGTATACCCGTAACCCAACAATCCCCCCATTAATCTTACACTACGGGCAATTTAGCATGGCCCAGGAGGTCGGAGTACTTTCGGCTGTACCGGGGGACGAGACAGGGGTGTCCCCTGTCCCCCTTGCTCTTCGCGCTGGTGATTGAGCCCCTGGCCATGGCGTTGAGGGAGTCAGGGAACTGGTGTAGCCATCTAAGATGGACACTGGGCTACAAAATGGAGAACTGCTAAGACTGCAGGGAAAAACAGTCATAGTGAGGACAAACAGCTTGCAGAAGACTGTTTTGCATTCTGCACGTACAGAAACCAGTTTCTGGCCAGGTGAAGAGTTTCAGCCAAAGGTGCAAATGGGAAACAGATCTGCATAGTAATGAGGTGATCCAGATCCAGACCCCGGACAATAGAAACATTTAAGTATCAATGGATACTTTTCCATAGACGCCCAGACAGAATGGCGCCAAAGCAACCAACACAAGAGCCGTAGGGACCGCCCCACCCATCGAGAAACGACCCTCAGATTGGGGAGTTTGAAAGACATCGATTGGGAAAGACCCAATCGATACCTAGCAGGTGAAAGAACCCGCCCCAAGGGGCACGGACTTCTAGGACCTATAAGAGTAGGTCCCGCACATGGTTCGGTCTGTTTTGCTCCGGCCCAGATCTGCTGTTGCTTCCAGACTCCGGCCCAGACCTGTTCCATCGCATCCTGACTCCAGTTTCATCACCGGCCGTTGAGCATCAGCCATCGAACTGTAAGTGCCAACACAACGATCGCTACGTGATCCAGACCTTACTACCTCTTGACAACTTTGCCAATCAGAAAGTTACAGACCAAGAACGGGACGAAGGCCTTGCTCCCTGACCTTGCCTGTTCCTGTCTAGATAAGTATTTAGTTGTTTAGTATTAGAAGTAAGTTAGTCTCTTTAGCGTATGCATGTGTATTTATTATATTTGTTACAATAAACACCAATCGTTTGGACTTACTAATCGGTGTTAAGACTTATTGCTTTGAACCCGACCTTGATATACTTGTGACGGTGTCTCAATACGGCACCTGGCGACTCCGAGCATAATTACACATACAGAGCCATAGTAGTGTTAAGCACACGGCCTTTAAACGAGGCGTGTTAATCACACTCCAGTAAAACGAGTAACACTGGAGGGGCCTGGTGTGGGGTGGGGAGGAGCATCAAGTGTCGCTTTATGCGGACGACTTGTTGCTGTATGTGGCGGACCCGGTGGGGGGATGCCGGAGGTGATGAGGATTCTTAGTGAATTCGGGGGTTTCTCTGGGTATAAGTTGAACCTGGGCAAGAGTGAATTGTTTGTGGTGCATCCGGGGGATCAGGAGGAGGGGATTGGTAGGCTCCCACTGAAGCAGGCAGGGAAGAGCTTCATGTACCTAGGTGTCCAGGTGGCTGGGAGTTGGGGGGCTCTGCAGAATCTCAACCTCACAAGGTTGGTGGAGCAGATAGAACATAGCACATAGAACGATACAGCGCAGTACAGGCCCTTCGGCCCTCGATGTTGCACCGACATGGAAAAAAACTAAAGGCCATCTAACCTACACTATGCCCTTATCATCCATATGCTTATCCAATAAACTTTTAAATGCCCTCAATGTTGGCGAATTCACTACTGTTGCAGGTAGGTCATTCCACGGCCTCACCACTCTTTGCGTAAAAAACACACCTCTGCCCTCTGTCCTATATCTATTACACCTCAATTTAAGGCTATGTCGCCTCGTGCTAGCCACCTCCATCCGCGGGAGAAGGCTCTCGCTGTCCACCCTATCTAACCCTCTGATCATTTTGTATGCCTCTATTAAGTCACCTCTTAACCTTCTTCTCTCTAACGAAAACAACCTCAAGTCCATCAGCCTTTCCTCATAAGATTTTACGGCTGGGTCACTGTCTATGGCTGGGTCACTGTCTGTGTGGAGTCTGCATGTCCTCTCCGTGTGTGCGTGGGTTTCCTCCGGGTGCTCCGGTTTCCTCCCACAGTCCGAAGATGTGCGGGTTAGGTGGATTGGCCATGCTAAATTGCCCGTAGTGTAAGGTTAATGGGGGGAATTGTTGGGTTACTTACGTGGGATTAAGTAGGGTGATCATTGCTCGGCACAACATCGAGGGCCGAAGGGCCTGTTCTGTGCTGTACTGTTCTATGTTCTATGTTCTATTTTCCCTCCATAACAGGCAACATCCTGGTAAATCTCCTCTGCACCCGTTCCAAAGCTTCCACGTTCTTCCTATAATGAGGCGACCAGAACTGTACGCAATACTCCAAATGCGGCCGTACTAGAGTTTTGTACAACTGCAACATGACCTCATGGCTCCGGAACTTAATCCCTCTACCAATAAAGGCCAACACACCATAGGCCTTCTTCACAATCCTATCAACCTGGGTGGCAACTTTCAGGGATCTATGTACATGGACACCGAGATCCCTCTGCTCATCCACACTAACAAGAATTTTACCATTAGCCAAGTATTCCGCATTCCTGTTATTCTTTCCAAAGTGAATCACCTCACACTTCTCCACATTAAACTCCATTTGCCACCTCTCAGCCCAGCTCTGCAGCTTATCTATGTCCCTCTGTAACCTGCAACATCCTTCCGCACTGTCTACAACTCCACCGACTTTAGTGTCGTCTGCAAATTTACTCACCCATCCTTCTGTGCCCTCCTCTAGGTCATTTATAAAAATGACAAACAGCAACGGCCCCAGAACAGATCCTTGTGGTACGCCACTCGTAACTGAATTCCATTCTGAACATTTCCCATCAACTACCACTCTCTGTCTTCTTTCAACTAGCCAATTTCTGATCCACATCTCTAAATCACCCTCAATCCCCAGCCTCCGTATTTTCTGCAATAGCCGACCGTGGGGAACCTTATCAAACGCTTTACTGAAATCCATATACACCACATCAACTGCTCTACCCTCGTCTACCTGTTCAGTCACCTTCTCAAAGAACTCGATAAGGTTTGTGAGGCATGACATACCCTTCACAAAACCATGCTGACTATCCCTAATCATATTATTCCTATCTAGATGATTATAAATCGTATCTTTTATAATCCTCTCCAAGACTTTACCCACCACAGACGTTAGGCTCACCGGCCTATAGTTACCGGGGTTATCTCTAATCCCCTTCTTGAACAAAGGGACCACATTTGCTATCCTCCAGTCCTCTGGCACTATTCCTGTAGCCAATGATGACCTAAAAATCAAAGCCAAATGCTCAGCAATCTCTTCCCTGGCTTCCCAGAGAATTCTAGGATAAATCCCATCAGGCCCCGGGGACTTATCTATTTTCACCTTGTCCAGAATTGCCAACACTTCTTCCCTACACACCTCAATGCCATCTATTCTAATAGCCTGGGTCTCAGCATTCTTCTCCACAATATTATCTTTATCTTGAGTGAATACTGACGAAACGTATTCATTTAGTATCTCGCTTATCTCCTCAGCCTCCACACACAACTTCCCACCACTGTCCTTGACTGGCCCTACTCTTACTCTATTCATTCTTTTATTCCTGACATACCTATAGAAAGCTTTTGGGTTTTCCTTGATCCTACCTGCCAAAGACTTCTTATGTCCCCTCCTTGCTCGTCTCAGCTCTCTCTTTAGATCCTTCCTCGCTTCCTTGTAACTATCAAGCGCCCCAACTGAAACTTCACGCCTCATCTTCACATAGGCCTCCTTCTTCCTCTTAACAAGAGATTCCACTTCTTTGGTAAACCACGGTTCCCTCGCTCGACCCCTTCCTCCCTGCCTGACTGGTCCGTACTTATCAAGAACACACACTAGCTGTTCCTTGAACAAGCTCCACATATCCAGTGTGCCCAACCCTTGCAGCCAACTTCTCCAACCTACACATCCTAAGTCATGTCTACTGGCATCATAATTGCCCTTCCCCCAGCTATAACTCTTGCCCTGCGGGGTATACTTATCCCTTTCCATCACTAACGTAAAGGTCACCGAATTGTGGTCACTGTTTCCAAAGTGATCACCTACCTCCAGATCTAACACCTGGCCTGGTTCATTACCCAAAACCAAATCCAATGTGGCCTCACCTCTTGTTGTCCTGTCAACATATTGTGTCAGGAAACCCTCCTGCACACATTGTACAAAGAACGACCCATCTAATGAACTCGAACTATATCTTTTCCAGTCAATATTTGGAAAGTTAAAGTCTCCCATAACAACTACCCTGTTACTTTCGCTCTTTTCCAGAATCATCTTCGCCATCCTTTCCTCTACATCCCTAGAACTATTAGGTGGCCTATAGAAAACTCCCAACAGGGTGACCTCTCCTTTCCTGTTTCTAACCTCAGCCCATACTACCTCGGAAGAAGAGTCCCCATCTAGCATCCTTTCCGCCACCGTAATACTGTCCTTGACTAGCAGCGCCACACCTCCCCCTCTTTTGCCCCCTTCTCTGAGCTTACTAAAACACCTAAACCCCGGAACCTGCAACAACCATTCCTGTCCCTGCTCTATCCATGTCTCTGAAATGGCCACAACATCGAAGTCCCAGGTACCAACCCATGCTGCCAGTTCCCCTACCTTATTTCGTATACTCCTGGCATTGAAGTAGACACACTTCAAACCACCTACCTGAACACTGGCACCCTCCTGCAAAGTCAAATCTGTGCTCCTGACCTCTATACTCTCAATCTCCCGTACCCCAAAACTACAATCCAGGTTCCCATGCCCCTGCTGAATTAGTTTAAACCCCCCCAAAGAGCACTAACAAATCTCCCCCCCAGGATATTGGTGCCCCTCAGGTTCAGATGTAGACCATCCTGTCTATAGAGGTCCCACCTTCCCCAGAAAGAGCCCCAGTTATCCAGAAATCTGAATCCTTCCCGCCTGCACCATCCCTGTAGCCACGTGTTTAATTGCTCTCTCTCCCTATTCCTCATCTCACTATCACGTGGCACGGGCAACAACCCAGAGATAACAACTCTGTTTGTTCTCGCTCTGAGCTTCCGAGATGGAGGAGGAGTTTAAGAGGTGGGATATGTTACCGCTGTCACTGGTGGGGAGGGTGCAGTCTGTTAAGATGACGGTGCTCCCGAGGTTTTTGTTCCTGTTCCAGTGCCTCCCCATCCTTATCCCAAAGGCCTTTTTTAGGAGGGTCAACAGGAGTATCACGTAATTTGTGTGGGCGCATGGGACTCCGAGGGTGAGAAGAGTGTTCTTGGAATAGGGCAGGGATAGGGGGGGGGCTGGCGTTGCCCAACCTCTGTGGGTACTATTGGGCTGCCAACGCAGCGATGGTGCGTAAGTGGGTCATGGACGAGGAAGGGGCAGCATGGAAGAGGATGGAGATGGCGTCATGTGTGGGCACGAGCCTGGTGGCGCTGGTAACGGCGCCATTGCCGCTCCCTCCAATGAGGTATACCACGAGCCCGGTGGTGGCGGCTACCCTCAATATTTGGGGGCAATGAGACGGCATAGGGGAGAAGTGGGGGGCTCGATGGAGGCCCCGATACGGGGGAACCATCGGTTTGTCTCAGGGAGCATTGATGGTGGATTTCTGGGCTGGCACAGGGTAGGGGTTAGGAGGTTGAGGGACCTGTTTGTGGAGGGGAGGTTCGCAAGCTTGGGGGAGTTAGAGGGGAAGTTTGGGCTCCCCCCGGGGAACATGTTTAGGTACATGCAGGTGAGGGCGTTTGCCAGGCAGCAGGTGGAGGGGTTCCCCTCGCTGCCCCCACGAGGGGTGCGGGATTGGTTTCTCTCGGGGATGTGGGTTGGAGGAGGGAGGATTTTGGATGTATACCGGGTAATGCAGGAGGTAGACGAGGCCTCGGTGGAGGAACTGAAGGGTAAATGGGAAGAGGAGCTGGGTGCGGAGATTGAGGAGGGGACGTGGGCGGATGCCCTGGAAACGGTGAATTCCTCCTCTTCCTGTGCGAGGCTTAGCCTCAGACAGTTCAAGGTGCTGCACAGGGCCCACATGACTGGGACGAGGATGAGTAGGTTTTTCGGGGGCGAAGACAGGTGTGCTAGGTGCTTGGGGAGCCCAGCGAATCACGCCCATATGTTTTGGGCGTGCCCAGCGCTGGGGGATATTTGGAAGGGGGTAGCAAGGATGGTGTTGAGGGTGGTGGGATCCAGGGTCAAGCCAGGCTGGGGACTTGCAATTTTTGGGGTTGTAGTGGAGCCGGGAGTGCAGGAGGCGAAAGAGGCCGGTGTTCTGGCCTTTGCGTCCCTAGAAGCCCGGCGAAGGATCTTGCTACAGTGGAAGGGGTGGGGGGGGTGGGGGGGGTGGGGGGGGTGGGGGGGGGGTGGGGGGTGGGGGGGGGTGGGGGGTGGGGGGGTGGGGGGTGGGGGGGGTGGGGGGGTGGGGGGGGGGTGGGGGGTGGGGGGTGGGGGGGGTGGGGGGTGGGGGGGGGGTGGGGGGTGGGGGGGGTGGGGGGTGGGGGGGTGGGGGGTGGGGGGTGGGGGGTGGTGTTTGGATCGGTGGGAGGGAGAACTGTGTACATGGGTTTGTGGGATGTGGCGGGTGTTATTTCTTTCCCTTTTGTTGTTTGGGTGTTCTTTTGTTTTTTCTTTTGTTTGTAGTTGCGTTTGAAGAATGGTGGGTGTTGTTCTTGGGGTGTTACCGCGGTTGTTTTGTTAATATAGTTGAGATGTTTATATTTTGTAAAGATTTCAATAAAAATTATTAAAAAAATAACAAAAACATTGATCCATGCCGGACCCCAGTGCACACAGGCTACCAATCAGAAAAGCATAGTTGACCATCACCCTCTTCTTCCTGCCACTCAACCAATTCTGGATTCAATTTTCAAATTTCCGTGGATTCCATGAGATCTTCCCTTCACTATCAGTCTCCCAGGTGGGACCTTATCAATCATCTCTGGCAGCAACAGCATTTATTTGGCTCGTCCAGTTCAGTTTCTGATCAATGGTAACCCCCCAGCATATTGACAGAGGGGGAATTCAGCGATGATAATGCCATTGAATATCAATGGCAATGGTTAGATTTTCTCCTGTCAAAGATGATCATTGCCTGGCAATTGTGTGGCACAAATGTTATTGTGCTGCGTCTTCTGGTCAGGTGGGACTGGAATTGACCGCGCATTAGACCAGGGCACTGTAACAGTATCAAAACAAAATTCTCCTCATCTTTACCCCACTTCTACAAATTGCCTTGAATTTTAAACGTAATCAGGCTGATGGTTTTGTGTAAGAATCAGAAGTTCGGACTGGCAGGAGATGTTGGTAACCCCAGGAACAGAGATTGAGAGATTGAAGATGAAACTGGGGGAGCAACCTGATGGAGAGGTGGAGAATTTGATGTATCAGCGAAGAAAGCAAAGACCCAACGGAATGTGGGTCATACAGACCCATCTCACTGCTGAACGCAGACGCCAAAATACAGGCCACAGAGGTGGTCACAGAGTACCAGACGGGCTTTGTCAAAGGTACACAGCTTACCTCGAACATCAGGCGCCTGCTGAACGTGATAATGATCCCCTCCGGGGAGAGAAGAACAGAGGTGATCGTCTCCCTGGACGCAGAAAAGGCCTTCGACAGAGTCGAATGGAAATACCTCATAGAGGTACTGGAGCGGTTTGGGCTTGGAACAGGGTTCACCGCTTGGGTAAAGCTCCTACACAACGCTCCCATGGCGAGCGTATGGACCAACAATACCAACTCCCAATACTTCCAGCTGCACAGGGGCACCAGACAAGGATGCCCACTGTCCCCGCTGCTGTTCACTCTTGCGATCGAACCACTAGCAATTGCGCTCAGAGCAGCAAAAAGCTGGAGGGGGATCCGAAGGGGAGGCAGAGAGCACAAAGTCTCACTCGATGCAGATGACCTGCTCCTCTACATTTCAGACCCACAGAGCAGCATCGACGGAATGATCACGCTCCTGAAAGAGCTTGGCGCCTTTTCGGGCTACAAACTAAACATGAGCAAAAGCGAGATCTTCCCGGTCCACCCACAAGTAGGAGGGGCAGCACTAACAGGACTGCTGTTTAAACAAGCCCGACACAAATTCCGCTACCTGGGGATCCAAATAGCCCGTGACTGGAAAGGGATCCACAAATAGAACCTCACCAGTCTGACGGAGGAAGTTAAAAGGGACCTGCAAAGATGGAAGACACTCCCACTCTCCCTCACAGGGAGAGTCCAGACGATCTAACTGAACATACTGCCCAGGTACCTCTTCCCACTTAGATCCATTCCGATCTACGTCCCCAAGGCCTTTTTCAAAGCGCTGGACAAACTAATCAAGACTTTCGTATTGGGGGGGGGGGGGGGGGGGGGCAAAATGCTCAGATCCGAAAGAAGGTCCTACAAAAAATAAAATCCAGGGGGGGCTAGCCCTCCCGAATCTACAATTCTACCACTGGGCGGCGACGGCTGAGCGAATAAGGGAATGGATCAAGGAGCCAGAAGCTGAGTGGGCGCGGAAGAGGCTTCCTGCATGGGGACCTTCCTCCGGGCCCTCACCACGGCAGCACTCCCATCCCCACCCAAAAAACACTCCAGCAGCCCGGTGGTGACAGCCACCCTCCAATCCTGGAATCAACTACCGGCAGCAATTTGGCCTGACCAAAATGTCGGACAAGGCTCCCATCTGCAACAACCATAGGTTCACACCAGCACTGACTGACGCCACCTTCAAAAGGTGGGGGCAGGACGGGGCGACACTGACAGTCAGGGACCTCTACACGGACGGCAGGATCGCAACACTGGATGAACTGACAGAGAAATTCCAGCTTGCCAGGGGGAACGAGCTAAGGTATCTACAGCTCAAAAACTTCCGACGAAAGGAGACAAGGGCGGACCCACAACCGTCATGACAGACATTACTGGAAGACCTACTGGACACAAGCGTACTAGATAAAGGGAACTGTAGTGACATGTATGACCGACTGATAGAAAGGGCCAACACCGTACTGGACGCAACAAGAAGGAAGCGAGAGGAGGACCTGGGGATTGAATGGGTGGGGACTCTGGAGCGAAGCACTGCATAGGGTCAACTCCACCTCCACGTGCGCAAGGCTCAGCCTGACGCAGCTATAAGTGGTACACAGAGCCCACTTAACAAGAACCCCTATGAGTAGGTTCTTCCCGGAGGTGGAGGATAGGTGTGTAAGGTGCCAAGGAGGCCCTGCCAACCATTCCCACATGTTCTGGTCTTGCCCCAGACTTGCAGGGTACTGGACAGCCTTCTTCGAGGCAATGTCCAAAATGGTGGGGGTGAGGGTGGAGCCATGCCCGAAAGTGGCGGTCTTCGGGGTATCAGACCAGCCAGATCTATTCCTGGGGAGGAGGGCGGACGCCCTTGCCTTTGCCTCCCTGATCGCCCGCCATAGAATCCTGTTTGGCTGGCGGTCAGCAGCACCACCCAGAGCTGCAGACTGGCTGTCTGACCTCTTGGAATCTCTCCAAATGGAGAAAATCAAATTCGCCATCCGAGGGTCAGACGACGGCTTCCACCGAACGTGCGAGCCATTCACCCGACTGTTCCGGGACCTGTTTGTGGCCAACGTACAAGCGGAAGAATAGTCGGGTGGCCAAGAATTAGGGGAAAATTGCCAAAGCATGAGAGGGAGAGATAGACCGGGAGGGGCGGGGACGACGACAGCTAAACCTAAGAGGATAGAAAGGCGAATCACAGGAGGGGGGAGGTGGAGGTAGAGGGAAGAGACAGGGAACAAGAGAGGAGAGCCAGGGTGGTGGGGGGGGGGGGGGGGGGGGGGGGGGAGGCAGGGAAATGAGAGCCGGAAGGAAGGCACCGGAATACAATAACGAACGTGGCACCTCCAGTAGCAGGGAACGAGGAGAATAAAGAGGAAAGAGGGAGGAACGGCTGAAGAGGAGGTGAGCGCGAGGCAGCAGCGAGATCCGTCTGGGAGAAGCAGGGGACAACACCAACACCAAACCCATTCGAGTATTGCCCACTGTAATTGTTTCTCCAGCACCCAAATATATATTCACCTCCCCAGTCTCCACTCCCCCGTCCCCCCCCCCCCCCACCCCCCCCCGCAAACAGTCGCCCACTTATGTGTTGTAAATAATTTTGCCAGGTGTACAGAGTTGCTGCTGTTGAGCTGGTGCACAATACCCGACCAGTTATTCTATTTTATTTTTCATTGTATTTTTTTTATTATTTACTATTTTCTTTTCTTTGGCATGTTTGGGTGTGCCCTTCTCTTCTATATATGTGTATATATGTATGTCTCTTATCCTGTGTACATAACGGTAAATATACTTTGTTCAAAAACCAAATAAAAAACATTTATAAAAATAGAGAATTTGGTGTAGAGCTGTGTCGCAGTGCTGCCACCAAGTGGTGGTAGCTGGTACTGCAGCCTTGACAAGCACAGCTTCACACAAGTCGAGACATGACTTCCTCTAGTGCGATCCTGGCACTGAAGTGATTGACGTCAATCTATCGCAACCCTTTTTCTTTGTGGCAGGAAAGACTCCAACCAAGAACAAGGAACATTACAGCACAGGAACAGGCCCCTCGGCCCTCCAAGTCTGCACCGAACAGACTGCCTGTCTGAACTAAAAACCCCTATTCTTCCGGGGTCCGTGTCCCTCTATTCCCATCCCATTCATGTATTTGTCAAGAAACCCCTTAAAAGTCACTATTGTCCCTGCTTCCACCACCTCCCCCAGCAGCGAGTTCCAGGCTCCCACCATCCTTTGTGTAAAAAAACTTGCCTTGTACATCTCCTTTAAACCTTGCCCCTTGCACCATAAACTTATGCTCCAAAGTAATTGAGTCCTCCACCCTGGGAAAAAGTCTCTGACTATCCACTCTGTCTATGCCCCTCGTACTTTTGTAGACATCTATCAGGTCGCCCCTCAACCTCCGTTGTTCCAGTGAGAACAAACCAAGTTTATCCAACCTCTCCTCATAGCTAATGCTACCAGGCAACACCCTGGTAAAACTTTTCTGTACCTTCTCTAACGCCTCTACATCCTTCTGGTTGTGTGGCGACCAGAATTGAACACTATATTCTAAGTGCGGCCTAACTAAGGTTCTATACAGCTGCAACATGACTCGCCAATTTTTAAATTCAATGCCCCGACCAATGAAGACAAGCATGCTATATTCCAGGGGTGGCGGGACTGTCATATGAGGAGAGATTGACTAGGCTGGAGTTCAGAAGAATGAGGGGAGGATCGCATAGGGACTTATAAAATTCTAATAGACTAAACAGAGTAGGTGCAGGGAAGATGTTACCAATGATGTATGTGTCCAAAACCAGGGATCACAGTCTGAGGATTCAGGGTAAACCATTTCGGACAGAGATAAGGAAACACTTCTTCACACAAAGAGTGGTGAGCCTGTGGAATTCATTGCCACAGGAAGTAGTTGATGCTAAAACATTGAATATATTCAAGAGGCGGCTGGATATAGCTCTTAGGGAGTGCAGACCGGTGCACTCTATAATCTATGAAAGATATCTGCTGTCCTTTTCTGATCTGGCCTCCATGTGATTCCAGACCGACACAGCAACGTGGTTCACTCTTAACTGCCCCTCCCTAAAATGGCCGACAAGCCACTCAGTTCAAGGGCAAATTAGGGATGATAACAAATGCTGGGCCCAGACAGTGATGCCCATAGCCCAGAAATGAATAATAACAAAAAGCTAACCTCCTCTTGCTGCTCTGTTCTATGGTACGAGTTCCCGAAACTCAGGTCACTAGCTTTTCCTGATGCTTACTATCCGATCCGATCCAATCCAATTTCGTTGGAAAGACAGAGGTTGAGGGGGTACCTGATTGAGGTCAACAAAATTATGAGAGGTATGGACAGGGTGGATAGCAACAAGCTTTTTCCAAGAGTGGGGGTGTCAGTTACAAGGGTTGACGATTTCAAGGTGAGAGGGGGAAAGTTTAAGGGAGATGTGCGTGGAAAGTTTTTTACGCAGAGGGTGGTGGGTGCTTGGAACGCTTTTCCAGCGGAGGTGGTAGAGGCGGGCACGATAGCATCATTTATGATGCATCTGGACAGATATATGAATGGGTGGGGAACAGAGAGAAGTAGATCCTTGTAAAATAGGCAACAGGTTTAGATAAAGGATCTGGATCGGCGCAGGCTGGGAGGGCCGAAGGGCCTGTTCCTGTGCTGTAATTTTCTTTGTTCTTTGTACTATTTCTTAGGGAGCAGCACTTCCCTACGGTGAAGAAGGAAGCCATTCAGTCCGCTGAATCTGCAACGACGCTCCGAAAGACCTCGATACCTACGCCCACCCTATCCCCATGCATTGATCATGGCCAATTCAGCTAACCTGCACATCTCTGGACTGTGGGAAGAAACTGGAGCACCTGCAGGAAACCCACACAGACACGGGATGGTAGGGCGTGTGGGGGGGGGGGGGGGGGCCCAGGGGGGGGGGGGAGGGGGGGGGGTGATGGGGAGTGCAAACTCCACACAGTAACCCAAGGTTGGACTTGAGACTGGCTCACTGAAGCAGATTCCTTGAACAAATCTCCAAACTGCTCAATCCGTACCGGCCACTAACCCTGAAACCCCCCCCGACCAATTCCATCGGAGAGATTCCCACAGTGCGGGGTCCAAACCGAGGCCCCCTCAAACCTCAATGTGCTGTCACCACTATCCTCAGGCCCGCCACTGCCACCAGACCTGTGCAGTACCTGGCCGGCGAGAATGGCAGAGGCGTCATCAACAACCCTCCCACGAGGCTGCCTCCACCACCTCCCAAACCGACCCATCTTCCACTACCCACTTCCTTAGCATGGCTATCTTTGCCCCCCAATAATAATTTGGCAAAGCCAACCTGCAGCCCCCCCACCACCCCCGTTCCAACAGCGCGTTCTTTACCCGACTGCCTTCCCCGCTCACACAAATCCCAATATCAATGAGTTAACCTTCTTGAAAAAGGCCTTGAGGATAAAAATCTCAGGAGAGCAGTCATCCTTATGGACTGCACCCACCCCACAAATGACAATGACAAAGGGAGCACAACCAAGCCAGACTGTATTTTCTCTCACACCTGTGCCACCTGGATATCCAGATACCTAAAACTCGCCCCACTACCTTAACCGGCAGCTTGCCCAGCTTCCTCTCCTGCCCCCTTGCCTGAATCGTGAAGACCTCACTTTTTCCAATTTAATTTGTCCCCCAAAAACCGGCTGAATTTCACCAAAATGTCCATGATACCCCCTATGCTCTCCAGTGGGTCCGATATATACAACAGGTCATGCACATATAGGGACACCCTATGCTCCAACTTACCCACCTGTGGTGAATGTATTCACCTAAGTATGCTGTCTGTATAGTGCTGTGACCTATGACCTTGTACTGGAACCCCGGTGGGCTCTGCCTCTGGCTCCACCCTCCCCGGGGTGATATATAGACCGGCCACCTGTGGGTGGCACTCATTTGGACAGCAGACACTGGCAGGTGAGTTCCTGGATAATAAAGCCTTATATTCACTCGTTCTCACGGTCTCATAGTAAACTGACGGTATAACACCACCACAAAAAACATCAATCCATGAGTAAACTTTATCCACATGGAAGAAATATGAAAACTCCTTCGCCTTCGACTTCCCAAACCTCCACGGGTCCACTGCCGCCATGATCCATAAACCCCCAAACCTCCCACACCACGACCTCGGGCTGGACCAGCCCATCCCTGGATCAATGACCGTGTTAAAGTCACACCCATAATTAGCCAGTGTGAGTCCAGGTCCGGGATCTTCCTCAATTCTCGCCTCATACATTCCCCATCATCTTAATTTGGGGTATAAACATTAACCAGGACCACTGGCATCCCCTCCAATTTCCCGCTTACCATCGCAAACCTCCCCCACCCCAAATCTGCTGTTATATTCCCCACCTCAAAAGACCAGCACCGCCACCCTACGCGTCTTCATATTCAACCCCGAATGGAAAACCTGCCCTACCCGCCCTTTCCCTAGCCTTGTCTGGTCCCCAATCTTCAGATGTGTCACTTGCAAAAAGGCCACATCCGCCTTTAAACTCCTCAGATGCGCGAAAACACGCAACGGTTTGACTGGCCCATTCAGCCCCCTCATGTTCCATGTGCCACCCCCCCCCGCTGATCAACTATAACCCTTCTTAGGCCAGTCCCCCACCCGTGCCACGCAACCCTCTAGGCCCACCCCCGGATGTCCACCATCACCACCCCCTCCCATATAACGCCACAGCAACAACACCTTCATCAGCAGCCCCTCCTCCGCCCCTAAACAAAACAACCCATCCCGCACTGTGACAATACCCACTTACCCCCCACTGCGCTCCCGTTAGCTAGCCCGCCCAGCTAGCCTGGCAGCCCCTGTCCAAGGCGCTACCCCCTCCTACCCCCCCCCATTGATACCTCCCCAACCTCTGCTCGCTTCCCTCACAACAGTGCAACAATAAACAACAGGAAAAAACAAACCAACAAGTAAAAAGATACACTCATCCCCTCATCGCCTCGAAACATCTCGGAGGAGAAGAGTTCCCCAAGTACCCACTGAACAAAAAGTACAAGAATTACCAAAGAACAGGACAAAAGAAACCACATTCCTCTCCACACCCCTCCTCCATAGTTCAATGTCCTCCTTCACCTGTCCATTGTTTCTCAAAAAGTCCGTCGCCTCCTCTGGTGTTCCAAAATAGTGCTCTTTGTTATTTAAGGTCACCCAGTGCAGCTTCCCAAACTTCATCCCCTTTTTAAAGAGGGTAGCCTTCACCCGATTAAACCCGGCCCTGCTCGTCGCCGGGCCCTGGTTCTGATACACCTGCAGTTCACTCCCCTCCTAGGCGCATCTCCTCGTCTGCCTCGCCCATCTCAAGATCATCTCCTTATCTAGAAACCGGTGAATATGCACCACCATTTCCCTCAGCTGCTCGTTCGCCTGCGGCCTCCTCATTAGCACACTATGCGCTCGGACGACCTCCAGGGGCTGACCTAAGGCCCCTCCCCTATCAGCTTCTCCAACATTCCAGCCACGTACATGGCAGCTTCCCCTCAGTGCATCCCTACAATTCTCCAGTTCTGAGAGCGGTTGCAAAGGTCTCCACCTTCTCCTGCAGCTGCCTCTGGGTATCTCTCATTACTCCCACCTTGGCCGCCAGGGAAGCCACCTGCTTCCCGTGCTCCCCCCACCGCCTCCTCCATTTTGCGGATGGCCTGACCCTGTGACCCCTGCTCCACTCGTTCAATTCCAGACTTCAACAGGTCTACCGCCTTGGCTGGGTCTTCATGAGCCTCTCTCCTCTGCTGGCTGAACTTCTCATTGAAGAAGTCCACCAGTTGGTCCATCGACCATTGGGTAGGTAGCGCCGCCCCTACACCCTCCACCATCTTAAGCTGTGGCGCACGAAGATTCTGTGTCCCAGCTGCTCCCTTCTGCCTGTCCCACTTTTGGTGCTTGGATCCATCCACCAGTCCCACCAGTGGAATCAGACTCCTCTCAGACACGTCCTACACCTTTTTCAGCCACACATCCACCCTCCAAATGAGGAGACGGTCCAAAAAAAACAACTTCGATGGGGAGCTGCTACACCATTGTCGCACCAGACGTCATGAGGCAGCAGTGCTAACCACTGCACCACCGTGCCGCCCCATCATTATCACATTCTTCTTCACTCACCCCCACCGAATATTTCTGACCCACCCCTGCTAGGTGGACCTTAAAATGTAGGAGAGATCAGCCATTCGCCCCATCGAGCCTGCTCCACCATTCAATGATGTGATAATCCTCAGCACCACTTTCCCATCTTTTCTCCATGACCCTTGATTCCCTCACTGATTAAAAATCTGTCTCTCTCAGCCTCGAACATAGTTAACATCCCTGCTCTCTGAGGTAATGAATTCCACAGATTCACTCCCCTCTGAGAGAAGAAATTCCTCCTCATCTGTTAAATATCGAACCCCCCCGACTCTGAAATAATGCCCTCTGGTCCTCAGCTCCCCCACAAGAGGCAAACATTTCAGCATCGACCCTGTCAAAACCCCCTGAGAATCCTAGATAGAACATAGAACATAGAACACTACAGCGCAGTACGGGCCACTTGGCCCTCGATGTTGCGCCGACCTCTGAAACCATCTGAAGCCTATCTGACCTACACTATTCCATTTTCATCCATATGTCTATCCAGTGACCACTTAAATGCCCTTAAAGTTGGCGAGTCTACTACTGTTGCAGGCAGGGCGTTCCACACCCCTACTACTCTCTGAGTAAAGAAACTGCCTCTGACATCTGTCCTATATCTATCACCCCTCAATTTAAAGCTATGTCCCCTCGTGTTGGTCATCAGCATCCGAGGAAAAAGACTCTCACTGTCCATCCTATCTAACCCTCTGACTATCTTATATGTCTCTATTAAGTCACCGCTCAGCCTTCTCCTCTCTAACAAAAACAACCTCAATTCCCTGAGCCTTTCCTCGTAAGGCCTTCCCTCCATACCAGGCAACATCCTAGTAAATCTCCTCTGAACCCTTTCCAAAGCTTCCACATCCTTCCTATAATGTGGTGACCAGAACTGCACGCAGTACTCCAGGAGCGGCCGCACCAGAGTTATGTACAGCTGCAGCATGACCTTGTGGTTCCGAAACTCAATCCCCCTACTGATAAAGGCTAGCATACCATATGCCTTCTTAACAGCCCTATTAACCTGGGTGGCAACTTTCAGGGATTTATGTACCTGGATGCCGAGATCTCTCTGTTCATCTACACTACCAAGAATCTTGCCATTAGCCCAGTACTCTGCATTCCTGTTACTCCTTCCAAAGTGAACCACCTCACACTTTTACGCATTAAACTCCATCTGACACCTCTCAGCCCAGCTCTGCAGTTTATCTATGTCCCTCTGTATCCTACAACAACCTTCAGCACTATCCACAACTCCACCGACCTTCGTGTCATCTGCAAATTTACTAACCCATCCTTCTACACCCTCTTCCAGGTCATTTATAAAAATGACAAACAGCAGTGGCCCCAAAACAGATCCTTGCGGTACATCACTAGTAACTGAACTCCAGGTGGAACATTTGCCATCAACCACCACCCTCTGTCTTCTTTCAGCTAGCCAATTACTGATCCAAACCGCTAAATCACCTTCAATTCCATACTTTCTTATTTTCTGCAATAGCCTACCGTGGGGAACCTTATCAAACGCCTTACTGAAATCCATATACACCACATCAACAGCTTTACCCTGATCCACCTGTTTGGTCACCTTCTCAAAAAACTCAATAAGGTTTGTGAGGCACGACCTACCCTTCACAAAACCGTGTTGACTATCGCTAATCAACTTGTTCTTTTCAAGATGATTATAAACCCTATCTCTTTAAACCTTTTCCAACATTTTACCCACAACCATTATGTCTCCATAATGTAGCCTCTCAGTCTTCTGAACTCTAATGAGTACAGGCCCAACCCACTCAGCCTTTGAGAGGGTGCGGTGGACAGGATCCTATCTGTTCAATTAACTGCTTTGTTTAACTGTGCTGCTGCCTACAAATCTTTCTGCATGAACATTCCAAATGTCTTTGTTCTCACGATTGTTAACCAAGTGAAAACTGGTACTGTACCAATTCAAATAGGAGGCGATTAGGCCGAAGGGTCAGACACCTGGTTAATGAGGTAGGTTTCAAGGAGTGTCTGAAACGAGGTCATGTTGCTGTAACACAGGCAGTAAATGTCATCTGATGTCACTGTGGCAAGTCGTCAGCAAGTTAGGATTGCTGCTCTTTTGTATGGTGTACTCTCAGAGGGCATTGCTGATAAAAGGCTCCTTCCTTTTATTACCTTATTTCCCCTTTAATTAATCTTACCGTTCTCATTTTTGATCCAAATGTTTTTATTGGTTATTTACAGGACGGTCGATTTTCGCTATTTACATGGGTTTATTTCATTGTTTCTTCTTTTTGTTCCGGTTGTGTTTTTTTCCCTCCTTGCCGTGTTTGCTTTGGCCATTGCGGTCCCCTGTGTCTCCTTTCCCACCTGTGTTCCCCTCTCTTTTCTCCCTCCCGGCTCCCACCGTTGTGGTCCCACCGTTGTGGTTCCAGCCGCCCCCTCCCTGCGGCCCCCGGTTGCGCTTTCTTGTTTCCCTGGGCCCTCCCACCTCCCTCTTTCCTTTTGCGTCTTGGCTACTTTCTCTTCATCCCTGGCTACCTAGTTGTTGGCCATAAACAGATCCTGGAACAGCCGAGTGAATGGCTCCCGTGTTCTGAAGAAGCCATCTTCCAATCCACGGATGGCAAATTTAATTTAGTCAATTCGGAGAAATTCAGAGAGGTCGGCCAGCTGCAGCTTTAGGGGGTGCTGCTGAACGCCAGCTGAGCAGCATTCTACAGCGGGCAATTAGGGAGGCATCCGGCCTCCTTCCAACGAAGACACCTGACTGATCTGCTAGCCCGAAGACCTCCACTTTCGGGCACGTCTCCACCTTCACTGCTCCTACTTTGCACATTGCCGCGAATAAGGCTGTCCGGTCCATGGCAAGTCTGGGGCAAGACCAGAACATGTGGCCATGATTGGCTGGGCCTCCTTGGCAACATTCACATCTATCCTTCACCTCCAGGAAGAACCTGCTCATTCGGATCCTGGTCAAGTGGGCTCTATGTACCACCTTTAGTTGTGTTAGATTGAGCCTTGTGCATGTGGAGGTGGAGATGACCCTTTGCAGTGTACGCTCCACCCTATTTCGAACCCCAAGTCCTCCTCACAATTCTCCCTTGTCGCGTCCAGTTTGGTGTCGGCCCTCTCTATCAGTCGGCCGTACATGTCCACACAGTTCCCGCTCCCTAAAATGTATGTGTCCAGTAGTTTTTCTAGTAGTGGGTGTCACAATATGCACCCATGCACATCATCAGGTAAAAGCAGGCAGTGACAGACACCCAGGTTCGCCAATCAACACACAGGACAGAACACAACCAATCACCAGACAGAACACTAGAGGGAGGGGGGGGGCTTCCATCTACAAAACACACGAGGCATCAGCACTCCGTTTCTTTCCACTGGTGACAACTGTGGTGACAGTCAGGGTGTATATATCATTTAGCACCTTCTACACGTGGCTCAGAGCTAGTCTGGTCTAGTTAGTTAGAGTTAGCACACTTAGAGCACTAGAGTGTCAACCCACAGCAAGCTGTGTGCACTGTTACAGAAGTGCAATAAATTATATTGAACCAACGTCTATGTTTGGTGTCTACTTTCCAGTACAACTGCATCCAATTGCAGTTCGTGTTACCCCAGGGTGAATAACACGACAGTGGGTATGTCCTTGTTTCCCTCTGCTGGAAGATTTTGAGCTGCAGGTACCCAAATTTGTTGCCCCTTGTTAGTTGAAATCTTTCCGTCAGTTCATCCAGTGTTGTGACCCTGCTATCTGTGTGCAGATCCCTAACTGTCCGTGTCCCCCCCCCCCCCCCCCCCCCCCCCCCCCCCCCCCACGTGTTGGGGCCTCATTTGGCATTTCGCTTCGGCCGAAATGTTGTCGCAGCTGGTTCCACAACTGGACTGTTGCCAACACCACTGGACTGTGTGAGTACTTGGGTGGGGCTGGGAGTGCTGCTGTGGCGAGGGCCCAGAGGGAGGTCCCCTTGAAGGAGGCATCCTCCGCGAGCACCCACTCGGCGTCTGGCTCTTTTATCCACCCCTTTACTCTTTCTGCCTTCGCTGCCCAGTGGTATTACTGCAGGTTTGGAAGGCCTAGTCCCCCCCTGGATTTTGCTTTCTGTTGGTCCTCCTTTGGTATCCTTGCAGTCCCCCCCCACTCCACACACACACACACATGAACGCTATAATTAGTTGGTCCAGTGAGTTGAAAAAGGCCTTGGGGATATAGATCGGGATGGATCTAAGTAAGAAGAGGTTCCTGGCCGCACATTCATTTTGACCGCCTGCACTCTCCCCGCCAGCGAGAGTGGGAATGTGTTCCATCTCTGCAGGTCCTTTTTAACTTTCTCTGTCAGACTGGTCAGGTTCCATTTGTGGATCCCTGTCCAGTCGTCAGTGATTTGGATCCCCAGGCAGTGAAACTTGTGCAAGGCCTGTTTAAAAAGCAATCCCACCAGCTCTGCCCCCGCCCCTTGCGGGTTGACCGGCAAGATCTCGCTTTTGCTCATGTTATGTTTGTAGCCCGAGAAGGCTCTGAATTCTTCCAGGAACACGATGATTCCTTCCATGCTGCTTTGTGGGTCCGAGATGTAGAGGAGCAGTTCATGCGCTTAGGGCGAGACTCTATGCTCTCTGCCTCCTCTTCGGATCTCCTTCCTTGCTGTTTTGAGCTTGATAACTAGTTGTTTGATCGCTCGGGCGAACAGCAGCGGGGATAACGTGCAATCCTGCCTTGATCCCCTGTGCAGCTGGAAATATTTAGAGCTGATGGTGTTTGTCCCTACACTCGCCATGTGGGTGTTGATGTGTTGGATAGGCTGGGTCTGTCTGCACTCCATTATATACATGGATGTATGTTATGACAGGCGTTATACACAAGTTTCACACAGGCGGTGAATCCTGTTTCGAGCCTGAACTGCTCCAGTACCTCTATGAGTTACTTCTATTCAACCCTGTAAAGACCTAAAAATATTTTATTCTCCTAATTTTCCACATTTTCATCAAATATATCCCCAACAAAGGGTAACCAATAATAACAAATACAATAGCAATCCTGCAACCAACAACCCCTTCATCACACAAACCCAAACCTCCCCCCTACATCCCAAATACAAAACGAGAAAGAAAAAGAGAAACCACGGTCATCCCATACATGGTAAACAATAAACCATACACTCAACACCATCTCACCACCTCCCTAATGTTCAATGTCATCCAAGTGCAGGATAAACAAAGCCCATGAATTGTAGAAACCTTCCATCATTCCCGTCAGCTCGAACTTCAACTTCTCAAGCATCAAAAACTCCAGCAGGTCTCCCGGAGAGCTGGAGAGCTATTGGACAGCTCAGGGTGAAAGATCTGGGATATTTTTCTAAGAATTATTTTTTAATTCACTTGTGTTGTGGGTTCAAGTGGGGTTAGAATTGACCGCACATTAGCCCAGGGTGTCAAAACACTGACCGACTTCCAATGAATAAGTCCCATGGTTGTATCTGGCATAACTTCCAATGAATAAGTCCCATGGTTGTATCTGGCAGGTTCGATTCCCGGCTGGGTCACTGTCTGTGTGGAGTCTGCACGTCCTCCCCGTGTGTGCGTGGGTTTCCTCCGGGTGCTCCGGTTTCCTCCCACAGTCCAAAGATGTGCGGGTTAGGTGGATTGGCCATGCTAAATTGCCCGTAGTGTAAGGTTAATAGGGGGGTTGTTGGGTTACGGGTATACGGGTTACGTGGGTTTAAGTAGGGTGATCATTGCTCGGCACAACATCGAGGGCCGAAGGGCCTGTTCTGTGCTGTACTGTTCTATGTTCTAACACAGCAATCGTTTGTTATTACCTTCCTCAGCCTGACGGACTGGGGAACTTCCCACACTTACCGTCTGCCAACAGACGTATTGAGAGGGGCTTCCAGGCTGAGAATTGACTTTGTCAGGACACATTATGAGTGCCCATCAAGCCCTGAAGAGCAAGGCGATGGCCAATGTTGTCAGATGAACTTTGATGGATTCTTAAAGCTATCATGGTCGATGACCTCGACACATGGCCTGTGTCAATGTTACCCTGAAAGTACAGCAGGGACCCCTCATCCAGGAGGGCATTAATGTTTGCCATGGGCTCGAAGGGTTACTCCTGCGCAATATGTTACTCTTGCACACACACATAATGACCTCAGCAACAACAAAATACAACACGGGCGGCTCAGTGGTTAGCACTGCTGCCTTACCAGGGACCCGGTTCAATTCCAGCCTTGGGTGACTGATTGTGTGGAGTTTGCACTTGCTCCCAGTGCATGCGTGGGTTTCCTCCGGGTGCTCCTGTTTCCCCATGCAGTCCAAAGATGTGCAGTTTATGTGGATTGACCATGCTAAATTTAAAAAAAAAAATTTTGAGTACCCAATTCATTTTTTCCAATTAAGGGTGAATTTAATGTGGTCAATTCACCTATCCGGCACATCTTTGGGTTGTGGGGATTTTGTGAAGGCCACGAAGAATTCAGCACGAGTTGAAGGTAGCAAGAAATAACATTTATTTACAATAACATATATATATATAATATATATATATTTATACACAGCAGCAGCAACTCTCTTGCTGCTCAGTCCTCTCTAGCTGGTTCCAAACTGGCCAGCTCTATTTATGCAGGGGGAGTGCAAACTCCACACAGTAACCCAAGGTTGGACTTGAGTCTGGCTCACTGAAGCAGATTCCTTGAACAAATCTCCAAACTGCTCAATCCGTACCGGCCACTAACCCTGAAACCCCCCCGACCAATTCCATCGGACAGATTCCAACAGGGCGGGGCCCAAACCGAGGCCCCCTCAAACCTCAAAGTGCTGTCACCACTATCCTCAGGCCCGCCACTGCCACCAGACCTGTGCAGTACCTGGCCGGCGTGAATGGCAGAGGCGTCATCAACAAACCTTCCACGAGGCTGCCTCCACCCGCTCCCAAACCGACCCATCTTCCACTACCCACTTCCTTAGCATGGCTATCTTTGCTCCCCCAATAATAATTTGGCAAAGCCAACCTGCACCCCCCTCACCCCTGCTCCAACAGCGCGTTCTTTACCCGACTGCCTTCCCCGCTCACACAAATCCCAATATCAATGAGTTAACCTTCTTGAAAAAGGCCTTGAGGATAAAAATCTCAGGAGAGCAGTCATCCTTATGGACTGCACCCACCCCACAAATGACAATGACAAAGGGAACACAACCAAGCCAGACTGTATTTTCTCTCACCCCTGTGCCACCTGGATATCCAGATACCTAAAACTCGCCCCACTACCTTAATCGGCAGATTGCCCAGCCTCCTCTCCTGCCCCCTTGCCTGAATCGTGAAGACCTCACTTTTTCCAATTTAATTTGTCCCCCAAAAACCGGCTGAATTTCACCAAAATGTCCATGATACCCCCTATGCTCTCCAGTGGGTCCGATATATACAACAGGTCATGCACATATAGGGAACCCCTATGCTCCAACTTACCCACCTGTGGTGAATGTATTCACCTAAGTATGCTGTCTGTATAGTGCTGTGACCTATGACCTTGTACTGGAACCCCGGTGGGCTCTGCCTCTGGTGCTCCACCCTCCCCGGGGTGATATATAGACCGGCCACCTGTGGGTGGCACTCATTTGTACAGCAGACACTGGCAGGTGAGTTCCTGGATAATAAAGCCTTATATTCACTCGTTCTCACGGTCTCATAGTAAACTGACGGTATAACACCACCACAAAAAACATCAATCCACGAGTAAACTTTATGCACATGGAAGAAATATGAAAACTCCTTCGCCTTCGACTTCCCAAACCTCCACGGGTCCACTGCCGCCATGATCCATAAACCCCCAAAGCTCCCACACCACGACTTCGGGCTCGACCGGCCCATCCCTGGATCAATGACCGTGTTAAAGTCACCCCCATAATTAGCCAGTGTGAGTCCAGGTCCGGGAACTTCCTCAATTCTCGCCTCATACATTCCCCATCATCCTAATTTGGGGTATAAACATTAACCAGGACCACTGGCATCCCTCCAATTTCCCGCTTACCATCGCAAACCTCCCCCACTCCAAATCTGCTGTTATATTCCCCACCTCAAAAGACCAGCACCGCCACCCTACGCATCTTCATATCCAACCCCGAATGGAAAACCTGCCCTACCCGCCCTTTCCCTAGCCTTGTCTGGCCCCCAATCTTCAGACGTGTCACTTGCAAAAAGGCCACATCCGCCTTTAAACTCCTCAGATGCGCGAAAACAGGCAACCATTTGATTGGCCCATTCAGCCCCCTCATGTTCCATGTGACACCCCCCCCCCGCTGATCAACTATAACCCTTCTTAGGCCAGTCCCCCACCCATGCCACCCTCCAGGCCCACCCCCGGATGTCCACCATCACCACCCCCTCCCATATAACGCCACAGCAACAACACCTTCGTCAGCAGACCCTCTGTGACACTACCCACTTACCCCCCACTGCGCGCCCGTTAGCTAGCCCGCCCAGCTAGCCTGGCAGCCCCTGTCCAAGGCGCTACCGCCTCCTACCCCTCCCATTGATACCCCCCCAAACCTCTGCTCGCTCCCGTCACAACAGTGCAACAATAAACAACAGGAAAAAACAAACCAACAATTAAAAAGATACATTCATCCCCTCATCGCCTCGAAACATCTCGGAGGAGAAGAGTTCCCCAAGTAACCACAGAACAAAAAGTACAAGAATTACCAAAGAACAGGACAAAAGAAACCACATTCCTCTCCACACCCCTCCTCCATAGTTCAATGTCCTCCTTCACCTGTCCATTGTTTCTCAAAAAGTCTGTTGCTTCCTCTGGTGTTCCAAAATAGTGCTCTTTGTTATTTAAGGCCACCCAGTGCAGCTTCCCAAACTTCATCCCCTTTTTAAAGAGGGTAGCCTTCACCCGATTAAACCCGGCCCTGCTCGTCGCCGGGCCCTGGTTCTGATACACCTGCAGTTCACTCCCCTCCTAGGCGCATCTCCTCGTCTGCCTCGCCCATCTCAAGATCTTCTCCTTATCTAGAAACCGGTGAATATGCACCACCATTTCCCTCAGCTGCTCGTTCGCCTGCGGCCTCCTCATTAGCACACTATGCGCTCGGACGACCTCCAGGGGCTGACCTAAGGCCCCTCTCCTATCAGCTTCTCCAACATTCCAGCCACGTACATGGCAGCTTCCCCTCAGTGCATCCCTACAATTCTCCAGTTCTGAGAGCGGTTGCAAAGGTCTCCACCTTCTCCTGCAGCTGCCTCTGGGTATCTCTCATTACTCCCACCTTGGCTGCCAGGGAAGCAACCTGCTTCCCGTGCTCCCCCCACCGCCTCCTCCATTTTGCGGATGGCCTGACCCTGTGACCCCTGCTCCACTCGTTCAATTCCAGACTTCAACAGGTCTACCGCCTTGGCTGGGTCTTCATGAGCCTCTCTCCTCTGCTGGCTGAACTTCTCATTGAAGAATCCACCAGTTGGTCCATCGACCATTGGGTAGGTAGCGCCGGCCCTACACCCTCCACCATCTTAAGCTGTGGCGCACGAAGATTCTGTGTCCCAGCTGCTCCCTTCTGCTTGTCCCACTTCTGGTGCTTGGATCCATCCACCAGTCCCACCAGTGGAATCAGACATGTCCTACACCTTTTTCAGCCACACATCCACCCTCCAAATGTGGAGACGGTCCAAAAAAAACAACTTCGATGGGGAGCTGCTACACCATTGTCGCACCAGACGTCGTGAGGCAGCAGTGCTAACCACTGCACCACCGTGCCGCCCCATCATTATCACATTCTTCTTCACTCACCCCCACCGAATATTTCTGACCCACCCCTGCTAGGTGGACCTTAAAATGTAGGAGAGATCAGCCATTCGCCCCATCGAGTCTGCTCCACCATTCAATGATGTGATAATCCTCAGCACCACTTTCCCATCTTTTCTCCATGACCCTTGATTCCCTCACTGATTAAAAATCTGTCTCTCTCGGCCTCGAACATAGTTAACGTCCCTGCTCTCTGAGGTAATGAATTCCACAGATTCACTCCCCTCTGAGAGAAGAAATTCCTCCTCATCTGTTAAATAGGGACCCCCCCCGACTCTGAAATAATGCCCTCTGGTCCTCAGCTCCCCCACAAGAGGCAAACATTTCAGCATCGACCCTGTCAAAACCCCCTGAGAATCCTAGATAGGACATAGAACATAGAACACTACAGCGCAGTACGGGCCCTTCGGCCCTCGATGTTGCGCCGACCTCTGAAACCATCTGAAGCCTATCTGACCTACACTATTCCATTTTCATCCATATGTCTATCCAGTGACCACTTAAATGCCCTTAAAGTTGGCGAGTCTACTACTGTTTCAGGCAGGGCGTTCCACACCCCTACTACTCTCTGAGTAAAGAAACTGCCTCTGATATCTGTCCTATATCTATCACCCCTCAATTTAAAGCTATGTCCCCTCGTGTTGGTCATCACCATCTGAGGAAAAAGACTCTCACTGTCCATCCTATCTAACCCTCTGACTATCTTATATGTCTCTATTAAGTCACCTCTCAGCCTTCTCCTCTCTAACAAAAACAACCTCAATTCCCTGAGCCTTTCCTCGTAAGGCCTTCCCTCCATACCAGGCAACATCCTAGTAAATCTCCTCTGAACCCTTTTCAAAGCTTCCACATCCTTCCTATAATGTGGTGACCAGAACTGCACACAGTACTCCAGGTGCGGCCGCACCAGAGTTATGTACAGCTGCAGCATGACCTTGTGGTTCCGAAACTCAATCCCCCTGCTTATAAAGGCTAGCACACCATATGCCTTCTTAACAGCCCTATTAACCTGGGTGGCAACTTTCAGGGATTTATGTACCTGGATGCCGAGATCTCTCTGTTCATCTACACTACCAACAATCTTGCCATTCGCCCAGTACTCTGCATTCCTGTTACTCCTTCCAAAGTGAACCACCTCACACTTTTCCGCATTAAACTCCATCTGCCACCTCTCAGCCCAGCTCTGCAGCTTATCTATGTCCCTCTGTATCCTACAACATCCTTCAGCACTATCCACAACTCCACCGACCTTCGTGTCATCTGCAAATTTACTAACCCATCCTTCTACACCCTCTTCCAGGTCATTTATAAAAATGATAAACAGCAGTGGCCCCAAAACAGATCCTTGCGGTACATCACTAGTAACTAAACTCCAGGATGAACATTTGCCATCAACCACCACCCTCTGTCTTCTTTCAGCTAGCCAATTACTGATCCAAACCGCTAAATCACCTTCAATTCCATACTTTCTTATTTTCTGCAATAGCCTACCGTGGGGAACCTTATCAAACGCCTTACTGAAATCCATATACACCACATCAACAGCTTTACCACCTGTTTGGTCACCTTCTCAAAAAACTCAATAAGGTTTGTGAGGCACGACCTACCCTTCACAAAACCGTGTTGACTATCGCTAATCAACTTGTTCTTTTCAAGATGATTATAAACCCTATCTCTTATAACCTTTTCCAACATTTTACCCACAACCATTATGTCTCCATAATGTAGCCTCTCAGTCTTCTGAACTCTAATGAGTACAGGCCCAACCCACTCAGCTTTTGAGAGGGTGCGGAGTATAGGATCCTATCTGTTCAATTAACTGCTTTGTTTAACTGTGCTGCTGCCTACAAATCTTTCTGCATGAACATTTCAAATGTCTTTGTTCTCAGGATTGTTAACCAAGTGAAAACTGGTACTGTACCAATCCAAATAAGAGGCGATTAGGCCGAAGGGTCAGACACCTGGTTAATGAGGTAGGTTTCAAGGAGTGTCTGAAACGAGGTCAGGTTGCTGTAACACAGGCAGTAAATGTCATCTGATGTCACTGTGGCAAGTCGTCAGCAAGTTAGGATTGCTGCTCTTTTGTATGGTGTACTCTCAGAGGGCATTGCTGATAAAAGGCTCCTTCCTTTTTATTACCTTATTTCCCCTTTCTTTTACCTTACCGTTCTCATTTTTGATCCATGGGCGTTTTTAAAAAGAAATGTTTTTATTGGTTATTTACAGGACGGTCGGTTTTCGCTATTTACATGGGTTTATTTCATTGTTTCTTCTTTTTCTTCCTGTTGTGTTTTTTTCCCTCCTTGCCGTGTTTGCTTTGGCCATTGCAGTCCCCTGTGTCTCCTTTCTCGACTGTGTTCCCCTCTCTTTTCTCCCTCCCGGCTGCCACCGTTGTGGTCCCACCGTTGTGGTTCCAGCCGCCCCCTCCCTGCGGCCCCCGGTTCTCCCGCTGGGTTCGGTTGCGCTTTCTTGTTTCCCTGGGCCCTCCCATCTCCCTCTTTCCTTTTGCGTCTTGGCTACTTTCTCTTCATCCCTGGCTACCTAGTTGTTGGCCATAAACAGATCCTGGAACAGCCGAGTGAATGGCTCCCGTGTTCTGAAGAAGCCATCTTCCAATCCACGGATGGCAAATTTAATTTAGTCCATTCGGAGAAATTCCGAGAGGTCGGCCAGCTGCAGCTTTAGGGGGGGCTGCTGAACGCCAGCTGAGCAGCATTCTACAGCGGGCAATTAGGGAGGCATCCGGCCTCCTCCCAACGAAGACACCTGACTGATCTGCTAGCCCGAAGACCTCCACTTTCGGGCACGTCTCCACCTTCACTGCTCCTACTTTGCACATTGCCGCGAATAAGGCTGTCCGGTCCATGGCAAGTCTGGGGCAAGACCAGAACATGTGGCCATGATTGGCTGGGCCTCCTTGGCAACATTCACATCTATCCTTCACCTCCAGGAAGAACCTTCTCATTCGGATCCTGGTCAAGTGGGCTCTATGTACCACCTTTAGTTGTGTTAGATTGAGCCTTGTGCATGTGGAGGTGGAGATGACCCTTTGCAGTGTACGCTCCACCCTATTTCGAACCCCAAGTCCTCCTCACAATTCTCCCTTGTCGCGTCCAGTTTCGTGTCGGCCCTCTCTATCAGTCGGCCGTACATGTCCACACAGTTCCCTCTGCCTAAAATATATGTGTCCAGTAGTTTTTCTAGTAGTGGGTGTCATAATATGCACCCATTCACATCATCAGGTAAAAGCAGGCAGTGACAGACACCCAGGTTCACCAATCAACACACAGGACAGAACACAACCAATCACCAGACAGAACACTAGAGGGGGGCTTCCGACTACAAAACACACGAGGCATCAGCACTCCGTTTCTTTCCACTGGTGACAACTGTGGTGACAGTCAGGGTGTATATATCATTTAGCACCTTCTACACGTGGCTCAGAATTAGTCTGGTCTAGTTAGTTAGAGTTAGCAGACTTACAGTACTAGAGTGTCAACCCACAGCAAGCTGTGTGCACTGTTACAGAAGTGCAATAAATTATATTGAACCAACGTCTATGTTTGGTGTCTACTTTCCAGTACAACTGCATCCAATTGCAGTCCGTGTTACCCCAGGGTGAATAACACGACAGTGGGTATGTCCTTGTTTCTTTCCGCTGGAAGATTTTGAGCTGCAGGTACCCAAATTTGTTGCCCCTTGTTAGTTGAAATCTTTCCGTCAGTTCATCCAGTGTTGTGACCCTGCTGTCTGTGTGCAAATCCATAACTGTCTGTGTCCCCCCCCCCCCCCCCCCCCCCCCCCCCCCCCCCCCCCCCCCCCCCCCCCCCCCCCCCCCCCCCCCCCCCCCCCCCCCCCCCCCCCCCCCGACTTGTTGGGGCCTCATTGGCATTTTGGTTCGGCCGAAATGTTGTCGCAGCTGGTTCCATAACTGGGCTGTTGCCACCACCACTGGACTGTGTGAGTACTTGGGTGGGGCTGGGAGTGCTGCTGTGGCGAGGGCCCAGAGGGAGGTCCCCTTGAAGGAGGCCTCCTCTTAGCACCCACTCGGCGTCTGGCTCTTTTATCCACCCCTCTATTCTTTCTGCCTTCGCTGCCCAGTGGTATTACTGCAGGTTTGGGAGGCCTAGTCCCCCCCTGGATTTTGCTTTCTGTTGGTCCTCCTTTGGTATCCTTGCATTCCCCCCTCTCCCCCCACTCCACACACACACACACACACACACACACATGAACGTTATAATTTGTTGGTCCAGTGAGTTGAAAAAGGCCTTGGAGATATAGATCGGGATGGATCTAAGTAAGAAGAAGTACCTGGCTGCACATTCATTTTGATCGCCTGCACTCTCCCCGCCAGCGAGAGTGGGAATGTGTTCCATCTCTGCAGGTCCTTTTTAACTTTCTCTGTCAGACTGGTCAGGTTCCATTTGTGGATCCCTGTCCAGTCGTCAGTGATTTGGATCCCCAGGCAGTGAAACTTGTGCAAGGCCTGTTTAAAAAGCAATCCCACCAGCTCTGCCCCTCCCCCTTGCGGGTTGACCGGCAAGATCTCGCTTTTGCTCATGTTATGTTTGTAGCCCGAGAAGGCTCTGAATTCTTCCAGGAACACGATGATTCCTTCCATGCTGCTTTGTGGGTCCGAGATGTAGAGGAGCAGGTCATGCGCTTAGAGCGAGACTCTATGCTCTCTGCCTCCTCTTCGGATCCCCTTCCTTGCTGTTTTGAGCGTGATAACTAGTTGTTTGATCGCTCGGGCGAACAGCAGCGGGGATAACGTGCAATCCTGCCTTGATCCCCTGTGCAGCTGGAAGTATTTAGATCTGATGGTGTTTGGCCCTACACTCGCCATGTGGGCGTTGATGTGTTGGATAGGCTGGGTCTGTCTGCACTCCATTATATACATGGATGTATGTTATGACAGGCGTTATACACAAGTTTCACACAGGCGGTGAATCCTGTTTCGAGCCTGAACTGCTCCAGTACCTCTATGAGTTACTTCTATTCAACCCTGCAATCACCTAAAAATATCTTATTCTCCTAATTTTCCACATTTTCATCAAATATATCCCCAACAAAGGGTAACCAATAATAACAAATACAATAGCAATCCCGCAACCAACAACCTCTTCATCATACAAACCCAAACCTCCCCCCTACATCCCAAATACAAAACGAGAAAGAAAAAGAGAAACCACGGTCATCCCATACATGGTGAACAATAAACCATACACTCAACACCATCTCACCACCTCCCTAATGTTCAATGTCATCCAAGTGCAGGATAAACAAAGCCCATGAATTGTAGAAACCTTCCATCCTTCCCGTCAGCTCGAACTTCAACTTCTCAAGCATCAAAAACTCCAGCAGGTCTCCCGGAGAGCTGGAGAGCTATTGGACAGCTCAGGGTGAAAGATCTGGGATATTTTTCTAAGAATTATTTGTTAATTCACTTGTGTTGTGACTCGGGTTCAAGTGGGATTGGAATTGACCGCACATTAGCCCAGGGTGTCAAGACACTGACCGACTTCCAATGAATAAGTCCCACGGTTGTATCTGGCATAACACAGCAATCGTTTGTTGTTACCTTCCTGAGCCTGACGGACTGTGGAACTTCCCACACTTACCGTCTGCCAACAGACGTATTGAGAGGGGCTTCCAGGCTGAGAATTGACTTTGTCAGGACACATTATGAGTGCCCATCAAGCCCTGAAGAGAAAGCGATGGCCAATGTTGTCAGATGAACTTTGATGGATTCTTAAAGCTATCATGGTCGATCACCTCGACACATGGCCTGTGTCAATGTTACCCTGAAAGTACAGCAGGGACCCCTCATCCAGGAGGGCATTAATGTTTGCCATGGGCTCGAAGGGTTACTCCTGCGCAATATGACTCTGGCCTTGCACACACACATAATGACCTCAGCAAGAACAAAATACAACAGGGGCGGCTCAGTGGTTAGCACTGCTGCCTTACCAGGGACCCGGTTCAATTCCAGCCTTGGGTGACTGACTGTGTGGAGTTTGCACTTGCTCCCAGTGCCTGCGTGGGTTTCCTCCGGGTGCTCCTGTTTCCCCCTGCAGTCCAAAGATGTGCAGTTTATGTGGATTGACCATGCTAAATTAAAAAAAAAAAATTTTGAGTACCCAATTCATTTTTTCCAATTAAGGGTCAATTAATGTGGTCAATTCACCTATCCGGCACATCTTTGGGTTGTGGGGATTTTGTGAAGGCCACGAAGAATTCAGCACGAGTTGAAGGTAGCAAGAAATAACATTTATTTACAATAACATATATACTTTACATATACATATATATATATATATATATATATATTTATACATAGCAGCAGCAACTCCCTTGCTGCTCAATCCTCTCTAGCTGGTTCCAAACTGGCCAGCTCTATTTATGCAGGGAATCTGCTAATGATTTCACCGCCCCCTCACGAGGGAAACTCATACTCCCTAAGGATTCTTGGATTGCCATTAGTTCCCAGCCTGTGGTAAGCAGGCAGATTGCAACAGGGGACAAAACCCACGCAAACACAGGGAGAATGTGCAAACATCACACGGACAGTGACCCAGAGCCGGGATCGAACGTGAGACCTTGGCACCGTGAGGCAACAGTGCTAACCACTGCACCACCGTGCTGCTCCTGGCTATGCTAAATTGACGCTTGGTGCCTGAAGTTTAATTGGCATTACAGGGATAGGGCGGGAAAGGGCCGAGGTTGAATGCTCTTTCAGCAGGTTGGTGTAGATCCGATGGAACAAATGGCCTCCTTCTGCACTATTCTGTGAATAGATCCCAGGCTGCTTTGCAGGAAAGTAGGTCACTGTCACAGAATCGCAGGATAATTTCAGTATTAGATGGAAACCATTTGGCCCATTGTGTCAGTACCGGCTCTCCCAATATGCAATTTACCATGTCCTGCTCCAGCCGCCTTCTCCGCATAACCATGCACATTCTTTGTTTTGGGGGAAAAGTCCAATTTATTCTTGAAAACCTCACTAGCATCCATCATACCCTCAGGCAACTCACTCCAGATTCTAACCACTCACTACGTGAAAAGGTTTCGCCACATGGATGCTTTTGCCAATCGCCTTCAAACTGTGTCCATCTCGTTCTTGATCCCTTCCCACAATAGGAACACTTTTTGCCTCCCCACTCTCTCCAACACTCTCGTGGCTTTGAACACCTCTCGAGCTCCTCTTCTCCAAGGAGAGCAGCCCCATCATCTCCAATTATATCTTTGCGACTGAAGTAGACATTAGCATCGATGATCAAATGCGCTACGGACTAGTGTGAATTCAGGAGTGCCGATGCTTTGGGATTTTGTCTGGGCCCTCAAAATCCACAAACCCCTGCTTCATGAGGTGTTGCCCTAGTTATGTCTCACCCCCCGGGGGAGGGGGGGGGGGGTGAGGGGGAGTGCAAACTCCACACAGTAACCCAAGGTTGGACTTGAATCTGGCTCACTGAAGCAGATTCCTTGAACAAATCTCCAAACTGCTCAATCCGTACCGCCCACTAACCCTGAAACCCCCCCGACCAATTCCACCAGACCTGTGCAGTACCTGGCCGGCGAGAATGGCGTCATCAACAACCCTCCCACGAGGCTGCCTCCACCCGCTCCCAAACCGACCCATCTTCCACTACCCACTTCCTTAGCATGGCTATCTTTGCCCCCCAATAATAATTTGGCAAAGCCAACCTGCACCCCCCCATCACCCCCGCTGCAACAGCGCGTTCTTTACCCGACTGCCTTCCCCGCTCACACAAATCCCAATATCAATGAGTTAACCTTCTTGAAAAAGGCCTTGAGGATAAAAATCTCAGGAGAGCAGTCATCCTTATGGACTGCACCCACCCCACAAATGACAATGACAAAGGGAGCACAACCAAGCCAGACTGTATTTTCTCTCACCCCTGCGCCACCTGGATATCCAGATACCTAAAACTCGCCCCACTACCTTAACCGGCAGCTTGCCCAGCCTCCTCTCCTGCCCCCTTGCCTGAATCGTGAAGACCTCACTTTTTCCAATTTAATTTGTCCCCCAAAAACCGGCTGAATTTCACCAAAATGTCCATGATACCCCTATGCTCTCCAGTGGGTCCGATTATACAACAGGTCATGCACATATAGGGACACCCTATGCTCCAACGTACTCACCTGTGGAGAATGTATTCACCTAAGTATGTTGTCTGTATAGTGCTGTGACCTATGGCCTTGTTCTGGAACCCCGGTGGGCTCTGCCTCTGGCTCCACCCTCCCCGGGGTGATATATAGACCGGCCACCTGTGGGTGGCACTCATTTGTACAGCAGACACTGGCAGGTGAGTTCTTGGATAATAAAGCCTTATATTCACTCGTTCTCACGGTCTCATAGTAAACTGACGGTATAACACCACCACAAAAACATCAATCCACGGGTAAACTTTATGCACATGGAAGAAATATGAAAACTCCTTCGCCTTCGACTTCCCAAACCTCCACGGGTCCACTGCCGTCATGATCCATAAACCCCCAAAGCTCCCACACCACGACCTCGGGCTCGACCGGCCCATCCCTGGATCAATGACCGTGTTAAAGTCACCCCCATAATTAGCCAGTGTGAGTCCAGGTCCGGGATCTTCCTCAATTCTCGCCTCATTCATTCCCCATCATCCTGAAAATGAAAATGAAATGAAAATTGCTTATTGTCAAGAGTAGGCTGCAATGAAGTTACTGTGAAAAGCCCCTAGTCGCCACATTCCGGCGCCTGTTCGGGGACGCTGGTACGAAAATGGAACCATGCTGCTGGCCTGCGTGGTCTGCTTTAAAAGCCAGCAATTTAGCCCAGTGTGCTAAACCAGCCCCTAAGATACTTTGAAAATCGCTTATTGTCACTAGTCGGCTTCAATGAAGTTACTGTGAAAAGCCCCTAGTTGCCACATTCCGGCGCCTGTCCGGGGAGGTTGGTACGGGAATCGAACAGTGCTGCTGGCCTGCTTGGTCTGCTTTAAAAGCCAGCAATTTAGCCTTGTGAGCTAAACCAGCCCCCTAATTTGGGGTATAAACATTAACCAGGACCACTGGCATCCCCTCCAATTTCCCACTTACCATCGCAAACCTCCCCCACCCCAAATCTGCTGTTATATTCCCCACCTCAAAAGACCAGCACCACCATCCTACGCGTCTTCATGTCCAACCCCGAATGGAAAACCTGCCCTTCCCGCCCTTTCCCTAGCCTTGTCTGGTCCCCAATCTTCAGATGTGTCACTTGCAAAAAGGCCACATCCGCCTTTAAACTCCTCAGATGCGCGAAAACACGCAACGATTTGACTGGCCCATTCAGCCCCCTCATGTTCCATGTGACACCCCCCCCCCGCTGATCAACTATAACCCTTCTTAGACCAGTCCCCCACCCGTGCCACGCAACCCTCCAGGCCCACCCCCGGATGTCCACCATCACCACCCCCTCCCATATAACGCCACAGCAACAACACCTTCGTCAGCAGCCCCTCCTCCGCCCCTAAACAAAACAACCCATCCCTCACTGTGACACTACCCACTTACCCCCCACTGCGCGCCCGTTAGCTAGTCCGCCCAGCTAGCCTGGCAGCCCCTGTCCAAGGCGCTACCGCCTCCTACCCCCCCCCATTGATACCTCCCCAACCTCTGCTCGCTTCCCTCACAACAGTGCAACAATAAACAACAGAAAAAAACAAATCAACAATTAAAAAGATACACTCATCCCCTCATCGCCTCGAAACATCTCGGAGGAGAAGAGTTCCCCAAGTACCCACTGAACAAAAAGTACAAGAATTACCAACGAACAGGACAAAAGAAACCACATTCCTCTCCACACCCCTCCTCCATAGTTCAATGTCCTCCTTCACCTGTCCATTGTTTCTCAAAAAGTCCGTCGCCTCCTCTGGTGTTCCAAAATAGTGCTCTTTGTTATTTAAGGTCACCCAGTGCAGCTTCCCAAACTTCATCCCCTTTTTAAAGAGGGTAGCCTTCACCCGATTAAACCCGGCCCTGCTCGTCGCCGGGCCTAGGTTCTGATACACCTGCAGTTCACTCCCCTCCTAGGCGCATCTCCTCGTCTGCCTCGCCCATCTCAAGATCTTCTCCTTATCTAGAAACCGGTGAAGATGCACCACCATTTCCCTCAGCTGCTCGTTCGCCTGCGGCCTCCTCATTAGCACACTATGCGCTCGGACGACCTCCAGGGGCTGACCTAAGGCCCCTCTCCTATCAACTTCTCCAACATTCCAGCCACGTACATGGCAGCTTCCCCTCAGTGCATCCCTACAATTCTCAAGTTCTGAGAGCGGTTGAAAAGGTTTCCACCGTCTCCTGCAGCTGCCTCTGGGTATCTCTCATTACTCCCACCTTGGCCGCCAGGGAAGCCACCTGCTTCCCGTGCTCCCCCCACCACCTCCTCCATTTTCCGGATGGCCTGACCCTGTGACCCCTGCTCCACTCCTTCAATTCCAGACTTCAACAGGTCTACCGCCTTGGCTGGGTCTTCATGAGCCTCTCTCCTCTGCTGGCTGAACTTCTCATTGATGAAGCCCACCAGTTGGTCCATCGACCATTGGGTAGGTAGCGCCGGCCCTACACCCTCCACCATCCTAAGCTGTGGCGCACGAAGATTCTGTGTCCCAGCTGCTCCCTTCTGCTTGACCCACTTCTGGTGCTTGAATCCATCCACCAGTCCCACCAGTGGAATCAGACTCCTCTCAGACACGTCCTACACCTTTTTCAGCCACACATCCACCCTCCAAATGTGGAGACGGTCCAAAAAAAACAACTTCGATCGGGAGCTGCCACACCATTGTCGCACCAGACATCGTGAGGCAGCAGTGCTAACCACTGCACCGCCCCATCATTATCACATTCTTCTTCACTCACCCCCGCCGAATATTTCTGACCCACCCCTGCTAGGTGGACCTTAAAATGTAGGAGAGATTAGCCATTCGGCCCATCGAGTCTGCTCCACCATTCAATGATGTGATAATCCTCAGCACCACTTTCCCATCTTTTCTCCATGACCCTTGATTCCCTCACTGATTAAAAATCTGTCTCTCTCGGCCTCGAACATAGTTAACATCCCAGCTCTCCGAGGTAAAGAATTCCACAGATTCACTCCCCTCTGAGAGAAGAAATTCCTCCTCATCTGTTAAATAGGGAACCCCCCGACTCTGAAATAATGCCCTCTGGTCCTCAGCTCCCCCACAAGAGGCAAACATTTCAGCATCGACCCTGTCAAAACCCCCTGAGAATCCTAGATGTCTCCATAATGCAGCCTCTCAGTCTTCTGAACTCTAATGAGTACAGGCCCAACCCACTCAACCTTTGAGAGGGTGCGGAGGACAGGATCCTATCTGTTCAATTAACTGCTTTGTTTAACTGTGCTGCTGCCCACAAATCTTTCTGCATGAACATTCCAAAAGTCTTTGTTCGCAGGATTGTTAACCAAGTGAAAACTGGTACTGTACCAATCCAAATAAGAGGCGGTTAGGCCGAAGGGTCAGACACCTGGTTAATGAGGTAGGTTTCAAGGAGTGTCTGAAACAAGGTCATGTTGCTGTAACACAGGCAGTAAATGTCATCTGATGTCACTGTGGCAAGTCGTCAGCAAGTTAGGATTGCTGCTCTTTTGTATGGTGTACTCTGAGGGCATTGCTGATAAAAGGCTCCTTCCTTTTTATTACCTTATTTCCCCTTTCTTTTATCTTACCGTTCTCATTTTTGATCCATGGGCGTTTTTAAAAAGAAATGTTTTTATTGGTTATTTACAGGACGGTCGGTTTTCGCTATTTACATGGGTTTATTTCTTTGTTTCTTCTTTTTGTTCCTGTTGTGTTTTTTTTCCCTCCTTGCCGTGTTTGCTTTGGCCATTGCGGTCCCCTGTGTCTCCTTTCCCGCCTGTGTTCCCCTCTCTTTTCTCCCTCCCGGGTCCCACCGTTGAGGTCCCACCGTTGTGGTTCCAGCCGCCCCCTCCCTGCGGCCCCCGGTTCTCCCGCTGGGTTCGGTTGCGCTTTCTTGTTTCCCTGGGCCCTCCCATCTCCCTCTTTCCTTTTGCGTCTTGCCTACTTTCTCTTCATCCCTGGCTACCTAGTTGTTGGCCATAAACAGATCCTGGAACAGCCGAGTGAATGGCTCCCGTGTTCTGAAGAAGCCATCTTCCAATCCACGGATGGCAAATTTAATTTAGTCCATTCGGAGAAATTCCGAGAGGTCAGACAGCTACAGCTTTAGGGGGTGCTGCTGAACGCCGGCTGAGCAGCATTCTACAGCGGGCAATTAGGGAGGCATCCGGCCTCCTCCCAACGAAGACATCTGACTGATCTGATAGCCCGAAGACCTCCACTTTCGGGCACGTCTCCACCATCACCGCTCCTACTTTGCACATTGCCGCGAATAAGGCTGTCCGGTCCATGGCAAGTCTGGGGCAAGGCCAGAACATATGGCCATGATTGGGCAACGTTCACATCTATCCTTCACCTCTTGGAAGAACCTGCTCATTCGGATCCTTGGTCAAGTGGGCTCAATGTACCACCTTTAGTTGTGTTAGATTGAGCCTTGTGCATGTGGAGGTGGAGATGACCCTTTGCAGTGTACGCTCCACCCTATTTCGAACCCCAAGTCCTCCTCACAATTCTCCCTTGTCGCGTCCAGTTTGGTGTCGGCCCTCTCTATCAGTCCGTAAATGTCCATACAGTTCCCTCTGCCTAAAATGTATGTGTCCAGTTGTTTTTATAGTAGTGGGTGTCATAATATGCACCCATGCACATCATCAGGTAAAAGCAGGCAGTGACAGACACCCAGGTTCGCCAATCAACACACAGGACAGAACACAACCAATCACCAGACAGAACACTAGAAGGGGGGCTTCCTACTATAAAACACACGAGGCATCAGCACTCCGTTTCTTTCCACTGGTGACAACTGTGGTGACAGTCAGGGTGTATATATCATTTAGTACCTTCTACACGTGGCTCAGAGCTAGTCTGGTCTAGTTAGTTAGAGTTAGCACACTTAGAGTACTAGAGTGTCAACCCACAGCAAGCTGTGTGCACTGTTACAGAAGTTGAATAAATTGTATTGAACCAACGTCTAAGTCTCGAGTCTGCTTTACAGTACAACTGCATCCAATTGCAGTCCGTGTTACCCCAGGGTGAATAACACAACAGTGGGTATGTCCTTGTTTCTTTCTGCTGGAATATTTTGAGCTGTAGGTACCCAAATTTGTTGCCCCCTGTTAGTTGTAATCTTTCCGTCAGTTCATCCAGTGTTGTGACCCTGCTGTCTGTGTGCAGATCCCTAACTGTCCGTGTCCCCCCCCCCCGACTTGTTGGTGCCTCATTTGGCATTTCGGTTCGGGAGGCCTAGTTCCCCCCTGGATTTTGCTTTCTGTTGGTCCTCCTTTGGTATCCTTGCATTCCCCCCTCTCCCCCCACTCCACACACACACACACACACACATGAACGCTATAATTAGTTGGTCCAGTGAGTTGAAAAAGGCCTTGGGAATATAGATCGGGATGGATCTAAGTAAGAAGAGGTACCTGGCCGCACATTTATTTTGATCGTCTGCATTCTCCCCGCCAGGGAGAGTGGGAGTGTGTTCCATCTCTGCAGGTCCTTTTTAACTTTCTCTGTCAGACTTGGGTGTTCCCCTCGTTCTGTCTCACCCTTCGTTCGGGTGAGACTGAAATATTTGGACAGGGGCTAGTCACCCCTCATCCCTTGTGACTTGACAGTGATACTCAGATTGCTTTCAATCGATTGTCTGTAATTGTCCCTGTCTCTCTCTGTCACTGGGGGGGGGGGGGGGGGGGGGGGATTAGCTTCTCAATACCAGCTTCTTGTTACACAGAGAGGGAGACTCCAATTACACCACTCCTCCTGTCTGACCTCAATTCTAAACCATATCTGCAGCCAGCTCTGGTTCCTGGACATGGGAAATGTGATAGGCAGCACAGTCTCACTGACTTCTTTCTATGTGGTGGTGAGGTGGGGTTTCCAGGTTTCCCAACACTTCCTGGTTGTGATATTGAGCAGGCTAATGTTTCCACCCCATACAAACGTCCGTTGTGCCATTTTACATGAATCTCCGTAGGGGACAAGAACACAGAGCCAGTTACATCACAGAACATTTTAACCCCGCACCCTCTCATTCCCAGACCAGGAGTCTTAGTGTGAGAGACAGAGAAATATGGGTGGCGCGTTGGCACGGTGGCACGTTGACACAGTGGTTAGTCCTTCTGCCTCACAGTGCCTGAGACCTGGGTTCAATTTCGGCCTTGGATGACTGTGGAGTTTGCACTTTCTCCTCATGAGTGTGTGGGTTTCCTCTGGGTGCTCCGGTTTCCTCCCAAAGTCGAAACAAGATGTGCAGGTTAGGTGGATTGGCCATGTTAAATTGCCCTCAGTGTCCAAAGTTCTGTGGATTTGGTGGATTGGTAATGGCAAATTGTCCCTTAGAGTCCAAACATGTACAGGTTAGGGGGCTTCGATTATAGGGCGGGGGAGTGGGCCTAGGCAGCATGCTCCTTTAGAGGGTTGGTCCAGAATCGATGGGCTGAATGGTCTCCTTCTGCACTGTAGGAATTCTATGTTTTTAATCTTTTTCTCAAGATGGAATTGTTCTTCTACCACTCTATTCTTGAACAATTCCATGCACAATTGGTATCAAACCGCTGTGTAACCTGCCAAAAGAACAACTAACGGCCAATAACATCAATGCCTCAGCTTAAAGCTCCTGCCCCTTTCGGACCATTCCAGACCATACAGGTCGGTTACATCACCAGGTGTTAGATCTGGAGGTAGGTGAGCACTTTGGAAACAGTGACCACAATTCGGTGACCTTTACGTTAGTGATGGAAAGGGATCAGTATACCCCGCAGGGCAAGAGTTATAGCTGGGGGAAGGGCAATTATGATGCCATTAGACATGACTTAGGATGTGTAGGTTGGAGAAGTAGGCTGCAAGGGTTGGGCACACTGGATATGTGGAGCTTGTTCAAGGAACAGCCATTGCATGTTCTTGATAAGTACGTACCAGTCAGGCAGGGAGGAAGGGGTCGAGCGAGGGAACCGTGGTTTACCAAAGAAGTGGAATCTCTTGTTAAGAGGAAGAAGGAGGCCTATGTGAAGATGAGGCGTGAAGTTTCAGTTGGGGCGCGTGATAGTTACAAGGAAGCGAGGAAGGATCTAAAGAGAGAGCTAAGACGAGCAAGGAGGGGACATGAGAAGTCTTTGGCAGGCAGGATCAAGGAAAACCCAAAAGCTTTCTATAGGTATGTCAGGAATAAAAGAATGACTAGGGTAAGAGTAGGGCCAGTCAAGGACAGTGGTGGGAAGTTGTGTGTGGAGGCTGAGGAGATAAGCGAGATACTAAATGAATACTTTTCATCAGTATTCACTCAGGAAAAAGATAATGTTGTGGAGGAGAATGCTGAGACCCAGGCTATTAGAATAGATGGCATTGAGGTGTGTAGGGAAGAAGTGTTGGCAATTCTGGACAAGGTGAAAATAGATAAGTCCCCGGGGCCTGATGGGATTTATCCTAGGATTCTCTGGGAAGCCAGGGAAGAGATTGCTGAGCCTTTGGCTTTGATTTTTATGTCATCATTGGCTACAGGAATAGTGCCAGAGGACTGGAGGATAGCAAATGTGGTCCCTTTGTTCAAGAAGGGGATTAGAGATAACCCCGATAACTATAGGCCGGTGAGCCTCACGTCTGTTGTGGGTAAAGTCTTGGAGAGGATTATAAGAGATACGATTTATAATCATCTAGATAGGAATAATATGATTAGGGATAGTCAGCATGGTTTTGTGAAGGGTAGGTCATGCCTCACAAACCTTATAGAGTTCTTTGAGAAGGTGACTGAACAGGTAGACGAGGGTAGAGCAGTTGATGTGGTGTATATGGATTTCAGTAAAGCGTTTGATAAGGTTCCCCACGGTCGTCTACTGCAGAAAATACGGAGGCTGGGGATTGAGGGTGATTTAGAGATGTGGATCAGAAATTGGCTAGTTGAAAGAAGACAGAGGGTGGTGGTTGATGGCAAATGTTCAGAATGGAGTTCAGTTACGAGTGGCGTACCACAAGGATCTGTTCTGGGGCCGTTGCTGTTTGTCATTTTTATAAATGACCTAGAGGAGGGCACAGAAGGTTGGGTGAGTAAATTTGCAGACGACACTAAAGTCGGTGGAGTTGTAGACAGTGCGGAAGGATGTTGCAGGTTACAGATAAGCTGCAGAGCTGGGCTGAGAGGTGGCAACTGGAGTTTAATGTAGAGAAGTGTGACGTGATTCACTTTGGAAAGAATAACAGGAATGTGGAATATTTGGCTAATGGTAAAATTCTTGGTAGTGTGGATGAGCAGAGGGATCTCGGTGTCCATGTACATAGATCCCTGAAAGTTGCCACACAGGTTGAAAGGGTTGTGAAGAAGGCCTATGGTGTGTTGGCCTTTATTGGTAGAGGGATTGAGTTCTGGAGCCATGAGGTCATGTTGCAGTTGTACAAAACTCTAGTACGGCCGCATTTGGGAGTATTGCGTACAGTTCTGGGCGCCTCATTATAGGAAGGACGTGGAAGCTTTGGAACGGGTGCAGAGGAGATTTACCAGGATGTTGCCTGGTATGGAGGGAAAATCTTATGAGGAAAGGCTGATGGACTTGAGGTTGTTTTCGTTAGAGAGAAGAAGGTTAAGAGGTGACTTAATAGAGGCATACAAAATGATCAGAGGGTTAGATAGGGTGGACAGTGAAAGCCTTCTCCCGTGGATGGAGGTGGCTAGCACGAGGGGACATAGTCTTAAATTAAGGGGTAGTAGATATAGGACAGAGGTCAGAGGTCGGTTTTTTACGCAAAGAGTGGTGAGTCCGTGGAATGCCCTACCTGCAACAGTATTTTTTCTAGTAGTGAACTCGCCAACATTGAGGGCATTTAAAAGTTTATTGGAAAAGCATATGGATGATAATGGCAGGGTGTAGGTTAGATGGCCTTTAGTTTTTGACTTCCCATGTCGGTGCAACATCGTGGGCCGAAGGGCCTGTACTGCGCTGTATCATTCTATGTTCTATCACCCTTCCTTCATGTCAAAGATACACTGACGTCCTTGGAATAGTGGATAAGTTCTCTCGATGGGTAGAGGCTGCTCCAGCCAGGAAGGCCACCCATACAGCCAAAGTCCTATGCAAAGACTATGGGCGCAATTCTCCGCACTCACGACGGTGCGGAGAATAGCGTGGCTCGTAAATTTTACGGCCACGCTCGTCCGAAGCCCTCCCGCTATTCTCCCCCCCCCCCAAGCCCGACTCCCGATACGAATCGCTGCCGCCGTTTTTTTACGGCCAGCAGCGATTCTCAGCTGTCCGATGGGCCGAGTTCCCAGCCCTTTACGGCTGTTTTTACGAACGGCAAACACACCTGGTCTGGCCGTTCGTAAAAACGGCCGTAAAGTCCCGATTTTTAAAACCATGGCACCGATTGGCACGGCAGTACTACGGCCGTGCCAAGGGTGCCATGGGCCCGCGATCGGTGGGCACCGATCGTGGGCAGCGGGTCCGATGCCCGCGCACTCTTTGTCCCTCCGCCGCCCCGCTGTATCACTTCGCGGGGCGGCGAGGGGCATCCCGGCCCGCGCATGCGCGGGTTTCGAGCAAATGCGCGATGACGTCATCCGCGCATGCGCGGGTTGGAGTCTTCCAATCCGCGCATGCGCGGCTGACGTCATATGACGCGTCAGCCGGCGCAAACTCTGGCAAGCGGGCTTAACGAAATTCGTTAAACCCGCGATGCTGGAGTTTACGGCCGCGGCATGCTAGCCCCGACCGGGGACCAGAAGGTCGGGGAGGGGTGGGGGCTGACATCAAACCCGCCCGGATTTGACGCCAGCCTTACGATTTCTCCCCCTCTGGGAGAATCGCGCCCTATGGGTGGGATTCTCCGACCCCCCAAGGGTGGGATTCTCCGACCCCCGCTGGGTTGGAGAATCCCCGCGGGGGGGGGGGGTTTGCCGGAGTCTCCGGTGCCGTTTATCGGCAGGGGAGGGATTCACGACACGTCGGTTGGGGGCTGTTGGCAGCGGTCCACCTGGCGATTCTCCGGGCCCCGAACAGCAGAGCGGCTGTCCGTTTCTGGCCAGTCCCGCTGCGTGAATCACTCAACTCACATACCGGTGGGACCTGGCAGGTAAGTCGGCGGGGTGGGCGTTCCTCGGGGGGGGGGGGGGGGGGGGGGGATGGCCTGGCCCGTGATCGGGGCCCACCGATCTGCGGGCGGGCCTGTTCCGTGGGGGCACTCCTTTCTTCCGCGTCGGCTCCTGTAGGGTTCCGCTATGACTGGCGCGGAGAAAAGAACTCCCCACGCATGCTCCAAAATATGCCGGCTGGCCTGCGCATGGGCGGAATCAATGCAGCGGTTTCACGCATGCGTGAGATCACGCAGCCCCTTTGGCGCATGCTCAACCCCTCCGGCGTCCACCTCGCTCCCGAAAGTGAGGAGAAACCCACACTTTTGGGGGCTGTTGACGCCGGAGTGGTTGGCGCTGGATCTCCGCCGGCGTGGGGACTTAGTCCCCAGAAGGGAGAATCCCACTGCAGAGTCACAGATGGGGAGTACGAGCTAGCATTGACTCAGACAATGGAACCCACTCTACAGGTGCTGTTTGCCAGGAGGTGTGCAGGTTCCTGAACATTGATTGGAATCAGCATTGCCCTTATCATCCAGAATCATTAGGACAAGTGGAACACATGAACCGGACTTTGAAAGAACGACTGTCCAAATACAACCAAGGAGGCATAATTGGATTCAAGTCTTGCCACTAGTATGGTGCAGTATCAGAGCAACCCCAAACAGAACCACAGGCCGAAGCCCATTTGAGGTCATCACTGGTAGACCCATGTCCCTGTCGGGAACTATTGACTTAAGAAAGGCAGACTGTCATCTGATGAGTGATGCTTTACTTAGTTATTGTCAAAATCTAACAAATGCTGTCAGTTCTGCTTCTCAACAGGTTTTGGGGGCTTGGGGAGATGAGGGGGGGCTACAATTTGGTGCCCGGAGAAGCCATTTATTTGAAGAAGATTCAGCGGGAGCCATTGGAGGCCAAGTGACGAGGCCCCTACATGGTTCTTCCTACAACCCAGTCGGCCGTGAAACTCCAAGGAAAGAAAACCTGGATTCACGCGTCACATGTGTACGAAAATCAGAATCTGTAAAAATGTTTGCCATAATAATGATTTTCGGTTACATATTTGGCCTAACAGGCCAAGGAGTTAAATGACAATATGTTTCTTCATACGTCTAGGGTATATGCTGAAAATTATAACATCTCCAAATGTTGGGTATGTATTGGAATTCCTACCCACTCAGGAGAAGGTATCCCTTTCTTATCTATTCCTTTTCACACCAGAAACAGCAGAATGGTATATTTTCCAGGGCGCCACCTGCTCTTCCCAGATCCGTGAAGGAACAAACACATGTTGGAAAATCAAGTATCAAGTGAATTTAAAGAAAATGCAAATCTGCAGATTATTCATTAAATACTTGTTTTAGGATGGTATCAATACAACTATGACATAAACCAAAATCCTCCCCATATCAACCTCCCATCTACTATTAATCAGGAAGGATCAATATGTTTAATAAGTTATCATCCTAAAGGGAAGAAGATGGGATGTAGTAACTGTACTCATTTTAATGTAAGCAGAGCTTACAAATGCACTCCAACACTGTTAGAGAGAGTTACTGGCTCTCCGTTACTAACAGGCCCACAGAATCTCACTGGTTTTCAGATCGATGGTACTTAAAGGAAGTTGTCCATTTTACTTCTTATAATGGGACTTATTTTATCTGTAACAACAAAGCATATGCTTGGCTTACAAAACTTTGGTCAGGGTCCTGTCATTTAGGAAAGCTAATAGCTGCCATCCGTTATCATCCTTCTTTATCAAGACTACCAGTTTAAAGAAATAAGTGTGCCCTCACTGTACGAGATAGATTCTTTGCCCAACTGGTTCCTTTTTATTGGGATACAAAAGTAGCCAAAGAATTGGATAAAATAACAACCATCACAGAAAAAGTAGCTAATGATACCTCTACTGCTCTAGTTAAAGTTTCTGCCGAAGAGCTAGCTATTCGAACTGTGGCTTTACAGAATCGAATTGTGGGCAGCACGGTAGCATTGTGGATAGCACAATGGCTTCACAGCTCCAGGGTCCCAGGTTCGATTCCGGCTTGGGTCACTGTCTGTGCGGAGTCTGCACATCCTCCCCGTGTGTGCATGGGTTTCCTCCGGGTGCTCCGGTTTCCTCCCACAGTCCAAAAGATGTGCAGGTTAGGTGGATTGGCCATGATAAATTGCCCTTAGTGTCCAAAATTGCCCTTAGTGTTGGGTGGGGTGACTGGGTTATGGGTATAGGCTGGAGGTATTGACCTTGGGTAGGGTGCTCTTTCCAAGAGCCGGTTGCAGACTCGATGGGCCGAATGGCCTCCTTCTGCACTGTAAATTCTATGAAATTCTATGAATGGCACTTGACTATGTGCTAGCCGAAAAAGGTGGCACCTGTGCCCTGATTGGTGCAGAGTGTTGCACCTACATCCCAGATAATTCAGAAGAAATCAAAAGCTTGACAACACATATGCAAGAAGAAGTCAGGAAGCTTGACCAACCCTCTGACGACACTCTTCTGGACTTTCCGGATGGTTGGGTGGCACAAGAATTTCCATCATTCAGGCATTTCTCTTATGTTGCAGAATTGGACTTGTCATTTACGTAGTGATCTTGCTGATCAGCTGGGTTGGCTAATGTATGGCTACCCATAATGCCCCACCAATCAAAGTGGTTCATAGTATTCCAACTGCACCACCAGCCCACGACATTGAACCATGCTACTACTATTGAACTGTTATTACTGCTTTTTTATTGCATTATTAATCAATTATTACTGAATCATGTAATCAACTTCAATTATTACTGAATTGTTATTATACTTTATAATCACCTTTTTGAATGAAATACTTCCAGAATGCTTGTAATGCTTGCAAAGCTATGCCCGCTCCATTGTTGAAGGCTGTTCTCAACCATTAAAGGCAATTTTCTCCACACTTACTTCCATCCTGTCGTATTTCTTCCTTAATTTCTATTTGTTATTTTGATTCATCTTATTAATCTTTAGAAGAACCATAGATAGAATTGATAGAAATCAACTTTTGAGTTAGCTGTAGATAAGATAGATAAAAGGTTTAATGAAGAAATCCTGGTTGGAAAAATCCTTAAATCCTTAAGAGTAATTAACAAAATCAATATTTTAACCATGAGAGTGAGAAAAGCTGAATGGCTGGGAATTGATCAGAATTGGAATTTTTAAAATTTTGCAAGTCGAGCAAACTGCTAGACTCTACAAGGTCAAATAGCAGAAAGACCCTTTGTGTTAAAGAGCTGGGCTGAGATCCCAGTTCCATTTCCATGGTAACGACAAGTCAGCCCATAGTGATAAGTCCTGGTGCGAAATGTGTTTCGCTCAGACAATGTTATGGAAAATTAAATTTGAAAGGCAGACAGTTTGGTCGAATTGAGCGAATTATAAATTAGTTGAAGCCAATCACAGCTGTAAAGAGGGCGAAACTTTAAGATAGTAATCTTCTTAAAAGTTCAGTTGTCGGGATGAGAAAACACTTATTTTCCGGAATCACTCTAACCTATTTTCTGAAACCTATTCTGCTTGCTTTGCAAAATAGCCATTTTCTTTTGTTTTAAATCACTGTCGTTTTAGAACATAGTACATACAGTGCAGAAGGAGGCCATTTGGCCCATCGAGTCTGCACCAACCCACTTAAACCCCCACTTCCACCCTATCCCCATAACCCAACAACTCCTCCAAACATTTTTGGTCACTAAGGGCAATTTATCACGGCCAATCCACCTAACCTAACGTCTTTGGACTGTGGGAGGAAACCGGAGCACCCGGAGTAAAACCCACGCAGACATGGGGAGAACGTGCAGAGTCTGCACAGACAGTGACCCAGCGGGGAATCGAACCTGGGACCCTGGCGCTGTGAAGCCACAGTGCTATCCACTTGTGCTACCATGCTGTGTAGTACTGAGCATCTTGATTTGAAGAAATTACCACAAACTATTATTGTATTTTGAATTCAACTACTGTATTTGCAAAAGACAATCGATCTGACTAGCTTGCTGCATGGCTAGTTAGAACTTTCTAAAATTTTTGTATTGATCAAAAAAAGCTGACATACAGTTTCAAATAACTTTGCCAAAAAGTTCATAGAACATAGAACATTACAGCGCAGTACAGGCCCTTCGGCCCTCGATGTTGCGCCGACCTGTGAAACCACTCTAAAGCCCATCTACACTATTCCCTTGTCATCCATATGTCTATCGAATGACCATTTGAATGCCCTTAGTGTTGGCGAGTCCACTACTGTTGCAGGCAGGTCATTCCATGCCCTGACTACTCTCTGAGTAAAGAACCTACCCCTGATATCTGTCCTATATCTATCCCTCAATTTAAAGCTATGTCCCCTCGTGCTAGACATCACCATCCGAGGAAAAAGGCTCGCACTGTCCACCCTATCTAATCCTCCGATCATCTTGTACGCCTCAATTAAGTCACCTCTTAACCTTCTCCCTAACGAAAACAGCCTCAAGTCCCTCAGCCTTCCCTCATAAGATCTTCCCTCCATACCAGGCAACATTCTGGTAAATCTCCTCTGTACCCTTTCCAATGCTTCCACATCCTTCCTATAATGCGGCAACCAGAACTGCACGCAATACCCCAAATGCGGCCGCACCAGAGTTTTGTACAGCTGCAACATGACCTCATGGCTCCGAAACTCAATTCCTCTACCAATATAAGCTAACACACCGTATGCTTTCTTAACAACACTCTCAACCTGGGTGGCAACTTTCAGGGATCTATGAACATGGACACCGAGATCTATTTGCTCATCCACACTACCAAGAATTTTACCATTAGCCCAGTACTCTGTCTTCCTGTTATTCCTTCTAAAATGAATTCCTCACACTTTTCTGCATTAAACTCCATTTGCCACCTGCCAGCCCAGCACTGCAGCTTATCTATGTCCCTCTGTAACTTGTAACATCCTTCTGCACTGTCTACAACTCCACCGACTTTAGTGTCATCTGCAAATTTACTCACCCATCCTTCTACTCCCTCCTCTAGGTCATTTATAAAAATGACAAATAGCAGTGGCCCCAAAACAGACCCTTCTGGTACACCACTAGTAACTGGACTCCAGTCTGAACATTTCCCATCAACCACCACCCTTTGTCTTCTTCCAGCTAGCCAATTTCTGATCCAAACTGCTAAATCACCCTGAATCCCATGCCTCCGTATTTTCTGCAACAGCCTACCGTGGGGAACCTTATCAAACGCTTTACTGAAATCCATATACACCATATTAATTGCTTTACCCTCATCCACCTGTTTGGTCACCTTCTCAAAGAACTCAATAAGGTTTGTGAGGCACGACCTACCCTTCACAAAACCGTTGTTGACTATCTCTAATCAAATTATTCCTTTCCAGATGATTATATATCCTAACTCTTATAAACCTTTCCAAGACTTTGCCAACAACAGAAGTAAGGCTCACTGGTCTATAGTTACTGGGGTTGTCTCTACTCCCCTTCTTGAACAAATTTGCTATCCTCCAGTCTTCTGGCACTATTACTATAGACACAGATGACTTAAAGATCAAAGCCAAAGGCTCAGCAATCTCCTCCCTAGCTTCCCAGAGAATCCTAGGATAAATCCCATCCGGCCCCGGGAACTTATGTATTTTCACTCTTTCCAGAATTGCTAACACCTCCTGCTTATGAACCTCAAGCCCTTCTAGTCTAGTAGCCTGTATCTCAGTATTCTCCTCGATAACATTGTGTTTTTCCTGTGTGAATACTGACGAAAAATATTCATTTAGCACCTCTCCTATCTCCTCGGACTCCACGCACAACTTCCCACTACTGTCCTTGACTGGCCCTACTCTTACCCTCGTCATTCTTTTATTCCTGACATATCTATAGAAAGCTTTAGGGTTATCCTTGATCCTATCTGCCAAAGATTTCTCATGTCCCCTCCTGGCTCTTCTTAGCTCTCTCTTTAGGTCCTTAGCTAACTTGTAACTCTTGAGCGCCCTAACTGAACCTTCACATCTCATTTTTACACAAGCCTCCTTCTTCCTCTTGACAAGTGTTTCAGCTACTTCAGTAAACCACGGTTCCCTTGCTTGACCACTTCCTCCCTGCTTGACAGGTACATACTTATCAAGGACATCCTTGAACGAGCTCCACAATTCAATTGTGCCCATCCCCTGCAGTTTCCTTCCCCTTCCTATGCATCCTAAGTCTTGCCTCATCGCATCATAATTGCCTTTCCCCCAGCTATAACTCTTGCCCTGCGGTATATACCTATCCCTTTCCACCACTAAAGTAAACGTAATCGAATTGTGGTCACTATCACCAAAGTGCTCACCTACCTCCAAATCTAGCACTTGTCCTGGTTCATTACCCAGTACCAAATCCAATGTGGCCTCGCCTCACGTTGGCCTATCTACGTACTGTGTCAGGAAACCCTCCTGTACACATTAAACAAAAACGGACCCATTTAAAGTACTCAAACTATAGCGTTTCCAGTCAATATTTGGAAAGTCCTCCATAACAACGGCCCTGTTACTTTCGCTCCTATCCAGAATCATCTTTGCAATCCTTTCCTCTACATCTCTTGAACTTTTCGGAGGCCTATAGAAAACCCCTAACAGGGTTCAGTCTGGAATCTCTGTTATTTGGGAACTAAGAAGACATAACGCATATCCAGGGTTCCGAATAGACACAGAGATCCATCAATGAGACAGAGAAATGTGGGTGGCACAGTGATTAGTCCTTCTGCCTCACAGCGCCTGAGGCCTGGGTTCAATTTCAGCCTTGGGTGACTGTGGAGTTTGCATTTCTCCTCATGTCTGTATGTGTTTCCTCCGGGTGCTCCAGTTTCCTCCGACAGTCAAAAGATGTGAAGGTTAGGTGGATTGGCCATGTTGAATTGCCCTTCGTGTCCAAAGCTGTGTGGGTTAGGTGGATTGGTAATGCCAAATTGCCCCTTAGAGTCCAAACATGTACAGGTTAGGGGGCTTCGAGGATAGGGCGGGGGAGTGGGCCGAGGCAGGGTGCTCCTTTAGAGGGTTGGTCCAGACTCGATGGGCTGAATGGTCTCTGTAGGAATTCTATGTTTTTATTACTTTTGTGAAGATGGAATTGTTCTTCCACCACTCTATTCTTGAACAATTCCATTACACTTGCTGTACATTTGAAGTATGGCCATTATTGGAATGGAGGATTGACAGAAGTTAATTTATTCACCACACTCTGCCAAAACTTATACTTTGGTTGAGGGGCAGAATAGCAGTTTCTGAGCGGTGGTGATTGAGAGGAAAATATTGACCCAGGGATCCGGAGAGAACCGCCATCCTGTAATCTTCCAGTAGTGCGTGTAACATCGTTGACAAACTCCTGAGAGGGCTGATGTATAAGTATAAAGCCTCAGAAACTAACCTTCCGACAGTTCTAACCCTCCAGCTGTGCAGCGCTCCTTCAGCACCCATCCTTCGACTGTGTGGCGCTCCCTCAGCACTGACTCCCCGTCAGTGCGGTGCTCCCTCAGTACTGACCCTCCTGCAATGCGGCAATCCCTCAGCACTGACTCTTCGACTGTGTGGCGCTCCCTCAGCACTGACTCCCCGTCAGTGCGGTGCTCCCTCAGTACTGACCCTCCTGCAGTGCGTCAATCCCTCAGCACTGACCCTCCCACAGTGCGGCGCTCCCTCAGTACTGACCCTCCTATATTACGGCGCTCCCTCAGTACTGACCCACCGACAGTGAGGCGCTCCCTCAGCACTGACCCTCCTACAGTGCGGCGCTCCCTCAGCATTGACCCTCTGACAGTGCGGTGCTACCTCAGTGCTGACACACTGACAGTGCAGTGCTTCCCTCAGTATTGAACTGATGACTGTGCAATGCTCCCTCAGCACTGACCCTCCTACAGTGCGGCACTCCCTCAGCACTGTCCAACAGTGCGGCGCTCCCTCAGCACTGACTCTCCAACAGTGCGGCGCTCCCTCAGCATTGAACTGATGACTGTGCAACGCTCCCTCAGCACTGACCCTATGACTGCGGCGCTCCCTCTATTGACCCTCAATCTGTGTGGCGCTCCCTCAGTACTAACCCTCCAACAATGCGGTGCTCTCAGTATTGAACCGATGACAGTGTAGTACTCACTCAGTGCTGGAACTGTGTTTGGATTGTGGAGTTTGACTGGGTGGAGTGGGGACCTGAAACCCACAATCTCCTGTCTCAGGAGGTGTGTACGTGTGAGTCCCACTATTTCCCCAGTTGTGTCTTACCCTTCACAGGATAATATGGAAGAATTTGGTCAGGGGCCAGTTGCTGACTATCACTCACAACCTGACAGTGTTACCTGGATTGCTTTCAATTGATTGTCTATAATTTCCCCCGCCTCTCTCGCTCTCTGTCACTGCCTTGCCTGGGAGGCATTTTGGCTTCTCAATAACATAATCTTGTCACAAAGTGAGACGCTCCAATTACACCACTTATCCTGTCCAACCTCAATTCTAAACCATTTCTGAAGCCACCCCTAATTCCTGGAGACATGGGAAATGTGATATGCAGCACAGTCTGACTGACTTCTTTCTATGTGGTGGTGAAGTGGGTGAGTTTCCAGGTGTCCCAACATTTCCTCGTTGGGATATCTAATGTTTCTTCCTCACAAACGATGTTCCTTCTGACATTTGGCACAGGTGTTCTCAAGCAATAAGAACTCAGAGCCAGGTACATCATGGAACCCTTTAAACCACATGCCATCGTTCCAGGACCAGGAACCCTGGTGTGAAGGTGACTGGGTGTGAGAGGGTCCACTGGGTAATTGTGGAAAGGACATGCAGAGCATACAGATTTATATATATATATATATGGGGCCCTTGCTAACATAGTGTACATTAATAATTTGGATTTAAATGCAGGAGATAAGATCAAGAAGTTTGTCGATGATAAGAGAATTGATAGTGTGGTGGACAGCGAGGAGGATATCAAAGGATTGCTCAATGGGCTGATTTAGCACACTGGGCTAAATCGCTGGCTTTTAAAGCAGACCAAGCAGGCCAGCAGCACGGTTCAATTCTCGTAACAGCCTCCCCGAACTGGCGCCGGAATGTGGCGACTAGGGGCTTTCCACAGTAACTTCATTGAAACCGACTCGTGACAATAAGCGATTTGCATTTCATTTAATTTCATTTGGGTATAGCTCAGGGCCTTATTACAGCCTTTGTTTAAACATGGACAAAAGAGCTGAACTCCAGAGGTGAGGTGAGAGTGACTGACCTTGACATCAAGGCAGCATTTCTTTCCCAACTGACGGGCAATTTAACATGGCCAATCTACCTACGCTGCACATCTTTGGGCTGTGGGGATGAGACCCATGCAGACACAGTAAGACGCCACAGGGACAGTGATCCCGGGCTGGCATCGAACCCGGGTCCTCGGCGCCGTGAGGCAGCAGTGCTAACTACTGGGCCATTGTGCCACCTGTCAATGCATCATCTGATCGAGTGTGGCATCAAGGAGCCCAGAAAAAATTGAATTGACAGGAATCAGGAGGACCTCTCTCCGCTGGTTGGAGTCATACCCGGCACAAAGGAAGGTGGTTGTGGTGGTTGGAGGTCAATCATCTCAGCTCCAGGACATCACTGCAGGAGTTCCTCAGGGTAGTGTCCTAGGCCCAACCATCTTCAGCTGCTTCACAAATGACCTCCCTTCCATCATAAGGTCAGATTTGGGGATGTTCGATGGTGATTGCACCATTCGCAATTCCTCAGTTACTGAATCAATTCATGTGCAAATGCAGGAAAATGCAAGACATGGTTAATATCCACGCTTGGGCTGACAAGTGTCGAGTCACATTCCCATTACTGATGTGCCTGGCAATGACTATGTCCAATAAGAGAGAATCAAAGCAAAATATCATAAGACATAGGAGAAGAATTAGGTCATTCGGTCCATCGAGTCTGCCCCACCATTCAATCATAGCTGATAAAGTTAAAGAGCATGGGATTATGGGTAGTGTCTTGAGATGGACAGAAAGCTGGTTTGCAAACAGGAAGTAAAAAGTTGGAATAAATGGGTCTTTTTCTGATTGGCAAACAGTGACTAGTGGGGTACCGCAGGGATCTGTGCTGGTACCCCAACTGTTCACATTATATAGTAATGATTTGGCTGAAGGAACTAAATGTATTATCTCCAAACTGCAGATAAGAGAAAGTTGGGTGGGAGGGTGAGCTGTGAGGATGCAGAGATGCTTCAGTGGGATTTGGACAGGCAGAGTGAGTAGAAACATGCATGGCAGATGCAGTATAATGTGGATAAATGTGTGGTTATCCGCTTTGGTAGCAAAATAGAAAGGCAGATTATTATTTGAATGGGTGTAAATTGAAAGAGTGGGATACTTAGCAAGACCTTGGTGTCCTCATGCATCAGTCACTGAAAGTAAGCACGCAGGTACAGCAGGCAGTAAAGAAGGCAAGAGGCTTTGAGTAGAGGAAAAGGGATGACCTACTGCATTTGTATAGGATACCGGTGAGGCCACACCTGGAGTACTGTATTGTTCCCTTATCTGAGGAAGGATGTTCTTGCTATAGAGGGAGTGCAGCGAAGGTTTACCAGGCTAATTCCTGGGATGGCGGGACTGTCATATGAGGAGAGTTTAGAATTCAGCGAAGAAGGACGAAGGGATTGATTAAGAAGGGGAAAGTACAGTACGAAAGGAAGCTTGCAGGAAACATAAAGATTGACATGAAGAGTTTCTACAGATATGTGAAGAGAAAGAGATTGGTGAAGAGAAATGTAGGCCCCCTACAGACAGAAACAGGGGAATGCATAATAAGGGACAAAGAAATGGCTGAGCAATTGAATACATACTTTGGTTCTGTCTTCACAAATGAGGACACAAATCAGATCCCAGAAATGTTGGAGAATGAAAGGTTTAGTGAGAGGGAAGAACTGAGGGATATCATCATTAGTAGAGAGATGGTGCTGGGAAAACTGATGGGATTGAAGGTGGATATATCCCCAGGGCCTGAGAATCTGCATCCCAGAGTGCTTAAGGAGGTAGCTCTGGAAATCGTGGACGCATTCGTGGTCATCTTCCTGGATCCTATAGACTCTGGAATTGTCCCTGCAGATTGGAGAGTAACTCACATCACTCCGATATTCAAAAAGGGGGGTAGAGAGAAAGCAGAGAATTATAGACCAGTGAGCCAAACATTGGTAGTGGGGAAAATGCCTGAATCCATTATCAAGGACTTTATAGTGGAATATTTAGAAAGCAGTGGCAGGATCAGTCAGAGTCAGCATGGATTTATGAAGGGAAAATCATGCCTGACAAATCTGTTGGAATTCTTTGAAGAGGTAACCAGTACAGACGACAAGGGGGAGCCAGTCGATGTGGTATATTTGGACTTTCAGAAGGCGTTTGACAAAGTCCCGCATATGAGATTATTGTGCAAAATTAAAGCAATGGGATTGGGGGAAATGTATTGACGTGGATAGAAAACTGGTTGGCAGAGAGGAAACACTGAGTCGGGATTAATGGGTCCTTTTCAAATTGGCAGGCAGGAACCAGTGGTACCACAGGGATCGGTGCTGGCACCCCAGCTATTCACAATAAATATTAATGATTTGGAAGAGGGAACAAAATGTAACATGTCAAAAGTTTGCAGATGATACCAAATTAGGTGGGAGGGTGAATTGTGACGAGGATGCAGGGATCCTACAGTATGATCTGGACAGGTTGGGTGAGTGGGCAAATCAATGGCACATGCAGTATAATTTGGATAAGTGTGAGGTTATTCACTTTGGAAGGAAAAACAGGAAGGGAGATTACTGCCTGAATGGATGTAAATTGGGAGAGGAGAGTGTGCAGCAGGACCTGGGTGTCCTTGTGCACCATTCACTGAAGGTAAGCATGCAGGTGCAGCAGGCGGTAAAGAAGGCTAATGGTGTTGGCCTTCATTGCAAGAGGCTTCGAGTATAGAAGCAGGGATGTGTTGCTGCAGTTATACAGGTTGAGGCCACACCTGGAGTATTGTGGGCAGTTTTGGTCTCCTTCTCTGAGGAAGGATGTTCTTGCTCTCGAGGGAGTGCAGCAAAGGTTTACCAGACTGATTCCAGGGATGGCGGGACTGTCATATGAGGAGAGATTGACTAGGTTGGGATTGTTCTTGCTGGAGTTCAGAAGAATGAGGGGGGATCTCATAGAGACTTATAAAATTCTAACAGTACTAGACAGGGTGGATGCAGGGAAGATGTTACCAATGATGGGTGTGTCCGGAACCAGGGGTCACAGTCTGAGGATTCAGGGCAAACCATTTCGGACAGAGATAAGGAAACACTTCTTCACACAAAGAGTGGTGAGCCTGTGGAATTCATTACCACAGGAAATAGTTGATGCTAAAGCTTTGAATATATTCAAGAGTCGGCTGGATATAGCACTTGGGGATAATGGGATCAAAGGCTATGGGGAGAAAGCAGAATTAGGCTAGTGAGTTGTATGATCAGCCATGATAGTGATGAATGGCGGAGCAGGCTCGAAGGGTCAAAAGGCCTCCTCCTGCTCCTATCGTCTATGTATCTATGTATCTATGAGAGACTAAGTTGGTTCTGATTATATTCATTGGACTTTAGAAGAGTGACAGGTGATGTCATAGAAATTTACAATATTATAACTGGATTACACAGGGTAGATTCAGAAAGAATGTTCCTGACGGCGGGGGTGTCCAGAACTAGGGGTCATAGTTTAGGATAAGGGGTAAACCCTTTTGGACTGAGGTGAGGAGAAATTTCTTATGAGGAAAATCTTATGAGGAAAGGCTGATGGACTTGAGGTTGTTTTCGTTAGAGAGAAGAAGGTTAAGAGGTGACTTAATAGAGGCATACAAAATGATCAGAGGGTTAGATAGGGTGAACAGTGAGAGCCTTCTCCCGCGGATGGAGGTGGCTAGCACGAGGGGACATAGCCTTAAATTGAGGGGTAATATATATAGGACAGATGTCAGAGGTAGGTTTTTTACGCAAAGAGTGGTGAGGCCGTGGAATGCCCTACCTGCAACAGTAGTGAACTCGCCAACATTGAGGGCATTTAAAAGTTTATTGGATAAGCATATGGATGATAATGGCATAGTGTAGGTTAGATGGCCTTTAGTTTTTGACTTCCCATGTCGGTGCAACATCGTGGGCCGAAGGGCCTGTACTGCGCTGTATCGTTCTATGTTCTATGTTCTATGTTCTTCACCCAGAGAGTGGTGAATCAGAGGAATTCTCTACCCTAGAAAGTAGGTAAGACATTGTGTAACTTCCAAGAAGGAATTAGATAGAGCACTTGGGCTAAAGGGATCAAGGGATATGGGGAAGGCGGGATCAGGGTATTAAATTTGATGATCAGCCATGATCATAATGTATGGTGGAGGAGGCTCGAAGGGCCAAATTGCCTCTTCCTGCTTCTATTTTCCATGTTTCTATGTTTCTCATTACCATTGTCCTGCCTTGTCCCCATAACCCCTGATCCCCTTATTAATCAAGAACCTATCTATCTCTGTCTTAATGACACTCAGTGACTCTACAGCCGTCTGCAGCAAAGAGTTCCACAGATTCACCACCCTCTGGCTGAAGAAATTTCTCATCTCTGTTTTAAAGGATCATCCCTTCAGTCTGTGGTTGTGCCCTCGGTTCTAGTTTTTCTTACTGGTGGAAACATCCTCTCTACGTCCACTCTATCTAGGCATTTCCGTATCCTGTAAGTTACAATAGGATCCCCCCCCCGTCATCCTTCTAAACTCCAACGAGTACAGTCCAGAGTCCTCAAACACTCCTCGTATGACAAGTTCTTCATTCCAGGGATCATTCTTGTGAACATCCTCTGGACCCTTTCCAAGGCCAGCACATCCTTCCTTAGATACGGGGCCCCAAACTGTTCACAATACTCCAAATGGGGTCTGACCAGAGCCTTGTACAGCCTCAGAAGTACACCCCTGGTCTTGTATTCTCTCTTCACGACATGAATGCTAACATTGCATTTGCCTTCCCAACTGCCAACTGAACCTGCACATTAACCTTTAGCAAATCTTGAACTAGGACCCTAAGTGCCTTTGTGCTTCTGATTTCCTAAGCCTTTTCCCATTTAGAAGATAGTCTATGCCTCCATCAAAACCATCATCTCTTGATATTCGATGGCATTACCATCACTGAATCCCCCACTATCAACATCCTGGTTGTTACCACTGACGAGAAACTGAACTGGACTAGCCGTATTAAATACTGTGGCTACATGGGCCGGTCAAAGCTTAGGAATCCTATGGCGACTAACTCACCTCTTGACTCCCGAAAGACTGTCCACCACCAGGCACAATTCAGGAGTGTAATGGAATACTCCCCACTTACCTGGATGAGTGCAGCTCCAACAACACTACATAAGCTCGACACCACCCAGGACAAAGCAGCCCCACTTGATTGCTACCCCTTCCACAAACATTCACTCTCTCCACCACCAACGCACAGTAGCAGCCGTGTGTACCATCTGCATGATGCGCTGCAGGAACTCACGGTTCCTTCGACAGCACCTTCGAAACCCATAACCACTGCCATCTAGACGGACAAGAGCAGCTGAACCATGGGAACCCCACCACCTGGAGGTTCCCCGCCAAGTCACTCACCACCCTGACTTGGAAATATATTCCCGTCGCTGGGTCAAAATCTTGGAAGTTCCTCCCCAACAGCACTGTGGGTGTACCTACACCTCATGGACTGCAGCAGTTCAAGAAGGCAGCTTGCCACCAACCTCTTAAGGGCAATTAGGGATGGGCAACAAATGATAGCCCTGCCAGCGAAGCCCACACCCCGAAAAAAAGAAAAAATCAAAAGGTGGGCAGAGCAAATGGAATTCAATCCAGAAACGTGTGAGGTAATGAACTTGGGGAGGGCTAACAAGGCAAAGGTTTACACTATGAATTGTAGGACCCTGGAAAGTACTGACGATCAGATGGTCCTACAATTCATATCCACACATCCCTAAAAGTGGCAGGGTGGGTAGACCAGGTGGTTAAGAAGGGTTATGGGATACTTCCATTTATTTGTCGAGGCACAGATTACAAGTGCAGGGAGGTCATGTTGGAGTTGTTGGTTCGGCCACAACTGGAGTATTGTGTACAGTTCTGATCACCACACTATAGGAAGGATGTGATTGCACTGGAGAGGGTGTAGAGGTGATTTACCAGGATGCTGGCTGGGCTGGAGAGTCTGAAGCAATGTGGAGAGATTAGCTAGGCTGTGGCTGTATTCCTTGGAGAAGCGAAGGTTGAGCGGGGACATGATAGATGTGTATAAGATGATGAGCAGCACAGATAGATTGAACATAGAACAACATAGAACATACAGTGCAGAAGGAGGCCAGTTGGCCCATCGAGTCTGCACCGACCCACTTAAGTCCTCACTTTCACCTGATCCCCATAACCCAATAACCCCTCCTAACCTTTTTGGTCACTAGGGGCAATTTATCATGGCCAATCCACCTAACGCACGTCTTTGGACTATGTGAGGAAACCGGAGCACCCGGAGGAAACCCACGCATGGATAGAAAAGCAACTCTTACATTAGTATGAAGGGTCAATAGCCAAGTGGATTTAAGAGATAGAAAACTAAGGCCAATGGGAGATTTGAGGAGAACCTTATTCACCCAGAGGAACATTCCTCGTCACAATGGATGTCTCGGCACTCTACACCAGCATCCCCCATGACGACGGCATTGCTGCAACAGCCTCAGTCCTCAACACCGACAACTGCCAATCTCCAGACGCAATTCTGCAACTCATCCGTTTCATTCTAGACCACAACGTCTTCACCTTCGACAACAAATTCTTCATCCAGACGCACGGAACAGCCATGGGGACCAAATTTGCACCTCAATATGCCAACATCTTCATGCACAAGTTTGAACAGGACTTCCTCACCACACAAGACTTTCAACCGATGCTATACACCAGATACATCGATGACATTTTTTTCCTTTGGACCCACGGCGAGACATCACTGAAACGACTACACGATGACATCAATAAGTTCCATCCCACCATCAAACTCACCATGGACTATTCTCCAAATTCAGTTCCATTCTTGGACACACTCGTCTCCATCAAGGACGGTCACCTCAGCACCTCGCTTTACCGCAAGCCCACAGATAATCTCACGATGCTCCACTTCTTCAGCTTTCACCCGAAACACATTAAAGAAGCCATCCCCTATGGACAAGCCCTCCGTATACACAGGATCTGCTCAGACAAGGAGGAGCGCAACAGACACCTACAGATGCTGAAAGATGCCCTCGTACGAACGGGATATGGCGCTCGACTCATTGATCGACAGTTCCACCGCGCCACAGCAAAAAACCGCACCGACCTCCTCAGAAGACAAACACGGGACACCACTGACAGAGTACCCTTCGTCGTCCAGTACTTTCCTGGGGCGGAGAAACTACGACATCTTCTTCGCAGCCTCCAACACATCATCAGCGAGGATGGACATCTTGCCAAGGTCATCCCCACACCCCCACTACTGGCCTTCAAACAACCGCGCAACCTCAAACAAACCATTGTTTGCAGCAAATTACCCAGCCTTCAGAACAGCAACCACAACACCACAAAACCCTGCCAGGGTAATCTCTGCAAGACATGCCAGATCATCGACATGGACACCACCATTACACGTGGAAACACCACCCACCAGGTACGCGGCGCATACTCGTGCGACTCGACCAATGTAGTCTACCTCATACGCTGCAGGAAAGGATGTCCCGAAGCGTGGTACATTGGCGAGACCATGCAGACAACGAATAAACGGGCATCGTGCGACTATCAACAGGCAGGACTGTTCCCTTCCAGTTGGGGAACACTTCAGCAGTCAAGGACATTCAGCCTCTGATCTCCGGGTCAGCATTCTACAAGGAGGCCTTCAGGAGACGCGACAACGCAAAATTGCTGAGCAAAAACTTATAGCTAAGTTCCGCACGCATGAATGCGGACTCAACCGGGATCTGGGATTCATGTCGCATTACATTCGGCCCCCACCAACAAGCCTGGACTTGCAGAGGCCTACCGACTGAACTGGCTTGGGACAATTCACACCTCTTTAACCTGGAGTTACCTCTCTCTCTGCATCTTTGATGATTTGATTGCCTGCAGGTGCTCGCATTCCGGGGCATCTCTGACTGTGTCTATATAAACATTTCTGGAACAAGCCTTTCCATTCACCTGAAGAAGGAGCCGTGCTCCGAAAGCTCGTGTTTGAAACAAACCTGTTGGACTTTAACCTGGTATTGTAAGACTTCTTACTGTGCTCACCCCAGTCCAACGCCGGCATCTCCACATCATGGCACCCAGAGGATGGAGAGAGTTTGGAACTCACTGCCTGGAATGACGATTGAATCAGAAACCCTTGCAACATTTAAGAAGTATTTAGATACTCACTTCCATTGCTGTAACTGCCGGCACCAATGGCCCAGCTCTGGAAAATGGGATTAGTATCGTCAGGTCTTGTTGACCGACGTGGACCGAATGACCTCCTCTGTGCTGTAATGAATCTCCATGTTTAGAGAGTGAACATATGTGTGCATATAGATATGTATCACAAAATCTTAGTGTACCAACATCCTGGGGGTTACCATTGACCATACACTAAACTGGACTAGTATAAACACTGTGGCTACCAAAGCAAATCAGAGGCTAGGAGTTCTGCAGCAAATAACTCACCTGCTGACTCCCCAAAGCATATTCCACCAACAAGGCACGAGTGAGGAATATAATGGATTACTCTCTACTTGCCTGTATGAGTACGTTTCCAACACTGGGGAAGCTCGACACCATCCAGGTCAAAGCACCCCACTTGATTTGTGCCCCATCTACAAACATTCATTCCATCCACTACTGACGTAGAGTAGGCAGCCATGTTTACCATTGACAAGATGCACTGCAGGAACTCACCATGGCTTCTTAGGCAGCACCCTCCAAACCCATGACCACTGCAATCTAGAAGGACAATAATAACAATATTTCTTGTCACAAGTAGGCTTACATTAACACTGCAATAAAGTTACTGTGAAAAGCCCCTAGTGGCCACATTCCGCTGCCTGTTCGGGTACACAGAGGGAGAATTCAGAACGTCCAATTCACCTAACAAGCATGTCTTTCGGGACTTGCGGGAGAAAAGCGGAGCACGCGAAGGAAACCGACGCAGACGCAGGGTAAACGTGCAGACTCCGCACAGTGACCTGAACATGGGACCTTGGCGCTGTGAAGGAACAGTGCTAACCACGATGCTACCCAAGCAACCTGTGAACCCCACCACCTGGAGGTTCCTCTCCAAGTCACCACCCCGACATACATAGATACATAGAAGATAGGAGCAGATGGAGGCCTTTTAGCCCTTCGAGCCTGCTCCACCATTCATCTCGATCATGGCTGATCATACAACTCAATAGCCTAATCCTGCTTTCTCCCCATAGCCTTTAATCCCATTCTCTCCAAGTGCTATATCCAGCCACCTCTTGAATATATTCAATGTTTAAGCATCAACTACTTCCTGTGGTAATGAATTCCACAGGCTCACCACTCTTTGGGTGAAGAAATGTCTCCTTATATCTGTCAGAAATGGTTTCCCCCGAATCCTCAGTCTGTGACCCCTGGTTTTGGACTCACCCATCATTGGTAACATCGTCCCTGCATCTACCCCGTCTCGTCCATTAGAATTGTATAAGTCCCTATGAGATCCCCTCTCACTCTTCTGAACTCCAGCAAGAACAATCCCAACCTCATCAATCTCTCCTCATATGACAGTCCTGCCATCCCTGGAATCAGTCTGGTAAACCTTCGCTGCACTCCCTCGAGAGCAAGAACATTCTTCCTCAGAGAAGGAGACCAAAACTGCACACAATATTCCAAGTGTGGCCTCAACCTGTATAACTGCAGCAACACATCCCTGCTTCTATACTCAAAACCTCTCGCATTGAAGGCCAACATACCATTCACCTTCTTTCCCACCTGCATGCTTCCCTTCAGCGACTGTTGCACAAGGAAACCCAGGTCCCGTCGCACACTCTCCCCTCCCAATTTATAACCAATCTGCCTTCATGTTTTTGCTTCCAAAGTGAATAACCTCACACTCATCCAAATTATACTTCATCTGCCATTGATTTGCCTACTCGCCCAACCTGTCCAGATCATACTGTAGGATCTCTGCATCCTCGTCACAGGTCACCCTCCCACCCAACTTGGTATCATCTGCAAATTTGAGATGTTGCATTTTGTTTCCATATCCAAATTATTGATATATATCCCGACTCTGTGTTTCCTCTCTGCCAACCAGTTTTCTATCCATGCCGATACATTTCCCCCAATGCCATGCGCTTTAATTTTGCACAATAATCTCTTATGCGGGACTTTGTCAAACGCCTTCTGAAAGTCCAAATATACCATCGACTGGCTCCCCCTTGTCAACTGTACTGGTTACATCTTCAAAGAATTCCAACAGATTTGTCAGGCATGAATTTCCCTTCATAAATCCATGCTGACTCTGACTGATCCTGCCACTGCTTTCTAAATGTTCCGTTATAAAGTCCTTGATAATGGATTCAAGAATTTTCCCCAGTACCAATGTTCGCCTTACTGGTCGATAATTCCCTGCTTTCTTTCTATCTCCCTTTTTGAATATTGGAGTGACTTGAGCTACCCTCCAATCTGCAGTGACAGTTCCAGAGTCTATAGAATCCCAGAAGATGACCACCAATGCATCCACTATTTCCAGAGCCAGCTCCTAAAGCATCCTGGGATGGAGGTTCTCAAGTCCTGGGGATTTATCCGCTTGCAATCATATCAATTTCCCAGCACTATTCCTCTATTAATGATGATATCCCTCAGTTCTTCCCTCTCACTAAACCTTTCATTCTCCAACATTTCTGGTATCTGATTTGTGTCCTCTTTTGTGAAGACAGAACCAAAGTGTGTATTCAAATGCTCAGCCATTTATTTGTCCCTTATTATGCATTCCCCTGTTTCTGTCTGTAAGGGGTCTACAGTTCTCTTTGCCAATCTTTCTCTTCCCATATAGAAACTCTTAGTGTCAGTCTTTATGTTCCCTACAAGCTTCCTTTCGTACTGTACTTTCCCCTTCTTAATCAATCCCTTTGTCCTTCTTTGCTGAATTCTAAACTGCACCCAATCCTTAGACCTATTATTTTTCTTGGCGAATCTGTATGTTTCTTCCTTGGATCGGATACTATTTCTAATTTCCTTTGTAAGCCATGGATTGGCCCTTTGCTTTTGTGCTAGACAGGAATGAACAGTTGCTGTAGTTCCCCCATGCGTCCCTTGAATGTTTGCCATTGCGTATCCACTGTCATCACTTTATGTAACTCTCCCCAATCTATCAAGGCCAACTCACGCCTCATATCTTCATAGTTCCCTGTATTAAGATTCAGCACCCTAGTCTCCGAATCAACTACTTCACTCTCCAACTTGATAAAAAATTCTATCATGTTATGGTCGCTCATCCCCAAGGGGTCTTGTACAGCCAGATTGGCAATGACTCCCTTTTCATTGCACAGTACCCAGTCTAAGATGGCCTGCTCTCTAGTTGGTTCCTCCACATATTGGTCAAGAAAATCACCCCGTATAAGCTCCAGGATTTCCTCCTCTACAGCTTTGTGGCTAATTTGATTTGCCCAATCTATGTGAAGATTAAAATCACTCATGATCACTGATATGCCCTGATTACATGCATCTCTAATTTCATCTTGAATGCCATTCCCAACCTCACCACTGCAGTTTTGGGCTCGAAATATGACACCCTAGAACATAGAACATAGAACAGTACAGCACAGAACAGGCCCTTCGGCCCTCAATGTTGTGCCGAGCCATGATCACCCTACTCAAACCCACGTATCCACCCTATACCCGTAACCCAACAAACCCCCCACCCATTAACCTTACTTTTTTTAGGACACTACGGGCAATTTAGCATGGCCACTCCACCTAACCCGCACATCTTTGGACTGTGGGAGGAAACCGGAGCACCCGGAGGAAACCCACGCACACAATGGGAGGACGTGCAGACTCCACACAGACAGTGACCCAGCCGGGAATCGAACCTGGGACCCTGGAGCTGTGAAGCATTTATGCTAACCACCATGCTACCCTGCTGCCCTCTAATGTTTTTTGCCCCCCCAACTCTACCCATACCGACTCCACATTGTCAGAGCTAATATCCTTTCTCACAACTGTGTTAATTTCCTTGATAACCAACAGTGCCACACCACCACCTTTTCTTTTATGCCTGTCCTTCCTAAATACTGAATGGTGTATCTGTTCTGTAGGGGAATGGCCACAGGAGATTCCTGCACTACCTGCCTCGCTCTCTTGCTCTGTCTGTTGGTCACCCATTCCCTTCCCCTTAGTGGGTATAGCACAAGTGGATAGCACTGTGGCTTGACAGCACCAGGGCCCCAGGTTCGATTCCCCACTGGGTCACTGTATGTGCGGAGTCTGCACATTCTCCCCGTGTCTGCGTGGGTTTCCTCCGGGTGCCCTGGTTTCCTCCCACAGTCCAAAGATGTGCAGGTTAGGTGGATTGGCCACGCTAAATTGCCCTTAGTGTCCAAATAATGTTAGGAGGGGTTATTGGGTTATGGGATAGGGTGGAAGTGAGGGCTTAAGTGGGTCGGCGCAGACTCGATGGGCCGAATGGCCTCCTTCTGCACTGTATGTTCTATATTTCGGTCTGCGAAGTCTAAGCCTGTGGTGTGACCACCTCTCTATACATGCTTTCCACGATGCTCTCCGACTCGCAGATGGTCCAAAGTGTCTCTGGCTGCCGCTCCAGCTCTGAAACTCAAGCTTCCAGGAGCTGTAACTGGAGACACTTCCTGGACACATGCTGACTCTGGGGATTGGAACTGTCCCCAGCCTGCCCACATGGGCAAGAGACTTGGAAATATATCGCAAAACCTTCACTGTCGCTGAGTCAAAATCCTGGAACTCCCTCCCTAACAGCACTGCGGGTGTGCCTACATCACATGGACTGCAGCGGTTCAAGATGGTAGCTCATTATCACCTTCTCAAGGGAAATTAGAAATGCTGGGCCGACTTCCGGTGGCGGCTATGAAGGAGTAAGTCGCACATGAGGGGCTGGTTTAGCTCACTGGGCTAAATCGCTGGCTTTTAAAGCAGGCCAGAAGCACGGTTCGATTCCCGTAACAGCTTCCCCGGACAGGCGCCGGAATGTGGCGACTAGGGGCTTTTCACAGTAACTTCATTGAAGCCTACTCGTGACAATAAGCGATTTTCATTTCATTTTCATTTTTCATTTGGTGGCTCCCGCTCTGGTCGGACTTTTGGACTTTTCCCCCGTGCATTTCTCTGGTTTGAAACGGTAATTCCGAAGGCTGAGGCAATTGGGCACCGTTTCCACGTGTCGGTGTTTGGAGAAGAGAATCAGAAGTGCACGAAAAGGCAGAAATAGGAAGACAGGCGAGAGCTGTGCTGAAGCTGCAGCAGGAGACAGCATGGCCGAGGATCGGACCCCTGGTGTGTCGGCTCAGCGATCAACGGAGCAGTTGATGCAGGTCATCCAGGATGGCTTTGCCAAGCAGAAACGGCTGGAGCACAGATTGGGAGCCCAGGATGGGGCGATCCAGAAAGTTGAGAAGGCGCTGGCTGAGCAGGAGGAGCATCAAACAGTGGTGGAGCTGGAGGTGGGAATGCTGCGGGACCAGCAGAAAAGGCTCCTGGAGAAGGTGGAGGACCCAGAGAATAGGTCCCATCGGCAGAGCTTAAGAATTGTCAGGCTCCCGGAGAGGTCTGAGGGAGCTGATGCTGGGCCATACGTAGCCGGTATGTATGAAAAGCTGCTGGGGGAGAGGACATTCTCCCGACCCTTGGAGGTGGACAAGATGTACAGAGCGCATGTGAGGAAGCCGCGAATGGGGGATCCTCCGAGGGCAATGGTGGCGAGATTCCACAGGTTCCTGGACAAGGAATGTATTCTTCAGTGGGCCAAGCGAAGGCAGAGCTGTAAATGGGACAACAGTATCCCGCTGGTGTACCAGGACCCGAGTGTGGAGGTGGCCTGGAAAAGGGCAGGCTTCAACCGTTAAGTCAATCTTCTTCAAGCAACAAGTGAAGTTTGGACTATTGTATCCGGCTCGTCTCTGGGTCACATATGAGGACCAGCATCATTATTTTGAGTCGCCTGAAGACGCGCTGGATTTCGCAAAAGAAAAGGACTGGTGGGGGGCTGAGAACTCTCAAACTTTGATGCAACTTGTTGGCCTATATTGGGTATCTTTTTTATTTATTCTCTTCTGTTTTTGAGTTCTGTTTAAGAAGGGAGGGGGAAAAAGTCTTGTCATTTTCCGGTTTTCGTTTTGGTTGATGTTGACAATGTCTTTTCCTTTGATGTGTACTTTTTTGGGATGGAGACTTGCTTGTTTGGGTTTCGGATTTTGTTTGTTTTTCAGCTGGGTGATTGTGTGGGTATTGTTAGATGAGGGAATGTATGAGCGGGTGGGGGGGAGTGAGGGAACAATAGGTGGGAGACTTTTTGAAGCAGGGGCCACCAAGCTAGCTGGGTGGGCTAGCTCACGGAAGCGCACTGGGGGGGTATACATATGTTTAGTTTATTGTATGGGTTAGGTTTCAGAGCAGTGTTGCTAGGGGGGGTGAGGGGGGTAGTCGTTCTGCTGATGAGGGAGGGACTTTGGTTGAGGGGCAGAGAGGAGGTCGGTGGCGGATGCTGCCGGGGGGGGCGGGGGCGGGCTGGAGGAGGCGCGCCGCATGGGCTGGCGGTGGGCCCAAGAAAGGGGATGGCTGATCGGCGGAGGTGGGGGGGGGGCCCCAACTAGGCTGATCACCTGGAATGTTCGAGGGTTAAATGGGCCGGTTAAGAGGGCACGTATGTTCGCGCACCTGAGGGGACTGAAGGCGGACGTGGTAATGCTGCAGGAGACGCACCTTAGGGTAGGGGACCAGGTTAGATTGAGGATAGGCTGGGTCAGTCAGGTCTTCCACTCGGGGCTGGATACAAAGACTAGAGGGGTTGCGGTCTTGATTAATAAGCGGGTGATATTTGAGGTGGGAAGAATAGCTTTGGATGTGGGGGTTTGATATATTATGGTTAGTGGCAATCTGGAGGGGATGCTGGTTAATGTATATGCGCCAAATTGGGATGACGTGGAATTTATAAAGAGGATGTTGGGGAAGATGCCTGGACTCGCACAAGCTGATCATAGGAGGGGACTTCAATACAGTTATTGATCCCGGCCTGGATCGGTCATGCTCGAAAATGGGCAGGGTGCCAGCAATGGCAAAGGAACTGAAAGGGTTCATGGAGCAGATGGGGGGCGGGGGGGGGGGGGGGGGGGGGGGGGGGGGTGGGTGTGGATCCATGGAGATTTAGGCAGCCGAGGGTGAAGGAGTTCTGTTTCTATTCCCACTCTCGGTATACTCTTGGATCGATTTCTTTGTTTTGGTTAGGGCCCTGTTGGCGGGGGACTCGGCAATCACAATCTCGGACCATGCTTCACACTGGGTTGACCTGCAGGTTAGGAAAGATAGCAATCAGCGCCGCAATGGAGGTTAGATATAGGGCTATTGGCCGACGAAGCGGTGTGCGAGAGGCTGAGGAAATGCGTACAGGATTACCTGCATGTAAATGAATAGGGGGAAGTCTCAGCAGCGGTGGTCTGGGAAGCGCTGAAGGCAGTGGTTAGAGGAGAGCTGATCTCAATCTGGGTTCACAGGGACAGGACGGATAGGGCAGAGACGGACCGACTGGTAAAAGAGATTCTACAAGTCGACAGGAGGTACGCGGAGACTCCAGAGATGGAGCTTTTAAGGGTACGGCAGAGGTGGAGTTTGGCTTGTTAACCACAGGGAGGGCAGTGGAACAGCTCAGAAAGGCGAGGGGGGCGATCTACGAGCATCATGAGAAGGCCAGTAGGATGCATGCACAGCAGCTCAGAAAGAGGAGGCAGCTAGAGAAATAGGGAAAGTTATCGACGGGGATGGGAACTTAGTTGGGGCCTTGGTAGGGATGAGCAAGGCATTCAGGGATTTCTCAGCAGGTTGTACAGGTCAGAACCCCTTGCGGGGCCGGAGGGGATGAGGCAATTCCTGGGGGGGCTGACTTTCCCGAAGGTGGACGGGGAGCTGGTAGAAGGGCTGGGGGCCCCGATTGGGTTGGAGGAGATAGTGGAGGGCTTGAAGGCCATGCAGTCGGGTAAGGCCCTGGGACTGGACGGGTACCCAATGGAGTTCTACAAAATGTTCTCCGGGATATTGGGACTGGTGCAGTTGAAGGTGTTTAACGAGGCTAGGGAAAGAGGGGTTCTGCCCCAGACGATGTCACAGGCCACGATTTCGCTTATCCTGAAACGGGACAAGAATCCGGAGCTATGTGGGTCTTACAGGCCGATTTCCCTGTTGAACGTAGACACCAAACTGTTGGCCAAAATGTTGTCTTCCAGGATTGAGGATTGTGTACCGGATGTTATTGTGGAGGATCAGATGGGGTTCGTTAATGGGGGGTGGGGTGGAGCACAGAGTCTCGCTGTATGTGGATGACCTGATTCTGTATGTTTCAGATCCAATTGAGGGGATGGAAGAAATCATGCGAATTTTTGGGGAATTCGGCCGGTTTTCGGGGTATAAGCTTAATATGGAGAAGAGCGAGATGTTTGCGGTCCAGGCGAGGGGTCAGGAGAGGCGACTAGGGCAACCGTTTAGATTGGTAGGGTGCGTATGGAGGTGGCTTCTTGCAAGGGCACAAGTTTGGGGGTGCTGGTGTTATGGGAGCGGCTTTTTTAGAACGCCAAAATGTATCATGGAGTTCATCCAACCTCTCCCTTTAATGAATTGTTGCTTTTGAAACACACGGCTTGGTCTCCAGGTGTGGTATTACAATTATGGACACGTGGGATTTTAAACACAAAACAATGTTTATTCCATGAATTCAACATAACCTTCTTAAATAAACATTGGATCCCTTAATATCCCTTACTTAAAATAATACAACACTAAATAAGTCCTTAAAATGTTCCTTCAAACCTTCAAAAGACTTAACAGCTTTAAACAGAAACACGTCACGTTAAAGACATTACTATTATGAGTTTAAATCACCGAAATGATTCAGAGACAGTCTTTCATGGCAGAGATCATAGCAAATCCAGCTCCCTGCAAAACACAGACACACCCAAGCTCTTTTCCTCCAAACTAGCTTTCTCCTTTCAAAACAGCTCACAGCAAACCAGCCAGGCACTATTCAGCTGCTCTCGCAAAACTGAAACCTAAACACTGCAAAATGGCTGAGCTAAAAACCCCAGCTCCACCCACACGCTGACATCACTTCAGCAATATGAGCTGCTTCATTTCTTAAAGGTACATTGCTTAAACATCCATTTCTTAAAGGTACTCTCACATGACACTGGTAACTGTGCTTCTTCCATTCCCGCCAGCACGGTATTCCACCAGCCCCGTGGTGGTGGCGGCGTTGAGAGTCTGGGGGCAATGGAAGAGATATGTGGGAGCATCGGTCTGGTCCCCAATCTGCGATAATCACTGGTTTGCCCCAGGGAGGATGGACGGGGGGGTTCCCGAATATGGCGGAGAGTGAGGATTGAGAGGTTGGGGGACTTGTTTATAGAGGGGAGCTTTCAGAGTATGAGGGCGCTGGAGGAGAAGTTTGCATTGGCGGGAGGAAATAAATTTTGATATCTGCAGGTGAGGGACTTCCTGCATAGACAGGTACCAACCTTCCCACTCCTGCCGCTAAGGGGGATTCAGGATAGGGTAGTTTCCAGAGGATGGATAGGTGAGGGGAGGGATTCTGACATTTATAAGAATTTATGAGGTCGGAGGAGACGCAGACCGAGGAACTGAAGCGAAAGTGGGTGTAGGAGCAGAGGGGAGAAATAGAGAAGGGCCTTTGGGCGGATGCATTGAGTAGAGTCAACGTGACCGTGACCTGTGCCAGACTCAGCCTGATTCAATTCAAGGTCGTTCACTGGGCTCACATCACAGTGGCCCGGATGAGCAGATTCTTTGGGGTGGAATGTGCGGGAGGACCAGCAAACCATGTCCACAGGTTAGTGTAGATTCGGGGGTTAATTAATGGTGGGACCTGTTGGGGAGGGAGGTGGTATTTACACTATGTTTATCTTTTCATGCACGTTTTACATTGCTGCTGTTGCAGTGCCAAACAAAACACCTCAATAAAATGTTTATTAAAACAAAGAAATGCTGTGCCAAGCCAGCGGTGCCCAGATCCTGTAAATTAATTTTAACAGTCCATTTGACCTCTCCACACAACGAAGCATAAGGCCCACCCCCCTCCCTCCCCCACGGACACTCCTGCCCACAGCACAGTTTGGTCCTGTTGTACATCCTGTTCAACTTGACTATTGACTGAACTTGACTGAAAATGAACACTTGCTGGGGCTATGCAGCACTGATGGTCTGGAGTGAGTTCAGTTCCAGATATTGGCGCTGTAATAATCCAGCAGACACAAAGAGAAAGGTTACATTTATTTCAACTCAAAGGTAAAGTTGCAGCAGCGCCATACAACACTAGTATCCCAGCCCAGTGCTAACAGGAACCCTGAATCCCAGTCTGGGACAGTATTTAAAAGGCTCAATAATAACTCCCATTTGGACAGGCCTCAACCTGTTACCATGGGAACACGAACTCCACGAGCCGCACAGGAAGATCAGTGAGTGATTCCTCATGATCCTCATGAGGGTTATTACATCCCGCTCCCCCAGTCCAGATCCTCCCCCTTGCTCCCGTGACCAAGAGGCCTCCTTCCCACTTTGCGTCCAGTCTTGAGACCATCGTCAGAGAAGTCGGACCTGGGGGGTATAGCGTACGGGGGTTGTTGCATCCTTGTTGAGTGTCGAAGGGCCATTAATGGGGTCCTACCTCAACTTTGATTTTTGGCTGCGGATCTGTCACCTCACTTTCTTGGTCGGAGCCTGAGTCTTCATCCTCCTGGGGAAAAACTCGTATGTGTACCATGGGTTTAGTTCCAAAGACATTGAGGGCGTTATCCCGCACAAAGTAGTCTCTGCAGTCGAGGGTTCCTCATTCTGAAGATGGTCCTTATGCTTTTTTACAGTCTGTTCCCTGGTCTTGACCTTGTATGATCCTGGGGTCAGTCTTCTCCACTATCACTCCCGGGATCCAAGGCGACCCGTCTCCGAAATTGCGAATACAAATGTAATTTCCAGGCCTGAAAGTCCTGTTGGATTGTCAGGTATCATAACTTTTCTTTTAAGCCTCCTGTTTTGACATTCCAACTTAGGTTAGTCTGAGTCTGGTCCCTGCGTCGGCCCATCAGCAATTCGACTGGAGCAATCTCTGTCGTCACATGTGCCATGGTTGAAAAGGAACCAAGCTGCTATTTCCTGTGTTGTGGCCGTGGTAAAGATGCACACAGAACGTCTAGTTCCTGACAAGCAAGATATTTTATTAACACTTTTATTAACAATGAACACTTGGAAAGATAACTAAAGTAACTATAATACAAATGGTAATGATTAGTGAATTCTCCTGGAGCTATTTCTAATGTGACTGCCCTCTAATACCACTCACTACCAACTCCCGGATCTGTGGAGTCGCTTGGTGGATCTCTGTCCCCACCTGCTGGTCAGAGGTCGTATATCTATGCATATGCTTTTAATCACACAAACCATCTTGGTGTCGAGCGAGCGGAGGTTTGTTTCTTCATATCATTTTGAAACGTTTGGACCGGCAGCTCTGCCAAGCCATTAGAAGATGGGTGGTCCGGCGCCGCTCAAATGTGCTTCATCCAATTGGATTTCGCAAACGCCTGGAATTCCTTCCTGGTGAATGGAGGACTCCTGTTGTTGGATACAATGACCTCCAGTATCCCATGAGTGAAAAATGATTGCCGGAGTTTTTCCATTGTGCCGCTGCAAGACTTGGAGGACATCTGATGTTTGTCCATCCATTTAGAATGGTCAAAAACATTGACTCCATAAATGGCCTGACAAAGTCCAGTGTACCCGTTCCCAAGACTTGCATGGCCATTCTCACGGGTGTAGCAAGGACGACGGCAGGAGCTTCTGATTCTCCTGACATGACAGGCACTGTTTAAAGAAACGTTCAATGTCAGAATCAAGCCGGGGCCACCAGACAGAGCTCGTGGCGAGCATCTACATCTTGTAGACACCTGGGCAACCACTCTGGAACTCCTTTAAGATGGGGTACTGGCCAGGGAGAGATACAACCACTCGGGCTCCTCACAGGATGATGCTATTATTCCCTGCCGAATTCTTGATGTTCAGACAGGAAGGACTTCAAGTCCTCTGTTGAGTGTCCTTGAATTTCACCGTTTAGGATCACATGGCGCAGTTTAGGAGTCTTTCTGGTTCATGTCTGGATCTGCCTGGTGGACACAGGCACGATGTCAAAGTCATGATGACCTCACAAATTCTCGAGAGGGTGCAGAGGGGGGGAGTGTATTGGAGATTTCAAGGTGAAAAATAGCTTGTCGTTGCGCAAGGGTATCAAGGGAGAATGGAGCAAATCTGGATGGTCAGCTGTGTTCAGACCAAATGGAGGAATGGGTTCGAGGGGCTAAATGGGGTTGTCCGATTACACTGGCGAGCCCAGACAGTGACGGTAGGGCTCTGCGACAATGATCACTCAGTTGGGTGGGGATTGGAAATTGGGGAGGGCGGGGGTGAGGGTGGGGGGGGGGGGGGTGGTGGTGGTTCTGGGGCGTCTGCTCTTCAAATCTGACCAGGGTTTTCACAGTGTGAAGATTCAAGTTCCTCATGGCAGCCCTGGCGTGTGTGGGCAGGGAGGTTTGAACCATGAGACCAGCTGCAAAACCAGCCTTCAGGCACTCTCAATAGGTGTGATAAACTGCGGACTGTATATGGAGTATGGGAACAGCGAAACCACGAAGAGACTGCAGCACAATCACGAGACCTGTAAATATGACAGTAGAGCAGAAAAAAGAATGGCAGAAGATTTCACCAGAGATATCTCAGACAAGGAAGAGGGCTAGCTGATGGAGAGGGGTATGGGGGTCAGACAACCCTGAGTATCAGCGTGTGACAGTCCCCAGTGTCACAGCCCACACTGTGTGTCAACGAGACAGCCCCCAGTGTCACTATCCACACTGTGTGTCAATGTGACAGCCTCTCAGTGTCACTGACAAAACTGAGTGTCAGTGTGACAGTCACCCAGTGTCACTGTCCTCACTGAGTGTCACAGTGTGACAGTCTCCCAGTGTCACTGTCCTCACTGAGTGTCAGTCTGACAGTCTCCCAGTGTCACTGACAAAACTGAGTGTCACAGTGTGACAGCCCCCCAGTGTCACTGCCCTCACTGTGTCAGTGTGACAGTCTCCCAGTGTCACTGCCCTCACTGAGTGTCAGTGTGACAGTCTCCCAGTGTCACTGTCCTCACTGAGTGTCAGTGTGACAGTCTCCCAGTGTTACTGTCCACACTGAGTGTCACAGTGTGACAGTCTCCCAGTGTCACTGTCCTCACTGAGTGTCACAGTGACAGCCCCCAGTGTCACTGTCCTCACTGTGTGTCACAGTGTGACAGACTCCCAGTGTCACTGCCCTTACTGAGTGTCAGTGTGACAGCCCCCCAGTGTCACTGCCCTCACTGTGTCAGTGTGACAGTCTCCCAGTGTCACTGTCCTCACTGAGTGTCACAGTGACAGCCCCCAGTGTCACTGTCCTCACTGTGTGTCACAGTGTGACAGTCTCCCAGTGTCACTGTCCTCACTGAGTGTCAGTGTGACAGCCCCCCAGTGTCACTGTCCTCACTGTGTGTCACAGTGTGACAGCCCCCCAGTGTCACTGTCCTCACTGTGTGTCACAGTGTGACAGCCCCCCAGTGTCACTGTCCTCACTGTGTGTCACAGTGTGACAGCCCCCCAGTGTCACTGTCCTCACTGAGTGTCACAGTGTGACAGTCTCCCAGTGTCACTGTCCTCACTGTGTGTCACAGTGTGACAGTCTCCCAGTGTCACTGTCCTCACTGAGTGTCAGTGTAACAGTCTCCCAGTGTCACTGTCCTCACTGAGTGTCACAGTGACAGCCCCCCAGTGTCAATGTCCTCACTGTGTGTCACAGTGTGACAGTCTCCCAGTGTCACTGTCCTCACTGAGTGTCAGTGTGACAGTCTCCCAGTGTCACTGTCCTCACTGAGTGTCAGTGTGACAGTCTCCCAGTGTCACTGTCCTCACTGTGTGTCACAGTGACAGCCCCCAGTGTCACTGTCGTCACTGAGTGTCAGTGTGACAGTCTCCCAGTGTCACTATCCTCACTGAGTGTCAGTGTGACAGTCTCCCAGTGTCACTGCCCTCACTGAGTGTCAGTGTGACAGTCTCCCAGTGTCACTGTCCTCACTGTGTGTCACAGTGACAGCCCCCAGTGTCACTGTCCTCACTGAGTGTCAGTGTGACAGTCTCCCAGTGTCACTGTCCTCACTGAGTGTCAGTGTGACAGTCTCCCAGTGCCACTGTCCTCACTGAGTGTCAGTGTGACAGCCCCTCAGTGTCACTGTCCTCACTGAGTGTCAGTGTGACAGCCCCCAGTGTCACTGCCCTCACTGTGTGTCACAGTGTGACAGTCTCCCAGTGTCACTATCCTCACTGAGTGTCAGTGTGACAGTCTCCCAGTGTCACTGTCCTCACTGTGTGTCACAGTGTGACAGTCTCCCAGTGTCACTGACAAAACTGAGTGTCACAGTGTGACAGCCCCCCAGTGTCACTGTCCTCACTGAGTGTCAGTGTGACAGCCCCCAGTGTCACTGTCCTCACTGAGTGTCAGTGTGACAGTCTCCCAGTGTCACTGTCCTCACTGAGTGTCACAGTGACAGCCCCCAGTGTCACTGTCCTCACTGTGTGTCACAGTGTGACAGTCCCCAGTGTCACTGTCCTCACTGAGTGTCAGTGTAACAGTCTCCCAGTGTCACTGTCCTCACTGAGTGTCACAGTGACAGCCCCCCAGTGTCACTGTCCTCACTGAGTGTCAGTGTGACAGTCCCCCAGTGTCACTGTCCTCACTGAGTGTCACAGTGTAACAGTCTCCCAGTGTCACTGTCCTCACTGAGTGTCACAGTGTGACAGCCCCTCAGTGTCACTGTCCTCACTGAGTGTCACAGTGTGACAGTCTCCCAGTGTCACTGCCCTCACTGTGTGTCACAGTGTGACAGTCTCCCAGTGTCACTGTCCTCACTGAGTGTCAGTGTGACAGTCTCCCAGTGTCACTGTCCTCACTGTGTGTCACAGTGTGACAGTCTCCCAGTGTCACTGTCCTCACTGTGTGTCACAGTGTGACAGTCTCCCAGTGTCACTGACAAAACTGAGTGTCACAGTGTGACAGCCCCCCAGTGTCACTGTCCTCACTGAGTGTCAGTGTGACAGCCTCCAGTGTCACTGTCCTCACTGAGTGTCAGTGTGACAGTCTCCCAGTGTCACTGTCCTCACTGAGTGTCAGTGTGACAGTCTCCCAGTGTCACTGTCCTCACTGAGTGTCACAGTGACAGCCCCCAGTGTCACTGTCCTCACTGTGTGTCACAGTGTGACAGACTCCCAGTGTCACTGCCCTCACTGAGTGTCAGTGTGACAGTCCCCAGTGTCACTGTCCTCACTGAGTGTCAGTGTGACAGTCTCCCAGTGTCACTGTCCTCACTGAGTGTCAGTGTGACAGTCTCCCAGTGTCACTGTCCTCACTGTGTGTCACAGTGTGACAGTCTCCCAGTGTCACTGTCCTCACTGAGTGTCAGTGTGACAGTCCCCCAGTGTCACTGTCCTCACTGAGTGTCACAGTGTAACAGTCTCCCAGTGTCACTGTCCTCACTGAGTGTCACAGTGTGACAGCCCCTCAGTGTCACTGTCCTCACTGAGTGTCACAGTGTGACAGTCTCCCAGTGCCACTGTCCACACTGAGTGTCAGTGTGACAGCCCCCAGTGTCACTGCCCTCACTGAGTGTCAGTGTGACAGTCTCCCAGTGTCACTGACAAAACTGAGTGTCAGTGTGACAGTCTCCCAGTGTCACTGTCCTCACTGAGTGTCAGTGTGACAGCCCCCAGTGTCACTGTCCTCACTGAGTGTCAGTGTGACAGCCGCCCAGTGTCACTGCCCACACTGAGTGTCACAGTGTGACAGCCGCCCAGTGTCACTGTCCTCACTGAGTGTCACAGTGTGACAGACTCCCAGTGTCACTGTCCTCACTGAGTGTCAGTGTGACAGTCTCCCAGTGTCACTGTCCTCACTGAGTGTCACAGTGTGACAGTCTCCCAGTGTCACTGTCCTCACTGAGTGTCACAGTGTGACAGTCTCCCAGTGTCACTGTCCTCACTGAGTGTCAGTGTAACAGTCTCCCAGTGTCACTGTCCTCACTGAGTGTCAGTGTGACAGTCTCCCAGTGTCACTGTCCTCACTGAGTGTCACAGTGTGACAGCCCCCCAGTGTCACTGTCCTCACTGAGTGTCACAGTGTGACAGTCTCCCAGTGTCACTGTCCTCACTGAGTGTCAGTGTGACAGTCTCCCAGTGTCACTGTCCTCACTGAGTGTCAGTGTGACAGTCTCCCAGTGTCACTGTCCTCACTGAGTGTCAGTGTGACAGCCCCCAGTGTCACTGTCCTCACTGAGTGTCAGTGTGACAGTCTCCCAGTGTCACTGTCCTCACTGAGTGTCAGTGTGACAGTCTCCCAGTGTCACTGTCCTCACTGAGTGTCAGTGTGACAGTCTCCCAGTGTCACTGTCCTCACTGAGTGTCAGTGTGACAGCCCCCAGTGTCACTGTCCTCACTGAGTGTCAGTGTGACAGTCTCCCAGTGTCACTGTCCTCACTGAGTGTCACAGTGTGACAGTCTCCCAGTGTCACTGCCCTCACTGAGTGTCACAGTGTGACAGTCTCCCAGTGTCACTGAGTGTCACAGTGTGACAGTCTCCCAGTGTCACTGTCCTCACTGAGTGTCACAGTGTGACAGTCTCCCAGTGTCACTGCCCTCACTGAGTGTCACAGTGTGACAGTCTCCCAGTGTCACTGAGTGTCACAGTGTGACAGTCTCCCAGTGTCACTGTCCTCACTGAGTGTCACAGTGTGACAGTCTCCCAGTGTCACTGCCCTCACTGAGTGTCACAGTGTGACAGTCTCCCAGTGTCACTGAGTGTCACAGTGTGACAGTCTCCCAGTGTCACTGTCCTCACTGAGTGTCACAGTGTGACAGTCCCCCAGTGTCACTGTCCACACTGAGTGTCACAGTGTGACAGTCTCCCAGTGCCACTGTCCTCACTGAGTGTCACAGTGTGACAGTCTCCCAGTGCCACTGTCCACACTGAGTGTCAGTGTGACAGTCCCCCAGTGTCACTGTCCTCACTGAGTGTCACAGTGTGACAGTCTCCCAGTGCCACTGTCCTCACTGAGTGTCAGTGTGACAGTCCCCCAGTGTCACTGTCCTCACTGAGTGTCACAGTGCAACAGTCTCCCAGTGTCACTGTCCTCACTGAGTGTCACAGTGTGACAGTCTCCCAGTGTCACTGTCCTCACTGAGTGTCACAGTGACAGCCCCCAGTGTCACTGTCCTCACTGTGTGTCACAGTGTGACAGCCCCCCAGTGTCACTGTCCTCACTGAGTGTCAGTGTGACAGTCTCCCAGTGTCACTGTCCTCACTGTGTGTCACAGTGTGACACACTCCCAGTGTCACTGCCCTCACTGAGTGTCAGTGTGACAGTCTCCCAGTGTCACTGACAAAACTGAGTGTCAGTGTGACAGTCACCCAGTGTCACTGTCCTCACTGTGTGTCACAGTGTGACAGTCTCCCAGTGTCACTGTCCTCACAGAGTGTCAGTGTGACAGTCTCCCAGTGCCACTGTCCTCACTGAGTGTTAGTGTGACAGTCTCCCAGTGCCACTGTCCTCACTGAGTGTCAGTGTGACAGTCTCCCAGTGTCACTGCGTCACTGACTGTCAGTGTGACAGTCCCCCAGTGTCACTGCGTCACTGAGTGTCACAGTGTGACAGTCTCCCAGTGTCACTGTCCTCACTGAGTGTCACAGTGTGACAGCCCCCAGTGTCACTGTCCTCACTGAGTGTCAGTGTGACAGCCGCCCAGTGTCACTGCCCTCACTGAGTGTCACAGTGTGACAGTCTCCCAGTGTCACTGTCCTCACTGAGTGTCACAGTGTGACAGTCTCCCAGTGTCACTGTCCTCACTGAGTGTCACAGTGACAGCCCCCAGTGTCACTGTCCTCACTGTGTGTCACAGTGTGATAGTCCCCCAGTGTCACTGTCCTCACTGAGTGTCAGTGTGACAGCCCCCAGTGTCACTGTCCTCACTGAGTGTCACAGTGACAGTCTCCCAGTGTCACTGTCCTCTCTGAGTGTCAGTGTGACAGTCTCACAGTGTCACTGTCCTCACTGAGTGTCACAGTGTGACAGCCCCCCAGTGTCACTGTCCTCACTGTGTGTCACAGTGTGACACACTCCCAGTGTCACTGCCCTCACTGAGTGTCAGTGTGACAGTCTCCCAGTGTCACTGACAAAACTGAGTGTCAGTGTGACAGTCACCCAGTGTCACTGTCCTCACTGAGTGTCACAGTGTGACAGCCCCCAGTGCCACTGTCCTCACTGAGTGTCACAGTGTGACAGTCTCCCAGTGTCACTGTCCTCACTGAGTGTTAGTGTGACAGTCTCCCAGTGCCACTGTCCTCACTGAGTGTCAGTGTGACAGTCTCCCAGTGTCACTGCGTCACTGACTGTCAGTGTGACAGTCCCCCAGTGTCACTGCGTCACTGAGTGTCACAGTGTGACAGTCTCCCAGTGTCACTGTCCTCACTGTGTGTCACAGTGTGACACACTCCCAGTGTCACTGCCCTCACTGAGTGTCAGTGTGACAGTCTCCCAGTGTCACTGACAAAACTGAGTGTCAGTGTGACAGTCACCCAGTGTCACTGTCCTCACTGAGTGTCACAGTGTGACAGCCCCCAGTGCCACTGTCCTCACTGTGTGTCACAGTGTGACAGTCTCCCAGTGTCACTGCGTCACTGAGTGTCAGTGTGACAGTCTCCCAGTGTCACTGTCCTCACTGAATGTCAGTGTAACAGTCTCCCAGTGTCACTGTCCTCACTGAGTGTCACCGTGTGACAGTCTCCCAGTGTCACTGCGTCACTGAGTGTCAGTGTGACAGTCTCCCAGTGTCACTGTCCTCACTGAATGTCAGTGTAACAGTCTCCCAGTGTCACTGTCCTCACTGAGTGTCAGTGTGACAGTCCCCCAGTGTCACTGTCCTCACTGAGTGTCACAGTGTGACAGTCTCCCAGTGTCACTGCCCACACTGAGTGTCAGTGTGACAGTCTCCCAGTGTCACTGTCCTCACTGAGTGTCAGGGTGACAGTCTCCCAGTGTCACTGCCCACACTGAGTGTCAGTGTGACAGTCTCCCAGTGTCACTGTCCTCACTGAGTGTCAGGGTGACAGTCTCCCAGTGTCACTGCCCACACTGAGTGTCAGTGTGACAGTCTCCCAGTGTCACTGTCCTCACTGAGTGTCACAGTGTGACAGCCCCCCAGTGTCACTGTCCTCACTGTGTGTCACAGTGTGACAGTCTCCCAGTGTCACTGCGTCACTGAGTGTCAGTGTGACAGTCTCCCAGTGTCACTGTCCTCACTGAATGTCAGTGTAACAGTCTCCCAGTGTCACTGTCCTCACTGAGTGTCACCGTGTGACAGTCTCCCAGTGTCACTGCGTCACTGAGTGTCAGTGTGACAGTCTCCCAGTGTCACTGTCCTCACTGAATGTCAGTGTAACAGTCTCCCAGTGTCACTGTCCTCACTGAGTGTCACCGTGTGACAGTCTCCCAGTGTCACTGCGTCACTGAGTGTCAGTGTGACAGTCTCCCAGTGTCACTGTCCTCACTGAATGTCAGTGTGACAGTCTCCCAGTGTCACTGCCCACACTGAGTGTCAGTGTGACAGTCTCCCAGTGTCACTGTCCTCACTGAGTGTCAGTGTGACAGTCTCCCAGTGTCACTGTCCTCACTGTGTGTCACAGTGTGACAGTCTCCCAGTGTCACTGCCCACACTGAGTGTCAGTGTGACAGTCTCCCAGTGTCACTGTCCTCACTGAGTGTCACAGTGTGACAGCCCCCCAGTGTCACTGTCCTCACTGTGTGTCACAGTGTGACAGTCTCCCAGTGTCACTGCCCTCACTGAGTGTCAAGTGTGACAGTCTCCCAGTGTCACTGTTCTCAGTGAGTGTCACAGTGTGAAATTCTCCCAGTGTCACTGTCCTCAGTGAGTGTCACAGTGTGACAGTCTCCCAGTGTCACTGTTCTCACTGAGTGTCACAGTGTGACAGTCCCCCAGTGTCACTGTCCTCACTGAGTGTCACAGTGTGACAGCCCCCCAGTGTCACTGTCCTCACTGTGTGTCACAGTGTGACAGTCTCCCAGTGTCACTGTCCTCAGTGAGTGTCACAGTGTGACAGTCTCCCAGTGTCACTGCCCTCACTGAGTGTCACAGTGTGACAGTCCCCCAGTATCACTGTCCTCACTGTGTGTCACAGTGTGACAGTCTCCCAGTGTCACTGTCCTCACTGAGTGTCAGTGTGACAGTCTCCCAGTGTCACTGTCCTCACTGAGTGTCAGTGTGACAGTCCCCAGTGTCACTGACAAAACTGAGTGTCAGTGTGACAGTCTCCCAGTGTCACTGTCCTCACTGAATGTCAGTGTGACAGCCCCCAGTGTCACTGTCCTCACTGAGTGTCAGTGTGACAGTCTCCCAGTGTTACTGTCCACACTGAGTGTCACAGTGTGACAGTCTCCCAGTGTCACTGCCCTCACTGAGTGTCACAGTGACAGCCCCCAGTGTCACTGTCCTCACTGTGTGTCACAGTGTGACAGACTCCCAGTGTCACTGCCCTTACTGAGTGTCAGTGTGACAGTCCCCAGTGTCACTGTCCTCACTGAGTGTCAGTGTGACAGTCTCCCAGTGTCACTGTCCTCACTGAGTGTCACAGTGTGACAGCCCCCAGTGTCACTGTCCTCACTGAGTGTCAGTGTGACAGTCTCCCAGTGTCACTGTCCTCACTGAGTGTCACAGTGTGACAGTCTCCCAGTGTCACTGACAAAACTGAGTGTCAGTGTGACAGCCGCCCAGTGTCACTGTCCTCACTGAGTGTCACAGTGTGACAGCCCCCAGTGTCACTGTCCTCACTGAGTGTCAGTGTGACAGTCTCCCAGTGTCACTGTCCTCACTGAGTGTCAGTGTGACAGTCTCCCAGTGTCACTGTCCTCACTGAGTGTCACAGTGTGACAGCCCCCAGTGTCACTGTCCTCACTGAGTGTCACAGTGTGACAGTCTCCCAGTGTCACTGTCCTCACTGAGTGTCACAGTGTGACAGTCCCCAGTGTCACTGTCCTCACAGAGTGTCAGTGTGACAGTCTCCCAGTGTCACTGACAAAACTGAGTGTCAGTGTGACAGCCGCCCAGTGTCACTGTCCTCACTGAGTGTCACAGTGTGACAGCCCCCAGTGCCACTGTCCTCACTGAGTGTCACAGTGTGACAGACTCCCAGTGTCACTGCCCTCACTGAGTGTCAGTGTGACAGTCTCCCAGTGTCACTGTCCTCACTGAGTGTCAGTGTGACAGTCTCCCAGTGTCACTGACAACACTGAGTGTCAGTGTGACAGTCTCCCAGTGTCACTGTCCTCACTGAGTGTCAGTGTAACAGTCTCCCAGTGTCACTGTCCTCACTGAGTGTCAGTGTGACAGTCTCCCAGTGTCACTGACAAAACTGAGTGTCAGTGTGACAGTCACCCAGTGTCACTGTCCTCACTGAGTGTCACAGTGTGACAGCCCCCAGTGTCACTGTCCTCACTGAGTGTCAGTGTGACAGTCTCCCAGTGTCACTGTCCTCACGGAGTGTCAGTGTGACAGTCTCCCAGTGTCACTGTCCTCACTGAGTGTCAGTGTGACAGCCCCCCTGTGTCACTTTTCTCACTGAGTGTCAGTGTGACAGTCTCCCAGTGTCACTTTTCTCACTGAGTGTCAGTGTGACAGTCTCCCAGTGTCACTGTCCTCACTGAGTGTCAGTGTGACAGTCTCCCAGTGTCACTGTCCTCACTGAGTGTCAGTGTGACAGCCCCCAGTGTCACTGTCCTCACTGAGTGTCAGTGTGACAGCCCCCCTGTGTCACTTTTCTCACTGTGTGTCACTGTGTGACAGTCTCCCAGTGTCACTGCCCACACTGAGTGTCAGTGTGACAGCCCCCAGTGTCACTGTCCTCACTGAGTGTCACAGTGTGACAGCCCCCCAGTGTCACTGTCCTCACTGTGTGTCACAGTGTGACAGTCTCCCAGTGTCACTGAGTGTCACAGTGTGACAGTCTCCCAGTGTCACTGTCCTCACTGAATGTCACAGTGTGACAGCCCCCAGTGTCACTGTCCTCACTGAGTGTCACAGTGTGACAGTCTCCCAGTGTCACTGTCCTCACTGAGTGTCACAGTGTGACAGTCTCCCAGTGTCACTGTCCTCACTGAGTGTCAGTGTGACAGTCTCCCAGTGTCACTGTCCTCACTGAGTGTCAGTGTGACAGTCTCCCAGTGTCACTGACAAAACTGAGTGTCAGTGTGACAGTCTCCCGGTGTCACTGTCCTCACTGAGTGTCAGTGTGACAGTCTCCCAGTGTCACTGTCCTCACTGAGTGTCAGTGTGACAGCCCCCCTGTGTCACTTTTCTCACTGAGTGTCAGTGTGACAGTCCCCCAGTGTCACTGTCTTCACTGAGTGTCAGTGTGACAGTCTCCCAGTGTCACTGTCCTCACTGAGTGTCAGTGTGACAGCCCCCAGTGTCACTGTCCTCACTGAGTGTCAGTGTGACAGCCCCCCTGTGTCACTTTTCTCACTGTGTGTCACTGTGTGACAGTCTCCCAGTGTCACTGCCCACACTGAGTGTCAGTGTGACAGCCGCCCAGTGTCACTGTCCTCACTGTGTGTCACTGTGTGACAGTCTCCCAGTGTCACTGTCCTCACTGAGTGTCAGGGTGACAGTCTCCCAGTGTCACTGCCCACACTGAGTGTCAGTGTGACAGCCCCCAGTGTCACTGTCCTCACTGAGTGTCACAGTGTGACCGCCCCCCAGTGTCACTGTCCTCACTGTGTGTCACAGTGTGACAGCCCCCCAGTGTCACTGTCCTCACTGAGTGTCAGTGTGACAGTCTCCCAGTGTCACTGTCCTCACTGTGTGTCACAGTGTGACAGTCTCCCAGTGTCACTGTCCTCACTGAGTGTCAGGGTGACAGTCTCCCAGTGTCACTGCCCTCACTGAGTGTCAGTGTGACAGCCCCCCAGTGTCACTGTCCTCACTGAGTGTCAGGGTGACAGTCTCCCAGTGTCACTGCCCTCACTGTGTGTCACAGTGTGACAGCCCCCAGTGTCACTGTCCTCACTGAGTGTCACAGTGTGACAGTCTCCCAGTGTCACTGTCCTCACTGTGTGTCACAGTGTGACAGTCTCCCAGTGTCACTGTCCTCAGTGAGTGTCACAGTGTGACAGTCTCCCAGTGTCACTGTCCTCACTGAGTGTCACAGTGTGACAGTCTCCCAGTGTCACTGTCCTCACTGAGTGTCAGTGTGACAGTCTCCCAGTGTCACTGCCCTCACTGAGTGTCACAGTGTGACAGTCTCCCAGTGTCACTCAGTGTCACAGTGTGACAGTCTCCCAGTGTCACTGTCCTCACTGAGTGTCACAGTGTGACAGCCCCCCAGTATCACTGTCCTCACTGTGTGTCACAGTGTGACAGTCTCCCAGTGTCACTGCCCACACTGAGTGTCAGTGTGACAGTCTCCCAGTGTCACTGTCCTCACTGAGTGTCAGTGTGACAGTCTCCCAGTCACTGTCCTCACTGAGTGTCAGTGTGACAGTCTCCCAGTGTCACTGTCCTCACTGAGTGTCAGTGTGACAGTCTCCCAGTGTCACTGTCCTCACTGAGTGTCAGTGTGACAGTCTCCCTGTGTCACTGTCCTCACTGAGTGTCACAGTGAAAGCCCCCAGTGTCACTGTCCTCACTGAGTGTCAGTGTGACAGTCTCCCAGTGTCACTGTCCTCACTGAGTGTCAGTGTGACAGCCCCCAGTGTCACTCTCCTCACCGAGTGTCACAGTGTGACAGCCTCCAGTGTCACTGCATTCACTGAGTGTCAGTGTGACAGTCCCCAGTGTCACTGTCCTCACTGTGTGTCACAGTGTGACAGACTCCCAGTGTCACTGTCCTCACTGAGTGTCAGTGTGACAGCCTCCAGTGTCACTGCCCTCACTGAGTGTCAGTGTGACAGTCTCCCAGTGTCACTGTCCTCACTGAGTGTCACAGTGTGACGGCCCCCAGTGTCACTGTCCTCACTGAGTGTCACAGTGTGACAGCCCCCAGTGTCACTGTCCTCACTGAGTGTCACAGTGTGACAGCCCCCCAGTGTCACTGTCCTCACTGAGTGTCAGTGTGACAGTCTCCCAGTGTCACTGTCCTCACTGAGTGTCACAGTGTGACGGCCCCCAGTGTCACTGTCGTCACTGAGTGTCACAGTGTGACAGCCCCCCAGTGTCACTGTCCTCACTGAGTGTCACAGTGTGACAGCCCCCAGTGTCACTGTCCTCACTGAGTGTCACAGTGTGACAGTCTCCCAGTGTCACTGTCCTCACTGAGTGTCACAGTGTGACAGTCTCCCAGTGTCACTGTCGTCCCTGAGTGTCACAGTGTGACAGTCTCCCAGTGTCACTGTCCTCACTGAGTGTCAGTGTGACAGTCTCCCAGTGTCACTGTCCTCACTGAGTGTCAGTGTGACAGTCTCCCAGTGTCACTGCCGACACTGAGTGTCACAGTGTGACAGTCCCCCAGTGTCACTGTCTTCACTGAGTGTCACAGAGTGACATCCCCCAGTGTCACTGTCCTCACTGAGTGTCAGTGTGACAGTCTCCCAGTGTCACTGTCCTCACTGAGTGTCACAGTGTGACAGTCCCCCAGTGTCACTGTCCTCACTGAGTGTCAGTGTGACAGTCTCCCAGTGTCACTGTCCTCACTGAGTGTCACAGTGTGACAGTCTCCCAGTGTCACTGTCCTCACTGAGTGTCAGTGTGACAGTCTCCCAGTGTCACTGTCCTCACTGAGTGTCAGTGTGACAGTCTCCCAGTGTCACTGTCCTCACTGAGTGTCAGTGTGACAGCCCCCCTGTGTCACTTTTCTCACTGAGTGTCAGTGTGACAGTCCCCCAGTGTCACTGTCCTCACTGAGTGTCAGTGTGACAGTCTCCCAGTGTCACTGTCCTCACTGAGTGTCAGTGTGACAGTCTCCCAGTGTCACTGTCCTCACTGAGTGTCACAGTGTGACAGTCTCCCAGTGTCACTGTCCTCACTGAGTGTCAGTGTGACAGCCCCCAGTGTCACTGTCCTCACTGTGTGTCACAGTGTGACAGTCTCCCAGTGTCACTGTCCTCACTGTGTGTCACAGTGTGACAGTCTCCCAGTGTCACTGTCCTCACTGAGTGTCAGGGTGACAGTCTCCCAGTGTCACTGCCCACACTGAGTGTCAGTGTGACAGCCCCCCAGTGTCACTGTCCTCACTGTGTGTCACAGTGTGACAGCCCCCCAGTGTCACTGTCCTCACTGTGTGTCACAGTGTGACAGCCCCCCAGTGTCACTGTCCTCACTGTGTGTCACAGTGTGACAGTCTCCCAGTGTCACCGTCCTCAGTGAGTGTCACAGTGTGACAGTCTCCCAGTGTCACTGTCCTCACTGAGTGTCACAGTGTGACAGTCTCCCAGTGTCACTGTCCTCAGTGAGTGTCACAGTGTGACAGTCTCCCAGTGTCACTGCCCTCACTGAGTGTCACAGTGTGACAGTCTCCCAGTGTCACTGTCCTCACTGAGTGTCACAGTGTGACAGCCCCCCAGTAACACTGTCCTCACTGTGTGTCACAGTGTGACAGTCTCCCAGTGTCACTGCCCACACTGAGTGTCAGTGTGACAGTCTCCCAGTGTCACTGTCCTCACTGAGTGTCAGTGTGACAGTCTCCCAGTGTCACTGCCCTCACTGAGTGTCACAGTGTGACAGTCCCCCAGTGTCACTGTCCTCACTGAGTGTCAGTGTGACAGTCTCCCAGTGTCACTGCCCTCACTGAGTGTCACAGTGTGACAGTCCCCCAGTGTCACTGTCCTCACTGAGTGTCAGCGTGACAGTCTCCCAGTGTCACTGTCCTCACTGAGTGTCACAGTGTGACAGTCCCCCAGTGTCACTGTCCTCACTGAGTGTCAGCGTGACAGTCTCCCAGTGTCACTGTCCTCACTGAGTGTCACAGTGTGACAGTCCCCCAGTGTCACTGTCCTCACTGAGTGTCAGCGTGACAGTCTCCCAGTGTCACTGTCCTCACTGAGTGTCAGTGTGACAGCCCCCAGTGTCACTCTCCTCACCGAGTGTCACAGTGTGACAGCCTCCAGTGTCACTGCCCTCACTGAGTGTCAGTGTGACAGTCCCCAGTGTCACTGTCCTCACTGTGTGTCACAGTGTGACAGACTCCCAGTGTCACTGTCCTCACTGAGTGTCAGTGTGACAGCCTCCAGTGTCACTGCCCTCACTGAGTGTCAGTGTGACAGCCTCCAGTGTCACTGCCCTCACTGAGTCTCAGTGTGACAGTCTCCCAGTGTCACTGTCCTCACTGAGTGTCACAGTGTGACGGCCCCCAGTGTCACTGTCCTCACTGAGTGTCACAGTGTGACAGCCCCCCAGTGTCACTGTCCTCACTGAGTGTCACAGTGTGACAGCCCCCAGTGTCACTGTCCTCACTGAGTGTCACAGTGTGACAGCCCCCAGTGTCACTGTCCTCACTGAGTGTCACAGTGTGACAGTCTCCCAGTGTCACTGTCCTCACTGAGTGTCACAGTGTGACAGCCCCCAGTGTCACTGTCCTCACTGAGTGTCAGTGTGACAGTCTCCCAGTGTCACTGCCGACACTGAGTGTCACAGTGTGACAGTCTCCCAGTGTCACTGTCCTCACTGAGTGTCAGTGTGACAGTCTCCCAGTGTCACTGTCCTCACTGAGTGTCACAGTGTGACAGTCCCCCAGTGTCACTGTCCTCACTGAGTGTCAGTGTGACAGTCTCCCAGTGTCACTGTCCTCACTGAGTGTCACAGTGTGACAGCCCCCAGTGTCACTGTCCTCACTGAGTGTCACAGTGTGACAGTCTCCCAGTGTCACTGTCCTCACTGAGTGTCACAGTGTGACAGCCCCCAGTGTCACTGTCCTCACTGAGTGTCAGTGTGACAGTCTCCCAGTGCCACTGCCGACACTGAGTGTCACAGTGTGACAGTCTCCCAGTGTCACTGCCCTCACTGAGTGTCAGTGTGACAGTCTCCCAGTGTCACTGTCCTCACTGAGTGTCACAGTGTGACAGTCTCCCAGTGTCACTGTCCTCACTGAGTGTCAGTGTGACAGTCCCCCAGTGTCACTGTCCTCACTGAGTGTCAGCGTGACAGTCTCCCAGTGTCACTGTCCTCACTGAGTGTCACAGTGTGACAGTCCCCCAGTGTCACTGTCCTCACTGAGTGTCAGCGTGACAGTCTCCCAGTGTCACTGTCCTCACTGAGTGTCACAGTGTGACAGTCCCCCAGTGTCACTGTCCTCACTGAGTGTCAGCGTGACAGTCTCCCAGTGTCACTGCCCTCACTGAGTGTCACACTGTGACAGTCCCCCAGTGTCACTGTCCTCACTGAGTGTCACAGTGTGACAGCCCCCAGTGTCACTGTCCTCACTGAGTGTCAGCGTGACAGTCTCCCAGTGTCACAGTCCTCACTGAGTGTCAGTGTGACAGCCCCCCAGTGTCACTGTCCTCACTGAGTGTCACAGTGTGACAGTCTCCCAGTGTCACTGTCCTCACTGAGTGTCACAGTGTGACAGTCCCCAGTGTCACTGTCCTCACTGAGTGTCACAGTGTGACAGCCCCCAGTGTCACTGTCCTCACTGAGTGTCAGTGTGACAGCCCCCCAGTGTCACTGTCCTCACTGAGTGTCACAGTGTGACAGTCTCCCAGTATCACTGTCCTCACTGAGTGCCAGTGTGACAGTCTCCCAGTGTCACTGTCCTCACTGAGTGTCAGTGTGACAGTCTCCCAGTGTCACTGTCCTCACTGAGTGCCAGTGTGACAGTCTCCCAGTGTCACTGTCCTCACTGAGTGTCAGTGTGACAGTCTCCCAGTGTCACTGCCCTCACTGAGTGTCACAGTGTGACAGTCTCCCAGTGTCACTGTCCACACTGAGTGTCAGTGTGACAGCCCCCCAGTTTCACTGTCCTCAGTGTGATAGTCTCCCAGTGTAACTGTCCTCACTGTGTGTCACAGTGTGACAGTCTCCCAGTGTCACTGTCCTCACTGAGTCTGTGTGTGACAATCCCACAGTGTGTCGCTGTACTCTCTGAGTGTCACAGGGTGTGACAGAGCTGACTTCCCCCTTGGTATCACTATCCTCTCTGAGTGTCACAGGGTGTGAGTGATTTAGTGGTGGTGAATGACAGAAAGCAGACTCCACCCATTCACATCAGTACAAAAGCAGGCCGTGTTGATGGAGTGAGACATTCAGACAAGGGAAAAACACTGAGCAGAGTCAACCAACTGAGGAGAGTGACCTTCAGCTATTAACATGTTTATCTGTGGGAAAGTGAGTACCTTTTTTCTTCAATAACCCGTTCATTGCAAAACAATTTCACAGCATTGATCAAAAATGTTTTGTGTGTCCCCTGACTTTTCTTCCTTTCCCTCAGGAGGTGCTGCTGTTCCTCGGCATCATCCAATGTTTGACTCACTCAACTGTGGAGGGTCACCCGACCCCGGTAAGTTTTCAAAATCATCTTGCAGAAAACATTGTTTCCTCCAAGCTTGCAGACAGCTCAGGAACGATTAAACCTGAAGAGGAACTTTATTCTGTAACTAACCCCGTGCTGTACCTGTCCTGGAGTGTTTGATGGGTACAATGTAGAGGGAGCTTTACTCTGTATCTAACCCCGTGCTGTACCTGTCCTGGGAATGTTTGATGGGGACAGTGTAGAGTGAGCTTTACTCTGTATCTAACCCCGTGCTGTACCTGTCCTGGAGGGTTTGATGGGGACAGTGTAGAGGGAGCTTTACTCTGTATCTAACCCCGTGCTGTACCTGTCCTGGGAGTGTTTGATGGGGGCAGTGTAGCGGAACATTACTCTGTAACTAACCCCGTGCTGTACCTGTCCTGGGGTGTTTGATGGGTCCAATGTAGAGTGACCTTTACTCTGTATCAAACCCCGTGCTGCACCTGCCCTGGAGTGTTTGATGGGGACAGTGTAGAGGGAGCTGTAACTAACCCCGTGCTGTACCTGTCCTGGGAGTGATTGATGGGGACAGTGTAGAGGGAGCTTTACTCTGTATCTAACCCCGTGCTGCACCTGCCCTGGAGTGTTTGGTGGGGACAGTGTAGAGGGAGCTGTAACTAACCCCGTGCTGTACCTGTCCTGGGAGTGATTGATGGGGACAGTGTAGAGGGAGTTTAACTCTGAACCTAACCCCGTGCTTTACCTGTTTACTCATGAATGCTTCCTCATACCTGAATCCATGGAGAAGTTGTATCGACCAGATTTTTTCTCCTCTGTGCAGCAGGCTACATCCGATGATGATCGAGAATTGCTAAAGGCACTGGTGGATCAAATCGCAGCTTTGGAAGATATGGAACATGAGGGTAAGTTCGAGAATTGAACCACATATTATTATGGGAAAAGAAGGTGCAGCTTATATTGCTGTGGAGTGTTTCGCCGTTTCACAACCTGTTTCAGAGTTTTGCTGGTAATGATGCACATGTTTGAGGTGAATGAATTATTTTAACATAGGAAGTTCGTAATCGGCAGTTAAGTTTCTTGAAATTGAAATGAGGGAAAACTTAAATCAATAATCTCTTGGTTAGGCTGGGGCTCAATATGAAGATCCAGTGTGGAGTTTTGAATCATATCATAGAATTTACCCCTAGCGTCTGCACGGCCCTTAGAACATAGAACATACAGTGCAGAAGGCAATTGGAGAGAGCACCCTACCCAAGCCCACACCCCCACCTCCACCCTATCCCCATAACCCCACCCCACCTTTTTGGACACTAAGGGCAATTTATCATGGCCAGTCCACCTAACCCGCACATCTTTAGACTGTGGGAGGAAACCGGAGCACCCGGAGGAAATACACGCAGACACGAGGAGAACTTGCAGACTTCTCATAGACAGTGACCCAAGACCGGGATTCGAACCTAGGACCCTGGCACTGTGAAGCAACTGTGCTAACCACTATGCTACCGTGCTACCCCCAAAAAGGGAGATGATCCTTCAACTTTTTGAGGAGTGTTGGTAAAGGAAATTTGATGGATGTTGTCTTGTGGATTTTTCAGAAGCATTGTCGAGGTGCCAAATAAATAGCTCAGTAGCAATATTTAAATAACTTGGACATTGAACACTGAGTAAAACGCCACGTGCTGTATTGACAGGCTCAGGCCATTGCCTGAGGCCTGCCCACTAATGCCCTGCCCCCGACCGGCTGAGTTCACGACGGCTTGGGTCTCTCATGGTCTCACCCGTTGGACTCAGTCCAGCACCGCTACAGTTAGGGGAGGGTCAATCCGTGCGCAGGAGCGGTCATTATTCGAGACTGGGGACACTGTGTGGGGGGTCCAGAGTGTGCGAGCCGGCCGAAGGGGTAACTGTTTTGTGGGTCGGGTCATGTAGGAAGACGCGCCATGCAGGAAGGCACGACTGCCTTCGCTGTGTGCATGTGCGGCCACAAAGCCGGCAGTTCTCTGTGGTGTATCGGCAGCTGGAGCCGGGTGCTCTATGGTGCTGTCATGCTAGCCCCCAGAAAAATTGGGGATCAGTCGGTCGTTTTGTACCAGTTTTTGTGGCATTAAACATCACCGTTCCCACGGCAACATAGGGACAAAGCCCCAGAATCGCAGAATCCAGCCCTGTGTGTGTGAGAAAGAGAGAGAGGCGGTGTGTGAGGGAGAGAGGCGGTGTGTGAGGGAGAGAGGCTGTGTGTGAGGGAGAGCCCCTTTACCCCGCTGGGCAACAGCCCCTTTACCCCGCTGGGCAACAGCCCCTTTACCCCCCTGGGCAACAGCCCCTTTACCCCCCTGGGCAACAGCCCCTTTACCCCCGCTGGCCCACAGCCCCTTTACCCCCCTGGCCAAGGGCCCCTTTACCCCCCTTGCCAAGGGCCCCTTTACCCCCCTGGCCAACAGCCCCTTTACCCCTGTAGTCATCCACGGGAGGCAGGAGTTCTGTCACCACACCAATATTTATTTACAATAACGATATTACAGGAGCAGCTACAAACAGTGCTGCTAGCAGTCCAGTCAACTTAAGACTGGCTCACAAAGCCTACACAGGTGATTATAAGGGCCCCCTCAATGAGCTATCATTGAGGGAGCTCATACTCCAATTGGCCAACCAATAAAGCCAATTGGAGTTCATTACACCCCTCCCCCCCAAGGTCCGAGGAATTCCTGCCAGCTGGCATTCCTCTGAGCTTCTTCCTACTCCTCATGTCTGGGTCTGTCACCTCTGTGTCATCCGCCGGTCGTTCTCGAAGTGGGCGGGATGTACCTTATAGGTGCCCGTCTTTTCCTTGACGACCTCCTTGGAAGTTGTTCTTCCTCCTCCTCGTGGAGAGGTGTCGCGGCGGCCTCGTCGAGTGTGTCCATCTCCGACTCTGATGACTGGATGACGGGGTCTGGAGAAATTGCTCGGGGCTGGGGTGTGGGTATCCTTTCTGTCTGGGCTATCCCAGCTTGAGGCGGTCCTGCTTCGCCTGCCTCCAGGTGTGGATCCGCTGCCCTTATTTGGTCTAGGTGTTTCTTCAGCACCTTCCCTCCTATTGAAACCTCATAGGATATGGGCCCTGTTTGGGACTCTACCGTGCCTTTGACCCAAGTTGGTCCATTCCCATAATTCTTGACCCAAACCGGTGCCCCCACCTGGAAATGTCTCTGCTGCCGACTATTATCATGCCCCCTGCGTTGGGCCTCCTGTTGTTTCTCCACTTTCCCCGTTAAATTTGGGAAAAGGAGACTCAGCCTCGTTCGCAGCCGCCTTCCCATTAAGAGTTCAGCTGGCGGTATGCTCATTGTGGAATGCGGTGTGGTCCTGTAATCAAACAGCCAGCGGGAGAGCTTTGTGTCTATTGACGCTGCCGGCTGCTTTGTGAGTCCCGCATTAAGTGTCTGGACCGCTCTCTCTGCCATGCCGTTGGTCGCTGGATGGTAAGGGGCCGTTTTTATGTGACGGACTCCGTTTTCCTTCAGGAATTTTCCAAATTCCCCACTCGTGAATGCCGTTCCGTTGTCCGACACCAATACCTCCGGAAGTCCATGTGTTGCAAACGAGGCCCTGAGCTTTTCAATTGTCGATGCTGTGCTTGCCGTGTTTACCCGGTGGACGTCCAACCATTTGGAGTGGGCATCCACTATCACCAAAAACATTGAGCCCATGAAAGGGCCAGCATGGTCAATATGCAGGCAGGTCCACGGTCTGCCTGGCCATTCCCACGGGTGCAATGGTGCCGCTGGTGGCACTCTTTGCCCCTGTTGGCACTCCTGGCACCGACGTACCAAGGCTGCTATGTCTGTGTCCAAACCTGGCCACCAAACGTAGCTTCGAGCTAGCATCTTCATTTTAGACACCCCTGGGTGTCCGTGATGTGACTCAGTTAAGATTGCCTGACGGCCCTGAGCTGGGACGATTACCCGGCTCCCCATAATAGGATACCGTCTTCTACGGTTATTTGGTCCCTTCTGCTCCAGTATGGGTGCATCTGGGGCTCCACTGATCTTTCCAGTTCCCCTGTTAGCAGAAAATGCTTCATCTTGGCTAAAACTGGGTCTTTTTGCGTCCACAACCGAATATGTTGTGCGTCTACTGGTAGGGTGTCCAAAAAATTTAGAGTCATTACTGTCTCCTCTACTTTTGGTATTTGCGGCGGAGTGTCCGGGAGGGGGGTCTGCTCAAAGCATCTGCAGGTGCTACTCGCGTTCCCGGTCTGTGCTCCATACGCCGCCAGTAGCAACGCCCAGCGTTGGATTCTAGTTGATGCAATCTGAGGTATTGACTTGTCTTCTTTTAATAACCCTAATAACGGCTTATGGTCCGTCACTATGGTGAATTTCCGCCCGTACAGATACTGGTGAAATTTTTTTAGTGCGAATATCACCGCCAGTCCTTCCTTCTCGATTTGGGCGTACTTCCTCTCAGCCATCACCAAGGTCCTCGAAGCATAGGCTATTGGCCGTTCTTCCGCATTCCTTCCTCTCTGGGCTAAGACGGCTCCTACCCCGTAGGGGGATGCATCACAAGTGACCACCAACTCCTTCCTTGGGTCATAATGCTCTAGGACATTTCCGGATGACAGCTGTTCCTTAATGTCCCTAAATGCTCAGTTTTGGCGGGTGGACCATTTCCATTCTTGCGCCTTTTTTAGTAGCTGGTGGAGGGGTTCTAGGATGGATGCCCTATTTTCAATAAATTTTCCATAATAGGTGACCAACCCTAGAAATTATCATAACTCCTGGACCGTGGTGGGAGCTGGGGCTTCTTTTATTGCCCTTACTCTGTCTTCTAATGGATGTAAGCCTGACTCGTCTACTTTATATCCCAGGTACGTCACTTGTGGGGCCAGAAAAACACATTTTTCCCTTTTTAGCCGTACGCCTGCCTTTGCGAAACGCCTGAGAACTTCCTCCAGGTTCCCTGTTTGTCCTACCCGTGATTAAGACATCCAAATAAATCGCCACCTGCGGTAGTCCCTGCAGAATATTTTCCATCGTACGCTGGAATATAGCGCAGGCTGATGACACTCCAAAAGGTAGCCCAGTATAACGAAAAAGACCCTTCAGTGTGTTGATCGTAGCGAACTTCTGGGAGCCCTTGTCCAGTTTTAACTGCAGGTAGGCGTGGCTCATATCTAGTTTCGTGAACAAAACCCCACCTGCCAATTTGGCATATAGGTCATCTATTTTCGGGATTGGGTATTTGTCCAGCAGTGCGTATTTGTTTACTGTCTGTTTGAAATCTCCACAGAGACGTATCGAGCCGTCTGGCTTCAAAATTGGTACCACCGGCGCTGCCCATTCCGAGAACTGTACTGGTCTGATAATGCCGTTGCGCCATAACCTTTCTATTTCGTCATCTACTTTCTTCCTTAATGCAAAAGGTACCGACCTGGCCTTACAAAATTTCGGAAGGGCTTTTGGGTCCACGTGCAAAGTTGCTTTGGCGCCTATGATTTTCCCCAAACCTTCCTGGAAGACCTCCGGGTATTTTTGGAGTACTCCACTCAACTGCCCGCTTCCACTCTGGAAAATTTTCATCCAGTCAAATTTCAGGTCTTTCAGTTCCGTCCAATTAAGCTCGGTCCGGAGCCCTCTATTATCGTCAACGGTAATCTGAGCAATTGTTTCTCATATTCCACAGGTACATGAGTCGTGCATAGAACTTCCAGGGGTACCCCGTGTAGGTTTTAAGTTTCGTCGATGTTTTTGTTAGGGTTAGTGGCTGGAGTCCATCTTTGATTTTTCTAAATGCTGCCACTCCCATTACTGATACGGCCGCACCCGTGTCTATTTCCATTATTGTCGGCCGCCCGTTCACCCGTGGGGTAATCCTAATGGGTTCTGCTTTCTTTGTTGTAATATTATATAATTGTTCCCCTTCGGAGGAGGATGGGGCATCTAGGTTGTGTACTTCCCTGCGTCCCCACCTGCTATTCCTCTTTTGCCACCTCCTTCTAGGGTTTCTGTCGTTGTTACCCCACTCTGTCTGGTGCCAGAAACGCTCCTTCTCTGTTGGGGGAGCCTCAGCCGGTACTTCCCTCTGTCTCCAGTTAGTCCTGGCAGACTTGGGTGCAGTTCTGGGGTTTTCCTTTTTCCCTCTATTCCTCAGGTTTTTCCTGAGAGCGGGTATCTGGTAGCAGGACCCGTTGTGGTAGTCCCTCTCACAGGTATCTACCTCCATTGGCGTGCCCTGTAGTTCTTGCGCCCCACTTGCTGCCTTTTCTAGGGACAGTGCGAGCTGTAACGCCTGCCTGAAGTCTAGCTCCGTTTCCGCCAACAGGCGTTTCTGTATTGTGAGGTCATTTATACCACACACTAACCGGTCCCGAAGCATTTCATTTAGCGTTGGGCCGAACTCACATTTTTCCGCCAGGCTTCTCAGGCGGGTCAAGAAATTCATGACTGACTCCCTGTCTTCCCGCTTCGCTGTGTAGAATCTGTACCTACGCAGAATGAGGGGTGGTTTTGGGTCGTAGTGCTCTTTCACCAATTCCGTTATTTCTTGGAAAGTTTTCGTGTCCGGCGCATCGGGATAAGTCAGACTACGTATAATGGCGAAAGCGGAGGGTCCGCACGCCGACAGCAGGATAAGCCGTCTCCTTTCGTCCGTCAGTATATCATTTGCCCGGAAGAAGTAACACATTCTCTCCACATACTGGGACCAGTCCTCAATAGCCGGGTCGAATGCCTCTAACCTCCCAAAAAACGGCATTTTTAAAATGGCAAGGCTTACCCTCCGAGTGCGGCAGCTGGTCTCCGCAAAATTCGTAGTTTACCTCGTCGCCACTGTAGTAATCCATGGGAGGCAGGAGTTCCGTCACCACACCAATATTTATTTACAATAACGATATTACAGGAGCAGCTACAAACAGTGCTGCTAGCAGTCCAGTCAACTTAAGACTGGCTCACAAAGCCTACACAGGTGATTATAAGGGCCCCCTCAATGAGCTATCATTGAGGGAGCTCATACTCCAATTGGCCAACCAATAAAGCCAATTGGAGTTCATTACAACCCCCCTGGCCAACAGCCCCTTTACCCCCCTGGCCAACAGCCCCTTTAACCCCCCTGGCCAACAGCCCCTTTACCCCCCTGGCCAACAGCCCCTTTACCCCCCTGGCCAACAGCCCTTTTAACCCCCTGGCCAACAGCCCCTTTACCCCCCTGGCCAACAGCCCCTTTACCCCCATGGCCAACAGCCCCTTTACCCCCCTGGCCAACAGCCCCTTTACCCCCCTGGGCAAGGGCCCCTTTATCCCCCTGGCCAACAGCCCCTTTACCCCCCTGGCCCACAGCCCCTTTACCCCCTTGGCCCAGAGCCCCTTTACTCCCCTGGCCCACAGCCCCTTTACCCCCCTGGCCCACAGCCCCTTTACCCCCCCAGCACACAGCCCCTTTACCCCCCTGGCCAACAGCCCCTTTACCCCCCCCCGGCCCACAGCCCCTTTACCCCCCTGGCCCACGGCCCCTTTACCCCCCTGGCCAACAGCCCCTTTACCCCCCTTTACCCCCCCCAGCCAACAGACCCTTTACCACCCTGGCCATCAGCCCCTTTACCCCCCTGGCCAACAGCCCCTTTACCCCCCTGGCCAACAGCCCCTTTACCCCCCCCTCCCCGGCCCACAGCCCCTTTACCCCCCTGGCCCACGGCCCCTTTACCCCCCTGGCCAACAGCCCCTTTACCCCCCTGGCCAAGGGCCCCTTTACCCCCCTGGCCAACAGCCCCTTTACCCCCCCTGGCCAACAGCCCCTTTACCCCCCCTGGCCAACAGCTCCTTTACCCCCCCCTGGCCAAGGGCCCCTTTACCCCCCTGGCCAAGGGCCCCTTTACCCCCCCCCCCCGGCCAAGGGCCCCTTTACCCCCCTGGCCAAGGGCCCCTTTACCCCCCTGGCCAAGGGCCCCTTTACCCCCCCCCCCCGGCGAACAGCCCCTTTATCCTACCCACCTCCAAACAACCCCCAACATTTTAAATACAAAGTAAGAAAGAAAAAAGAGTCGCAATCATTTAGGGGCAGCAGGGTAGCATGGTGGTTAGCATAAATGCTTCACAGCTCCAGGGTCCCAGGTTCGATTCCCGGCTGGGTCACTGTCTGTGTGGAGTCTGCACGTCCTCCCCCTGTGTGCGTGGGTTTCCTCCCACAGTCCAAAGATGTGCGGGTTAGGTGGATTGGCCATGCTAAATTGCCCGTAGTGTCCTAATAAAAAAAAAAGTAAGGTTAAGGGGGGGGGGGGTTGTTGGGTTACAGGTATAGGGTGGATACATTGGTTTGAGTAGGGTGATCATGGCTCGGCACAACATTGAGGGCCGAAGGGCCTGTTCGGTGCTGTACTGTTCTATGTTCTATATTCTATCATTCCGTACATAAATACCAGTAACCTATACATTCCAAACCCCCCCCCCTCTAATGTTTGATGTCATTCAATTCTTGAAAGTGCATGATAAACAAAGTCCATGAATTGTAGAACCCTTCCATCTTTCCCCTCAACTTGATCTTCACTTTCTCGAGCGGTAAGAACTCCCCAGCCACGCCGAAGCACAGGGCGGAGAAACTGACCTCCACCCCAACAGCACCTTCCTTCGGGCGATCAGCGAGGCGATCCGCACCATCTCTGCCTCTGCAACCCTGGCTGGTCCGACACCCTGAATATGGCTTCTACCGTGAAGCCATATTCTACCCTCTAATACCCCTCCAGTTTTGGACAGATCTTAAACATCTGAACGTGATTTGCAGGGCCCCCCTCACAGCGTTCATAAACATTCTCCGCCCCCTCAAAGAGTCAGCTCATCCTTGTCCTCGTGAGGTGCGCTCTATACACCTCCTCCAACTGTATCAGCCCCAAACTCGCACATGGCATTCACCCTCCTGAGCACCTTACACCACAACCCCTCCTCCATACCCTCCCCCAATTCTTCCTCCCACTTCGCCTCCAGTGATACCTTGTTTTCCCCCAGAATCACCCATAAGTCACTGACACATCCATTCCCGCTGTCGTCAATACCTCCTCCAACAGTGTGGGGGCCGACGCCATCGGAAAGCTCTGTAACCCACCTTGTCGAAATCTCGGGCCTGCATATACCTAAATAGCTCCCCCTGCCCCAATGCATATTTCTCCCCCACTCCTCCAGCCTCACAAAGCGGGCCCCAGAGACAAACGTGATGGCCAAAGGATCAACCGCAAACAACAGAGGGAATTAGGACATCCCTGCCTAGTCCCGTGGTGCAGAGCAAAATACCCCAAACTCATGCTATTCATGCGGACTCTCGCCCTTGGCTCACTGCACAGTAATCTTACCCACTCCACAAATCGCGGCCCAATCCCAAACCGCAATAAAACCGCCTTCAAATACCCCACTCTACCCGGTCTAACGCATTCTTGGTATTCAGTGCCACCACTACCTCCATCTCCCTCCCCTCCGCCGGTGCCATAACCACATTAAATAACCTAATATTTGAAAAGAGCTGTCTCCCTTTCACAAACCCCATCTGATCTTCCCCTATCACCTTTGGGAGGCACTCCTCCAACCTACCCGACAACAGCTTCGTATCCACATGCAAGAGGGATATGGGCCTATACGACCGAGACTCTGTTGGATCCTTATCCTTCTTTAGCAGCAAGGAGATCGATGCCTGCCTCAAAGGCTGTGGCAACACCCCCTTCCCTATCACCTCCTCAAACATCCCCACCACCAGCGGCGCCAACTTATCCCGAACTTTGGTATAGTACTCCACCGGAAACCCATCTGGCCTTGCTACATTTCCCGACTGCTTCCTCCCAATCTCTTTGTGGTCCCTTTGTTCAAGAAGGGGAGTAGAGATAACCCCAGTAACTATAGGCCAGTGAGCCTAACGTCTGTGGTGGGTAAAGTCTTGGAGAGGATTATAAAAGATACGATTTATAATCATCTAGATAGGAATAATATGATTAGGGATAGTCAGCATGGTTTTGTGAAGGGTAGGTCATGCCTCACAAACCTTATCGAGTTCTTTGAGAAGGTGACTGAACAGGTAGACGAGGGTAGAGCAGTTGATGTGGTGTATATGGATTTCAGTAAAGCATTTGATAAGGTTCCCCACGGTCGGCTATTGCAGAAAATACGGAGGCTGGGGATTGAGGGTGATTTAGTGATGTGGATCAGAAATTGGCTAGTTGAAAGAAGACAGAGGGTGGTGGTTGATGGGAAATGTTCAGAATGGAGTTCAGTTACGAGTGGCGTACCACAAGGATCTGTTCTGGGGCCGTTGCTGTTTGTCATTTTTATAAATGACCTAGAGGAGGGCGCAGAAGGATGGGTGAGTAAATTTGCAGACGACACTAAAGTCGGTGGAGTTGTAGACAGTGCGGAAGGATGTTGCAGGTTACAGAGGGACATAGATAAGCTGCAGAGCTGGGCTGAGAGGTGGCAAATGGAGTTTAATGTGGAGAAGTGTGAAGTGATTCACTTTGGAAAGAATAACAGGAATGCGGAATATTTGGCTAATGGTAAAATTCTTGGTAGTGTGGATGAGCAGAGGGATCTCGGTGTCAATGTACATAGATCCCTGAAAGTTGCCACCCAGGTTGATAGGGTTGTGAAGAAGGCCTATGGTGTGTTGGCCTTTATTGGTAGAGGGATTGAGTTCCGGAGCCATGAGGTCATGTTGCAGTTGTACAAAACTCTAGTACGGCCGCATTTGGAGTATTGCGTACAGTTCTGGTCGCCTCATTATAGGAAGGACGTGGAAGCTTTGGAACGGGTGCAGAGGAGATTTACCAGGATGTTGCCTGGTATGGAGGGAAAATCTTATGAGGAAAGGCTGATGGACTTGAGGTTGTTTTCGTTAGAGAGAAGAAGGTTAAGAGGTGACTTAATAGAGGCATACAAAATGATCAGAGGGTTAGATAGGGTGGCCAGCGAGAGCCTTCTCCCGCGGATGGAGGTGGCTAGCACGAGGGGACATAGCCTTAAATTGAGGGGTAATAGATATAGGACAGAGGTCAGAGGTGGGTTTTTTTACGCAAAGAGTGGTGAGGCCGTGGAATGCCCTACCTGCAACAGTAGTGAACTCGCCAACATTGAGGGCATTTAAAAGTTTATTGGATAAGCATATGGATGATAAGGGCATAGTGTAGGTTAGATGGCCTTTAGTTTTTTTCCATGTTGGTGCAACATCGAGGGCCGAAGGGCCTGTACTTCGCTGTATTGTTCTATGTTCTTCCTTTATCTCCTGCTCCCCTACCGACCTCCTCAATGTGGCCCTATCCTCCTCCCCCAACCTCGGGTATTCCAAACCATCCAGTAATTCCTGCATCACCCTATCATCCCCCGGTGGCTCCGAACAATCGCTCAGAAAACACCTCAAGCACCCTATTAATCTGGTCCGGGGCCACCACCGGCTTCCTCGTCCTATCTCCCACCTGAATAATTTCCCTCACTACCTCCTCCCTCCGACGTTGATCTGCCAACAGTCTCCATCTCTCCATACTCATAAACTGCCCCCGTCGCCAGCCTCAATTGGCGCACCGCCTTCCTTATGGACAGCCGGTCAAAACTCGCCTGCAGCTCCTTCCTCTTTTCCAAAAGTATTGGATCCACATCCTCTGCATACCTCCTGCCTACCTCCAACATCCCGTCTATCAACCTTTGTCACTCCACCCTCTCCTCTTACTCTACCTTTGTCTTTAACATTATCACCTCCCCCCACACCACCGCCTTCAGAGCTTCCCTACCACCGGCTGCGAAACCTCCCCTGTACAATTAAACCCCACATATTCCTCAATTACTTTCCCAATCTTATCACAAAACCCTCAGTCCCCCAACAGCCCCACATTCAATCTCCACCCTGACCTCTGCACTACCCCCTTATCCAACACCACATCCACCCAATGTGGTGCATGATCCGATATTGCAATTGCTGAATATTTCGACCCCTTAACCCCGCCCAACAGCGTCTTCCCCACCACAAAAAAAATCTATTCTCGAATAGACCATATGGACCAAAGAGAAAACTAAATACTCCCGCTCCCTTGGGTGCAAAAGCCTCCAAGGGTTCACTCATCCCATTTCCTCCCGAAGTCCAGTCAAAGCCTTCGCCCCCCGATTGGGCGAGCGGCCCAACCTGTCCAATCTTGTCTCCTGCACGAAGTTGCAGTCTTCATCCACTATCAACTCAAGCAAGTCGGGGATGGCCCCACACACCTTCTTCGCAAACCGTACATCGTCCCGGTCAGGGCCAAATATGCTTACCAACGCCACCAACCTCCCCTCCAATGCACTGTCACTATCACACACCTACCTCCTTGATCTGCTACCACTTTCTCCATTTGGAACCACACTCTTTTACTAACCAGGACCGTAACCCCCCCACCCACCCCCCTCCCCATGCCCAGCCATCAAAACCCGAGTGAAACACCTGACTAACCCAGCCCTTCCCAAGCCTTACCGATCCTTCGCCCTCAAGTGAGTCTGCTGCAGCATCATAAGGTCCGCCTTCAAGCTCTTCAGGACCGCTAAGCACCCTTGACATCGTCACTGGGCCTCCCAACCCATCACGTTCCACGTTCCAGCCTCACAGGAGGTCTCCTCCCTCTCCCCTCCTTCCTATCCCCCATCATCATAACTCCGGACCCTGCCCTCTGGGCCTTACCAGCCCCTATCCATTGTTAACTTTGAACCCCTCCCCCCTCTCGAAAAAACCCCCCACCCAGTATCGACCCATCCCCCCCCCCCACCTCTCCCGTTTACCCTTCTAGTCTCATCGAAACCTGCTCACCAGGCCCCAATATCCGTAATCTCGCCCCTTCCCACACCTCCGTTCACTAGCCGACTAAAGCTTTATCGTGCTCAGTCCCAGAAAAACAACTAGAATAAAACCCCGCATATCCCAAGCAAAATACACATCTTAGAAAGAACCATCGCTACAAAGAACTTAACCACTATAACAGCATGGAGTAAAAACATAAACCAAAACTGCATTTATACACTCTCTCAATTCCCCTTCCACAGTCCAAAACTCATCTTCAGCCTCATTCCTTACTTCCGTCCCAAGCCTCCTGCCTTCACAAACGCCTCTGCTGACTCCACTGTCTCAAAATACAAGTCTCTGGAGTTGTAGGTCACCCTCAACTTTGCTGGATTCACTTCTCCAAACCACACCCCACTGTTGTACAATGTCTTCTTCGGCCGAAAACCGTTCACCTCCTTGCCAGTTATCATAGAATTTATAGTGCAGAAGGAGGCCATTCTGCCCATCGAGTCTGCATTGGCCTTGGAAAGAGCACCCTACCTGAGCCCATATCTCCACCCTATCCCCACACCTCCATCCTATTTCCGCAACCCCACCTAACCATTTTTGGACACTAAGGGGCAATTTATCTTGGCTAATCTACCTAACCTGCATATCTGGTGGATTGGCCATGATAAATTGCCCTTAGTATCCAAAATTGCCCTTAGTGTTGGGTGGGGTTACTGGGTTATTGGGATAGAGTGGAGGTGTTGACCTTAGGTGGGGTGCTCTTTCCAAGAGCCGGTGCAGACTCGATGGGCCGAATGGCCTCCTTCTGCACTGTAAATTCTATGATCTATCTTTGGACTGTGGGAGGAAACCGGAGCACCCGGAGGAAACCCACGCACACACACGGGGAGAACGTGCAGACTCCGCACAGACGGTGACTCAAGCCGGGAATCGAACCTGCGACCCTGGAGATGTGAAGCAACTGTGCGAACCACTGTGCTACAGTGCTGCCCTGTGTTTTTTTCAAAAGAATCATAGAATTTACAGTGCAGAAGGAGGCCATTCGGCCCATCGCATCTGCACCGGCTGGTGGAAAGAGAACCCAAGCCCACGCCTCCACCCCATCCCCGTAAACTAACCCCACCTAAACTTTTTTGGACACTAAGGGCAAATTATCATGGCCAATCCACCTAACCTGCACATCTTTGAACTGTGGGAGGAAACCGGGGCACCGGAGGACACACACAGACATGGTGAGGACGTGCAGACTCCGCACAGACAGTGATCCATGTCGGGAACCGAACCTGGGACCCTGGAGCTGTGAATAAACTGTGCTAGCTACTGTGCTACCGTGCTGCCCCACCATCAAGCCCTGGTAAATGCGCACAGGAGCACCAGCTCACTGTACCTTCCACTTCTGCTTCGCCCAGTTCAAAACCTTCTCCTTCATGTGGTACCTGTGAACACAGATGATCACTGCCCTTGGCAGCTCATTCGCCTTTGGTTTAGGCCTCAGCGACCGATGAGCCCGCTCCAGTTCATACGAAGAAGGTTTCTCTCCCTTTCCCATCAACTCTGCCAACATCTTGGCAAAGTACTCCATCAGCCTCGGGCCCTCCACCCCTTTGGTCAAGCCCACAATCCTCACAGTCTGCCGCCTTGAATGGTTTTCCAAGTCCTCCAACTTTGCTCGCAGCCCCTTACTGGCCTCAACCACCCTCTGTAACTTATCCCTCATTGAGGTGAGCTGATTGCCATGCTGCGACATGGCCTCCTCCACTCCCTTCATCTTATCGCCCAGCTCTCACACCTCGGCCGATGTCTTCACCATAGCCACCCATAACGGGGCAATTGCCTTCTCCACCAATGCCTTCAATGCCACCGCCATCTCCTTCCTCAGCTCCATATGCTTTGCAACCTGATCTCCAACTCCAAGGACATCACCTCAGTCATCTTCTCTGCTGTAAGTATTGCAGCCCCACCCAGCAACCCAGACTCCACCATCTTGCCACCTCCGGGGCTGGCCCTTTCACTCGACGATGATCCCTCACTCCCTCCCTTCATCACGGTCGTTTTCCTCTTGACTCTTCGACATTCTTCGCCTTCTTTATGCCTTCCTACACCCATACATTCACAAATTGCCCCTGGGACTGGACATTAAAACTCTTAAAAACAAGCCTCGAACAGGAGCCACCCAACGAGTGGCTTCCCCTCTACATGCCGCCACCGGATGTCTCCTCCTCGAGCTACTATAAGTGCGGCTATCCTCTTGTACGACTCACTACCAACTGCCGATGTCTCAAGTCACATGGTAGATTTCTATCACCACATGCTGGTCGGAAGTTGTATTGATAACTCTATACAGAATTGTGCACAGCAGATCAAGACAAGAGAGGCTGTGGGTGAGTGAGAGAGAAGCTATGTGAGAGAGGTAGAGAGACTGTGTGTGAATGTGTGTGTGTGAGAGAGAGAGGCTGCGTGAGAGGGAGAGAGAGGCTGCGTGTGAAGGAGAGAAAGGCTGCGTGTGAAGGAGATAGGCTGTGTGTGTATCTGAGAGGCTGTGAGTGTGTGTCTGAGAGAGAGGCTGTGTGAGTAAGATAGAGAGGCTGTGTGTGTCTGAGAGGCTGTGAGTGTGTGTCTGAGAGAGAGGCTGTGTGTGTGTGTCTGAGAGAGAGGCTGTGAGTGTGTGTCTGAGAGGCTGTGTGTGTGTGTCTGAGAGAGAGGCTGTGTGAGTAAGATAGAGAGGCTGTGTGTGTCTGAGAGGCTGTGAGTGTGTGTCTGAGAGAGAGGCTGTGTGTGTGTGTCTGAGAGAGAGGCTGTGAGTGTGTGTCTGAGAGGCTGTGTGTGTGTCTGAGAGGCTGTGAGTGTGTGTCTGAGAGGCTGTGAGTGTGTGTCTGAGAGAGAGGCTGTGTGTGTGTGTCTGAGAGAGAGGCTGTGAGTGTGTGTCTGAGGCTGTGTGTGTGTCTGAGAGGCTGTGAGTGTGTGTCTGAGAGGCTGTGAGTGTGTGTCTGAGAGAGAGGCTGTGTGTGTGTGTGTCTGAGAGAGAGGCTGTGAGTGTGTGTCTGAGAGGCTGTGTGTGTGTCTGAGAGGCTGTGAGTGTGTGTCTGAGAGGCTGTGAGTGTGTGTCTGAGAGGCTGTGAGTGTGTCTGAGAGGCTGTGAGTGTGTGTCTGAGAGGCTGTGAGTGTGTGTCTGAGAGGCTGTGAGTGTGTGTCTGAGAGGCTGTGAGTGTGTGTCTGAGAGGCTGTGAGTGTGTGTCTGAGAGGCTGTGAGTGTGTGTCTGAGAGGCTGTGTGTGTGTCTGAGAGGCTGTGAGTGTGTGTCTGAGAGGCTGTGAGTGTGTGTCTGAGAGGCTGTGAGTGTGTCTGAGAGGCTGTGAGTGTGTGTCTGAGAGGCTGTGAGTGTGTGTCTGAGAGGCTGTGAGTGTGTGTCTGAGAGGCTGTGAGTGTGTGTCTGAGAGGCTGTGAGTGTGTGTCTGAGAGAGAAGCTGTGTGAGTAAGATAGAGGCTGTGTGTGTGTAAGAGATTGTGTGTGAGAGAGAGAGACTGTATGTGAACAAAAAATATGTATGAGAGATGAAAGCTGCTGCGATTCACTTACCCTGCCGGCAGCGCACCTCTGCCCGTGGGTTTCCAGAGAGCGAGTGGTGGCTTCAATGGGAAATTCCATTGACAAGCGGCAAGAAGACTGAATCCTGCTGTCAGCAAATGCTGCGTGCCGAGAAACACACAGCTGTTTGACCTGAGAATCCAGCCCAAAGTGTGTGTGCTTCCTTTGGGTGTGAGTCTGATATGAGAATCGAGCTCTCTCCAGCAGCACTCCAGTCACAGTGGTTAGCACTGTTGCTTCACAGTGCCATGGTCCGAGGTTCAATTCCCGGCTTGAATCTGTCTGTGCGGAGTCTGCACGTTCTCCCCGTGTCTGCTTGGGTTTCCTCCGGGTGCTCCGGTTTCCTCCCACAAGTCCTGAAAGACGTGATTAGGTAATTTGGACATTGTGAATTCTCCTCTGTCAATCCAACCTGAACAGGTGCTGAAGTGTGGTGACTAGGGGTTTTTCAGTCACCTCATTGCATTGTTAATTTAAGCCTACTTGTGACACTAATAAATATTATTATTATTAAATGAATCTGTGACCATAAACAGCATCACTTCTTCCCATTAAAAATGACAAAATGTTAAAACTTAAATATTTGTTGAGAGGCAACTTTAATAAGGAATACATGTCAGAGATAGAATTGTTTTTGTCTATTGACCCCTATTGAGCAAAAACAGTCAACTTTTTGTGGTTTAATTCTTCACCATAATAAGAATGGTTGTCAGGAATTCAGTCAATAGGTTCCGTGGTTGGAGAAGTCGGGGTAATCCTCGACTAGCAGATTTGGCAGACAGGTAGAATTTAATACAGAGATACGTGAGATGATGTAATTGGACAGAAGGGGCTGCATGGGGTAATACAGAGTTAATGACACAGAGCTGGGGGTGCATGTACACAGGGCCCTGAATGTGGCTTGGCCAATTGAGAGAGTGGTTAGTAAATCATAGAATCAGGAGTGCAGAAGGAGGCCATTCGACCCATCAAATCTGTACAGGCCCTTGGAAAGAGCACTCCTCTTAAGCCCACACCTCCACCCTACCCCCATAACCCAGTAACCACACCTAACCTCTCGGGCACTAAGGACAATTTATCATGGTCAATCCAACCAACCTGCACATCTTCGGACTGTGGGAGGAAACTGGAGCACCCGGAGGAAACCCACGCAGGCACTGGGGAGAACGTGCAGACTCCACAGGGTCCCTGGAGCTGTGAGGCAGCAGTGCTAACCACTGTGCCACCGATAAAATAGAGGTACTGAGTACGAAAGCAGGCATGATGAATGTCTATAACCCTCTGGTTAGGGTACAGTATTGTGTCCAGTCAACCTGCAAAGCCACTGGGATAGAGCAGGGGAATGAAGGAATGGAGTAAACTGCACTGATCTATGGAGAGTCAGTGGGCAGCACAGTAGCATTGTGTATAGCACAATTGCTTCACAGCTCCAGGGTCCCAGGTTCAATTCCCGGCTTGGGCCTCTGTCTGTTCGGAGTCTGCATGTTCTCCCCGCGTCTGCGTGGGTTTCCTCCGGGTGCTCCGGTTTCCTCCCACAGTCCAAAGATGTGTAGGTTAGGTGGATTGGCGGTGATAAATTGCCCTTAGTGTCCAAAATTGCCCTTAGTGTTGGGTGGAGTTACTGGGTTATGGGGATAGGGTGGAGGTGTTGACCTTGGGTAGGGTGCTCTTTCCAAGAGCCGGTGCAGACTCGATGGGCCGAATGGCCTCCTTATAATTTGTAATTCCTCTATAATTATATGAAACACGGAATTCGTTCCAGAAAGATCCTACTCTCAACATGACCCCCATCATCAGCCATAGAAACGAGTATCACTGGCTAAGCCACCATTTATTGTCCATCCCTAATTGCCCTTGAGGCAGTGGTGGTGAGCTGCTTCTTGAATGGCTGCAGTCCCTGTGGTGTAGGTCCACCCCTGTGTTGTTAGGGAGAAGGATCCAGGATGTTGACCCAGCGACAGTGAAGGAACGGCCGATATATTTCCTTTTTTTACATACATGTTTTTATTGAATTTTTGGTATACAAAACAGTTATAAATATGAACAAACATTAGGAGATAAAAAAGGAGAGAAAGCAAAAAATAAGCAGTAAAATTGAAACTATTTAAACAAAGATCGGCTCCAACTATTTCAATACCTACATCAGTTTCCTTTCTTTTTCCTCCTTCCAGTATTTGCAGTGGTGATTGTGGTCCCCTGTGTTTCGCGTCACACTGCTTTTTCCTTTGTTCCCCGGGGGTATAAAGTGCTGCCAAAGCAGCCTCCATGAGTTGTGACATCTTGAAGATGGCCCGCATTGCTGCCACTTTGCAGCAGTGGTGGAGGGAGTGAATGTATAGGGTGCCGATCAAGTGGGCCGATCAAGTGAGCTGCTTACGGACGCTGCTCAATTTCGTCAGTGGTTTTTGGAGGCATTATCATCCAGGCAAGTGGGGTGTATTCCATCGCCCTCCTGACTTGGAGCTGGTGGGCAGGTTTTTGGAGAGTGAGGAGGTGAGTTACCCACCGCAGGATTCCTAGCCTCTGACCTGGCACATTATTTATATGGCTGAGTCCGGTTCAGTTTCCGGTCAATGATAACCCTCAGGATGTTGAGAGTGGGAGACTCGGCGATGGTAATGCCATCGAATGCCAAGGGAAGACAGTTCGATTATCTGCTGGTTGACGATGACCATTTCTGGCAAGTCATGCTACAGTTGTACAGAACCTTGGTCAGGCCGCACTTGGGATATTGAGCACAATTCTGGTTGCCACATTACCAGAAGGACGTGGAGGCTTTGGAGAGGGTGCAGAGGAGGATTTTGCCTGGTGTGGAGGGTGTTAGCTATGCGGAGGGGCTGAATAGACTCGGACTGATTTCATCAGAATGATGTTGAGGGGTGACCTGATAGAGGTCTACAAGATTATAAGGGGCATGGATAGAATGGGTGGGCAGGCACTCTTTCCCAGAGTAGAGGGGTCAGTCATCAGGGGGCATAGGTTTAAGGTCTGTGGGGCAACGTTTAGAGGAGATGTGTGAGGCAGTTTTTTTTTACGCAGAGGGTGGTGAGTGCCTAGAACGTGTTGTCAGGGGAGGCTGTGGAAGCAGATAGATTGACGCCGTTCAAAGGTATCTTGACAAACACATGGATAGGATGGGTATAGAGGGATACACCACAAGGAAGTGCTGAGAGTTTTGGCCAAGGTTATCATGACCTGTACAGGCTTGGAGGGACGTAGGGCCTGTGTCTGTGCTGTTCTGTTCTTTGTGCGAATATTCCGTGTGGACTCCTGGAATGCATACAGCATTTCACAGCCTTGGTTGTCTTGTTATTTTTTTGTTATAATGTAGCTAATCTGCTGTTTTCAATTCTCTCTCTCACACAGAGAAACATGACCACCATGCTGCGCTCTTTGCTGTTTCCCTCTCGCAGGATAACGTGGTCCAAACAGGAGTCACTATCGTGTACAACCAGGTTTCTCTGAACCGGGAGGAAGGCTATAACAGCACAACTGGAGTCTTCATCTGCCCTATTGCTGGCGTGTACTTCTTCACCTACAGCTGTCTCCCAGCTGAAGGCGTGGAGACCTCCGTTGCCATCTTCAAGAATGGGGACAGACTCAGCAGCATCGACACCATCCTTCCTGACGGAAGCACCCAGCAGGTCGAGCGCAGCGAGCTGATTCTCCTCCAGAAGGGGGACAACGTGTATGTTATGCTGGAGGTCGGGTCCCTGCTGAACAATCCCGGTTCCTTGAAGTTTACTGGATACCGGATCTCAGATTAAAGCCGGCTCCTCCACCATGCTTTGTGGCCCAGCGCCTGCATTCACTCCATCTTTCCCGTCCACTCACTCTCACCCTTTTCTCCCCTTCCCCTCTGCCAATCTGAAGAGTTGGACATGGCTCTCTCGTCCAGGGTTGGCTTGGGCCTGTGCAGCATCGCAATCCAATTTGTGAAAGTGTAAACAGCAGGAATGTGGAATTGTGTGTTTTCTTTACGTTTCCCCTATCTCTCAAACTCTTTCATTCTGGATCAATAATAAAAGAATCGGTTTAGCATCAGTTTGTGCGTCGAGTTGTGCCTTTGTCGCGTTATTTTCAACAACTTGCATTTAATATTGAGCATTTCACGTTGAAAAACATCCTGAGACACTTCAAAGGAGCTTTGTTAAACACAATCTAATCGTGAGTCACGAAAGCAAATATTAAGGACAGAGCACCAAAGGCTGGGTCAAAGCGTTCGGCATTAAACAGAGTTCCAAATGAGGAGGGAGAGGCAGAGAGATTCAGGGACTGAATTCCAGAGCTCAGGGCCTTGGTAGCCAAAGGCAGATGGTGCCAAATGTGGAGGGATTTCAACCCGAGATGGTAACTAGGCTGGGATTCCGGGAGCACAGATATGCCAGAGAGTTGGAAGAGGCTGCAGAGTGAGGTCATTGCTCCGGAATTCTCAAGCCCCTGAGGGAAATCCGAGGAGATAAGATCATAATCTTTATTGCCACAAGTAGGCTTCCTGCTCCCCTCCTACTCTCTCCTGATAGACCCAGGCTAACAATCTTGGGAAAAGTCATTTTGGTGCTTTACTGAACAAGCTCGCTTGAGAGATGGTGCTGCTATTCATAGAGAACATAGAACATAGAACATTACAGCACAGTACAGGCCCTTCGGCCCACGATGTTGCCCCATCCTGTGAAACCCTTCTAAAGTCCCTCTACACTATTCCCTTATCGTCCATATGCCTATCCAATGACCATTTGAATGCGTTTAATGTTGGCGAGTCCACTACTGCTGCAGGCAGGGCATTCCACGCCCTTACTACTCTCTGAGTAAAGAACCTACCTCTGACATCTGGCCTATATCTATCTCCCCTCAATTTAAAGCTATGTCCCCTCGTGCTGGACATCACCATCCGAGGAAAAAGGCTCTCGATGTCCACCCTATCTAATCCTCTGATCATCTTGTATGCCTCAATTAAGTCACCTCTTAACCTTCTTCTCTCTAACGAAAACAGCCTCAAGTCCTTCAGCCTTTCCTTATATCATCTTCCCTCCATACCAGGCAACATTCTTGTAAATCTCCTCTGTACCCTTTCCAATGCTTCCACATCCTTCCTATAATGTGGCGACCAGAACTGCACACAATATTCCAAATGCGGCCGCACCAGAGTTTTGTACAACTGCAACATGACCTCATGGCTCCGAAACTCAATTCCTCTACCAATAAAAGCTAACACACCGTACGCCTTCTTAACAACCCTCTCAAACTGGTTGGCAACTTTCAGGGATCTATGGACATGGACACCGAGATCTCTCTGCTTGTCCACACTACCAAGAATCTTACCATTAGCCCAGTACTCTACCTTCCTGTTATTTCTTCCAAAATGAATCAACTCACACTTTTCTGCATTAAACTCCATTTGTCAGCCCAGCTCTGCAGCGTATCTATGTCCCTCTGTAACTTGTAACATCCTTCTGCACTGTCCACAACTCCACCGACTTTAGTGTCATCTGCAAATTTACTCACCCATCCTTCGACATAGAACATAACAGCGCAGTACGGGCCATTCGGCCCTCAATGTTGCGCCGACCTGTGAATCCCATATTCTGTCAAAGCAAGGGATTCCTTTCTGAGAATATTTGACAGACGAGTGCTTTAAGGCGTGGATTGTGGAGAATGTAGCGTGATCGAGGGGTGCGGGGAACAGGGGACTTTGGGGTTTCAAACGCTCTCCAACAATGGGGATTTTTCTCACCTGATGTCTGGGTCAGCTGTTATTTATGCCCATGCTGTAGGTGTTGTTCATTAGCCTACATTGATGGTTCAACTCTATCTCCACTTGGAGATAGCTGAGTAGCTTATTCGTGAGGCAGCTGAGAATCACCTACATTGGGTGTGACACAGGAGTGACAGACATTGAAGCAGACAGGATGAGGCCGGCAGGTTTCCTTCCCTAAAGGATATGAGACATAGTGGTACAGTGGTTAGCACTGCTGCCTCACAGCGCCAGGGTCACATGTTTCCTAGGTGGAGGTATGCATGGTTCATGTCCAATTTAGAGAAACAATAGCCCCCAGCCAACATCTCATCTCGGTCTTCCACCCAAGTGGACTGTCTTATCAGGCTTCAGCACCAGGACCACTGATGCTGCCCATTCTGCAAATTGAACTGGGTGAATAATCTCCAAATTCTCCAGCCTGCTCAGCCGGGCGTATGGAACCTGATGGGCCCTGAAATACTTGGGTTAGGCCTCTGGGTCCACATAAACGTTGGCCATTGTCATCTAAGCCTACTTGGATGACCTCCGGGTATTTTCCCAGGACCTCATGCAATCTGCGTGTACCTATTCTAAAGATCTGCTGCCAATCTAGGCACAGCCTCTGTAACCAGTTACAACCCAGATGACTGTGTCCGGGTCCCTGCACCATTACCAATGGTAGTCGAACTGATTGTTGGCCATGGGTAACCGGAGTCGTCATTGCCCCAATAACAGTTAATGGTTCTCCGGCATTCGTTACCAGCCGTGCCTTATTGCCCTTTAGGCTCAGGTGCTGGATCCCCGAACAAATTTTCCAGTACGTTTGTTGTACAATGACCGAGATAGTGGCCCATGTTTCTCTTTCCATATCCAAGGGATGGCCATTCATCTGGAAAGTTATTTTGATCGTGGCTACTTTTGGTGCCATAATGCAATTTAGTTGCATGCAATCATCTACATCAGGCTGGGTTAAATGTAGAGCCCAGGCTCAGGGTAGTTGTGTCACCCAACCAGGACCCCCACATTCACTGTCAATTCTGAAACTCCCAGGCCCCATGGATCCTGCGACCACAACTACAGCATTGTTACGAGTCTTTTTCCTGGATTTCAAGGGAGATGTCTCGTTAGGCTGCAGTGGTTCTTGGCCAGTGGGTCTGACCACGATTGTGCTCAGGTGGCAATTGGGTCTTGGGGGCGGCGATACTCACTGGAATGGGGGGGGGGGGGGGCAGGTAACACTCTGCACATCAATGCCATGGAGCTCTGGATTTCCCGGACTCCCTTTCTCATATCTTCATGTGAGTGGGATGACCCTTTTTAGATCCAAGGACAGTTCCGCCAACAATTGCCATTGGGTCACTATGTTATTAATGCCACACACTAGGCGGTCTCGTAACATCTCCGGGAGGGATGGCCCGTGGTCACAATTCTCCTCCAGCTCGTGAAGGCGTGTCAGGAATTCCATTACCGATTCCCCTAGGGTTTGCACGCCTGTGTTGAACCTGTACCTCTGCACAATCACTGATGTTTTGGGGTCATAAATGGTCTGCAAAAAGCATTACCAACTCATTGCAATCGAATCTGGGGCTGCTGGGTAGGTGAGGCTTTTTAAAAAATATTTTATTGAGGCATTTATATATATATATATTTCAAACACAACCATAAAAAAGGAGGCAAACAGAAATGCAAATAATCAAACCAAATGGATATCTAACACCCCATCGTCCTGCCTCCAGCTCCCCAACCTCCTTTTTATCCCTCCTCTCCCCCCCCTCCCCCACCCACTGCTGACATCTTAACTACTTTCTATTTTCGAAGACGTCGATGAACGGCTGCCATCTTTGGGCAAACCCCTCCACAGCCCCTCTCAAGGTGAACTTTATCTTCTCCGGCCTGAGGAACTCTGCTAGATCGCTCACCCACACCCCAGCTTTCAGTGGCCCCGCCATCCCAATAAGATCTGTCTTTGGCTAGCAGGGAGGCAAAGGCCAATACATCGCCCTCTCTCGCAGTCTGGACTCCTGGGTCCTGCCACTCCAAAGATTGCCACCTGGACTCGGGACCACCTTCACCCTCAAGACCTCTGACATAACGTCAGCAAACCCCCGCCAGAATCCCTCCAGCTTCGGGCTGGCTCCAAACATATGAACATGATTATCAGGCCCACCCACTATCCTCCATCCCTTCAAAAAACCTACTCATCCTGGTCACAATCACATGTGTCCTGTGATCCACTTTAAACTGAATAAGGCTAAGCATAGCACACATAGAGGATGCATTCACCCTCCTCAGAGCCTCCTCCCACAGCCCAGCCTACACCTCCCTTCCTAACTCTTCCTCTCATTTATGCTTCACTACCCCCATCAGGGCTCCCAGTCCATTAACTCTATAGATTTCCAACACTTTACCCTCCCCTACCCGTTCTCGACACCACCTTGTCCTACAGCCCCATGGACGACAGTGGGGAAAGGTTGGCATCTGCTTCCTGACCAAATCCATCACTTGTAAATCCATTCCTGGTGGGCAACTCAAACTGCTCCATCAACCCCTTCAAGCTTGGAACATATAGATCTCCAAACCACTCAATCCCCACCCAGCTCCCCTAGACAAACCAATAATTCCCCCAGATCCTCGAGCCTCAGGTGTTGCCGCCCCTGTCCACACACCCTCAGGGCTGCCAACAGCAACCTGCTTGTACCTGGCTGGTGAGAACGGTAGAGGTGCTGTTGCCCCCAAACTAGAGTCCTTATCAGAGGCTGCCTTCAACAGTTCCCATAGCGACCAATCCCCACTACCCAACCCACTTCCTGACCAAGGTTATGTTCGCCGCCCAATAATAATTCATCAAATTTGGAACAACTAACAACTTCATCGCCTCCGCTCAAGCTGCACCTTCTTAACCCGCAGGGCTTTACCCGCCCAAATAAACCTCGATATCAGTGAATTCACCTTCCAAAAAAAAAAAGATTGGGTGATTCTAGAAAACGAATAAGTGATCTCAGACACTCCCCAGTCAGGAGAACCACCTTCACCAATTGCACCCGTCCCGACGACAGCAGGAGTACATTGCACCTCCTAAAATCCCCTTGCATTTGCTCCACCAACAGAGCCAGATTCAGCTTATGTAGCTGCTCCCGTCCCCACGCCACATGAATGCTCAAATACCTGAAGCTCACTCCCACTACCCTAAACGGCAACTCCCCCCAACCTCCTCTCCTGCCCACTGTAGGTGAGCCGTTTGATCACACTGAAAGTTGGGACTCCGCAGGCAGTCAGGACTATTACCTTTTGCCGTCATCTTCTCCAATACCACTCACCTGGAAGAAATGCCATACTCGTTCGGTATATTGGGCCCAATTGCCATGCCAGTGTCAAAGGCCACAAGCCTTCCAAAAAGCAACACATTTAAATGATCTCCATCTTGCACTCATGTTGATAAATTCAAGAGCGGTTCCAATGTCCAGAATTGCAGCAATGGTCCCATCCTTGTCACCAGTATAAAATGTTCACGACACCATGGAAGGTGATCCTTTTACTTACTAGTCAAAAGCAAATTCTACAATACAGTGCTCAGCACGCAGGTTCCAACCAGGACTGCCGTTCTTGCTGATCTAAATCTGGGCCGGCATTTAAGGGTTGACTTAATGAGCCCAAGTTAATAAGCCTCCGTCCATCAGTGGGGGAGCTTGTAATCCACGAGCTCCACGGAGTGATGAACTGCGTGCTCTCCCTGGGCTTCATGAGGGTTAGCGCCATCTCGCAAATTCTCCACATTTCCCAACTTCCCATCTCACCATTTCACATCAGGATCAGGGAGATCCAGACTGGGGACTGTCTGAGATCACTTATAAACCACTCCCATTGATCAGGAACAGGGAAATCCCAGACTGCAAGTGATTGAGATCACTTTTAAACCACTCGTATAGATCAGATACAGAGAGATCCCACACACCTGTAACCTGATCCTTCCCACCGGGGGACGGCTGAAACCCCGCCCTGCCCCACATGCCAGCCGCCATGGCCAAGTGCCCCGACCACTGAGGCCACCATCCACCCAACCCCTGGGCTGCGTGCGTTGGACAGTCTAATGGTGTCGTTGTATGTTCCCCCGCAATCCCCCCCCCCCACCCCCCAGAGAAGGCTGCGCAAAACCAGCGGGAGCAGTAGGGACCTGAGGGGGGATAACCAGAATTGCACCCCTCACCTTGCCCGAACAGAGGGCAGTGGATGTGGTTGGTGGCCCGGAGGAAAGAGAAGTCACCAAGGTGGATTTCAGCGGCTGACGAGGAAGTGAGGCCCTGCTTAGTTGCGGCTCCCCGCCCACCCCCTCTTCCTCACCCACCGCAACCCACACCCCCTCACCTCACACCCCCCTCAGCTCCCTCCCTTACAGCACAGTGGGTGTATCTACACTCACATGAACTGCAGTGGTTCAAGGCAGCTCACCACCACCCGCTCAACAGGCGACAAGGGACGGACAACAATGCTGGGCCCAGCCAATGGTGCTCACATCCCATCAACACAAAGAAAACACAGGCAGACACAACACAGGCGCAGACAAAAGCGCGCACACACACGAGTGGCCAACACGATACACACTGCTACACAGCGACGCAAACAGAGACATCCACACAAAAAGAGGGACACAAGTTTAAGTTGGTTCCAGGAGCTTTATTGAGATTGAATTGGTGATCACAGGGCTGTACCAACGCACTTTAAAGGAGGCAGCGTTTGTCTCAGTGCTGTCAGTACATCTCATGAACATGGGAATCACAGATCCCAGCGTCAGTGTGGCATTGGAAAGACCCCAGTGAGAGACCTGACTCCTCACTGCGAAGATTCCACTAATGACTGGAGCCTTCCTCTGTGCTCTCTCTTCCCCCCCCCACCACCACCCCGCAAACCTGATCCAGCTGCATGACTTGGTGGCTCCATTCTGGACAAAGGAACATGGTGAATAAAAAAGTCTAACAATTAAAAAATCCTGAAAATAAAAGCTAAGAGAAAGCAGTTTTCACTACATCTGGGTGGAGATGAGATTTGGATGCTGGGAGTTTAGATTCAATTGCTGGATTAATGCAAGCGCTTAACTGCACACCCAGAACCAAACACCTCCCCTCCTTCCTCCCCAGGAGCATCTAAATGACCCACCACCCTAAGGAGCGGCTAGCACATCCTCGCAGAACATCAAACAGACAACAGACCGTCCCCACATTCCTCAACATATCAAGGAGCTAACAGACCCCCCCACCCCCCCAACCCGAAAATGGACACCTTACCACTAGCCAATGTGACTTGCAAAGGACCAAGTTTCCCGGACCAGTGACAGAAATCTGGATTTCTGACCACCAAGCCAGCCTCTCAGATCACCTCCCCACCAGGTCACAGGGCAGCCAGGAACAGGGGTCAAGGGGGAGGTGAGGGGGGGGATCAGTGGCCCAGACTCACTCTGGACTGAAAGGGGGAGCGGCCACGAGGTGCCAGCTTCACATGGCCATCAACAAGGTGATGGGGCAGTGGTCAGAGCCCAGGGCCTTGCAGCGGATCTTGCTGTCACACAGGTGAGGGAGAAGGGCCTTGGACAGCACAAAGTAGTCGAGCCTCCAGCCCACATTCTTGGCTCGGCAGTTGCCTAGGTAGGTCCAGAAGGTGTAGGCGTGGCAGGTATCAGGATACAGGTGCCGATAGCTGTCAATGAAGCCCTCGGCCAAGACATTCCCAAAACCCTGCCTCTCATCGGCAGTGAAGCCAGCAGACTTCTTGTTGGTTTTAGGATTTTTCAGGTCGATCTCCTGATGAGCTACATTCAGATCTCCGCACAGGATCACCGGCTTCTTACTCTCCAGCCCTTTGATGTAGGCGAGGAAATCCACATCCCACGTCTTCCGGTAATCCAGACGTACCAAGCCCCGGCCAGAATTCGGCACATACACAGTGACCAGGAAATACTTGTTAAACTCGGCAGTGATAACCCGGCCTTCATTGTCATGTTCTTCCACTCCTAGCAACCAGGGTAAAAAAACAAAAAGGGATTGGTTGACTCGGGGTATAAACAAAGGCTGTGATTGGTCCACTAGGGTCATAAACAAAGGCTGTGATTGGTCCACTTGGGTTATAAACAAAGGCTGTGATTGGTCCACTCGGGTTAAAACCAAAGGCTGTGATTGGTCCACTTGGGTTATAAACAAGAGCTGTGATTGGTCTATTCGGGTTATAAACAAAGGCTGTTATTGGAGCACTCGGGCTATAAACAAAGGCTGTGATTGGTCAACTAGGGTTATAAACAAAGACAGTGATTAATCGATTAGGGTTATACACAAGGACACTGATTGGTCCATTGGGGATAAATACAGCAGTCAGTTCAGTTACATAGTAAAAGATGCCAATGTACTTCACCAGTGGTATTGTCACTGGACTAGAAACCAGAAACTCAGGGCTCTGGGGACCTGGGTTTGAATCCCGCCACTGCAGACGGTAAAATTAATAAAAATCTGGAATTAAGAGTCTAAAGATTTTTTTTTTTTATAAATTTAGATTATCCAATTATTTTTTCCAATTAAGAGGCAATTTAGCGTGGCCAATCCACCTACTCTGCACATTTTTGGGTTGTGGGGGCGAAACCCACGCAGACACGGGGAGAACGTGCAAACTCCACACGGACAGTGACCCAGAGCCGGGATCGAACCTGGGACCTCAGCGCCGTGAGGCGGTTGTGCTAACCACTAGGCCACCGTGCTGCCCAAAGAGTCTAAAGATGACCATGAAACCATTGCCGATTGTGATAAAAACTATTCTGGTTCACTAATTAGGGTCCTTTAGGGAAGGAAATCTGCCGTCCTTACCTGGCCTGGCCTACATGTGGCACCAGACAGGCATGTGGTTGAATCTTTTAATAATAAATTTAGCTTACCCAATTCATTTCTTCCAAATAAGGGGCAATTTAGCGTGGCCAATCCACCAACTTTCACATCTTTTGGGTTGTGGGGGCGAAAACCACGCAAACATGGGGAGAATTTACAAAATCCACACGGACAGTGACCTAGACCCGGGATCGAACCTGGTGCCGTGACTGCGCCACTATACTGCCCTCACATGTGGGTGACTCTTAACTGCCTCCTCAAGGGGAATTAGGGATGGGGCAATACATGCTGGCCAGCCAGAGATGTCCACATCCCACAAACAAATTAAAATAAAACCTTGCAGGAATCAACCAGAAACACAACAGCACACTTTGAAAAGGGAGGTTTGGACAACTGATCATGTATTCATTCAAAGAGATCCGTTTGAATGGGTGTCTTAATGGAGAGGAGCGGGACAGACAGGGAGACGAGAGAGGTGAGACAGAGAGGTGAGAGGGCAAGAGAGAGAAGTGAGTAAAATTGTGAGAAAATAGACAGAGAGAGGGAAAAGAGTAAGGGACAAGAGAGAGAGAGTAAGGGACGAGAGAGAGAGAGTAAGGGACGAGAGAGAGAGAGTAAGGAACGAGAGAGAGAGAGTAAGGGACGAGAGAGAGAGAGTAAGGGACGAGAGAGAGAGTAAGGGACGAGAGAGAGAGAGTAAGGGACGAGAGAGAGAAAGTAAGGGACGAGAGAGAGAGAGTAAGGGACGAGAGAGAGAGAGTAAGGGACGAGAGAGAGAGAGTAAGGGACGAGAGAGAGAGAGTAAGGGACGAGAGAGAGAGAGTAAGGGACGAGAGAGAGAGAGAGTAAGGGACGAGAGAGAGAGTAAGGGACGAGAGAGAGAGAGTAAGGGGACGAGAGAGAGAGTAAGGGACGAGAGAGAGAGAGAGTAAGGGACGAGAGAGAGAGAGAGTAAGGGACGAGAGAGAGAGAGAGTAAGGGACGAGAGAGAGAGTAAGGGACGAGAGAGAGAGTAAGGGACGAGAGAGAGAGTAAGGGACGAGAGAGAGAGTAAGGGACGAGAGAGAGAGTAAGGGAGAGAGAGAGAGTAAGGGACGAGAGAGAGAGTAAGGGACGAGAGAGAGAGTAAGGGACGAGAGAGAGAGTAAGGACGAGAGAGAGGTAAGGGACGAGAGAGAGTAAGGGACGAGAGAGAGAGTAAGGGACGAGAGAGAGAGAGTAAGGGACGAGAGAGAGAGAGAGTAAGGGACGAGAGAGAGTGTAAGGGATCAGAGAGAGAGTAAGGGACGAGAGAGAGAGTAAGGGACGAGAGAGAGTAAGGGACGAGAGAGAGAGTAAGGGACGAGAGAGAGAGTAAGGGACGAGAGAGAGAGAGCAAGGGACGAGAGAGAGAGTAAGGGACGAGAGAGAGAGAGAGTAAGGGACGAGAGAGAGAGAGTAAGGGACGAGAGAGAGAGTAAAGGGAGAGAGAGAGAGAGTAAGGGACGAGAGAGAGAGAGTAAGGGACGAGAGAGAGAGTAAGGGACGAGAGAGAGAGTTAAGGGACGAGAGAGAGGAGTAAGGGACGAGAGAGAGAGTAAGGGACGAGAGAGAGAGTAAGGGACGAGGAGAGGTAAGGGACGAGAGAGAGAGTAAGGGTACGAGAGAGAGAGTAAGGGACGAGAGAGAGAGTAAGGGACGAGAGAGAGAGTAAGGACGAGAGAAAGGGACGAGAGAGAGCAAGGGACAAGAGAGAATAAGGGTCGAGAGAGAGTAAGGGACGAGAGAGAGGAAGGGACGAGAGAGAGAGTAAGGGACGAGAGAGAGAGTAAGGGACGAGAGAGAGAGAGTAAGGGACGAGAGAGAGAGAGCAAGGGACGAGAGAGAGAGTAAGGGACGAGAGAGAGAGAGAGTAAGGGACAGAGAGAGAGTAAGGGACGAGAGAGAGAGTAAGGGATCAGAGAGAGAGTAAGGGACAAGAGAGAGTAAGGGTCGAGAGAGAGAGTAAGGGACGAGAGAGAGGAAGGGACGAGAGAGAGAGTAAGGGACGAGAGAGAGAGTAAGGGACGAGAGAGAGAGTAAGGGACGAGAGAGAGAGTAAGGGCGAGAGAGAGAGTAAGGACGAAGAGAGGAGTAAGGGACGAGAGAGAGAGAGAGAGAGGAGGGACGAGAGAGAGAGAGTAAGGGACGAGAGAGAGAGAGTAAGGGACGAGAGAGAGTAAGGGACGAGAGAGAGTAAAGGACGAGAGAGAGGGACGAGAGAGAGCAAGGGACAAGAGAGAATAAGGGTCGAGAGAGAGTAAGGGACGAGAGAGAGGAAGGGACGAGAGATTGAGGAGAGAGCGCGTGTGGGTGGAAGTTAAAGACAGCGGAGAATAAGTGAGGAGGGGGAGAGATAGAGACGAGAGAGAAGAGCGGGGGACAGAATGGAGAGGATGGAAAGAGAGATGTAGGGAAGGACGGTAGAGCGAGGGAAGGAAGAGGGAAGGAATAAAGCGAAGGGATGTAGGGAAGGGGATGGGAGATATGGAAGGACGAAAGAGATAGGGAAGGGAGGGAGGGGAAGAGAAGCGAGGGGAGAGGGGGAAGCGGGAAGGAGCGGGGGTTGAGAGGAAGAGGGGGGGGAGGAGGGAGGGGAGAGGTGGAGGATGGGCGAGGGGAGGGGTGGGGAAATAAGGGAGGACAGGAAGTGAAGAGAGGGGAGAGGGAGGGAAAGGAGGGAGGGGGAGGAGGGAGGGAAAGGAGGGAGGGAGGGAAAGGAGGGAGGGAGGGAAAGGAGGGAGGGAGGGAAGGAGGGAGGGAGGGAAGGAGGGAGGGAGGGAAAGGAGGGAGGGAGGGAAAGGAGGGAGGGAGGGGAAAGGAGGAGGGAGGGAAAGGAGGGAGGGAGGGAAAGGAGGGAGGGAGGGAAAGGAGGGTGGGAGGGAAAGGAGGGTGGGAGGGAAAGGAGGGTGGGAGGGGAGGAGAGGAGGAGGGAGGGAGGGAGGGAAGGAGGGAGGGAAGGAGGGAGGGAAAGGAGGGAAAGAAGGGAGGAAAGGATGGAAAGGAGGGCGGGAGGGAACGGGAAGAGAGGGGAGGGGAGGGGGGGGAGGGGAGGGGAGGAAGGGCGAGGGAGGGAAGGGGGAGAGTGGTAGGGAAGGGGAAGGAGGGAAGAGGGCCGGGCTGGATGGAAGGTGGGAGGGAAGGGAGTGAGGGAAGGGGCAAGGAAGGAAGGGGAAAAGGAAAAGTGGGTGGGAGAGAAAAAAGGGAGGGAGGGAAAGAGGGAAGAAAGGGAAATAATGGGCAGAAGGTAGAGGGAGGGAGAAGAGAGAGAAAGGGAATGAGAAGGGAGGGGGAGAGGAGTGATAAGCGAGAGAGGGGAGCAGAGCGGTTCAGAGCGGCGCGAACAGCACTCAGGGCCTCGAGCTGCTGAACACATGGCTGTCAATGGCAGCAAGTGAATCGGGACATGCTCAGGAGGGCAGTAGTGGAGGAGTAGAGAGATTCCAGAGGGTTGGAAGCACACCGAGGTAAAGGAGAGTGAAACACAGAGACGGTTTCCAATCTTCAGATCTGAGCAGCACAGATGTAAACCACTCAGCCCATCATGCATGCATTGACTCTTTGAAAAAGACTTGTCCAATTTAATCCCAGACGTCAGCCTTTCTCTCCATGACTCTATAAACAAGCTCTCTTCAAAGACAGGACCAAATTGCTGTTGAAATTACCCATGGCCCAGCGAGATAAGTTCAGGAGTTGGTTAAAAAAGCCCATCAGCAAAGACCAGACGGGATTCGTTAAGGGCAGGCAACTCAAGGCCAACGTTCGGAGTCTTTTAAATGTTATTATGATCACCTCAGAAAGAGGAAAGGTGGAGGTGGTGGTAACGATGGATGCGGAGAAGGCTTTTGATTGGGTGGAGTGGGAGTACCTGTGGGAGGCACTGGGAAGATTTGGGTTTGGTGAGGACTTCATTGGCTGGGTGCGGTTGCTCTACCAGGCACCTGTAGTGAGCATGCGTACGAACCGGCTGAGGTTGGGGTATGTTAAATTACACCGAGGGACGAGGCAAGGGTGCCCCCTCTCCCCATTATTGTTTGCTCTAGCTATAGAGCCACTGGCCATGGTGCTAAGAGCTTTGCGGAACTGGCACGGGCTGGTTCGGGGGGGGGGGGGGGGGGGGGATGGAGCACCAGGTCTCTCTATGCGGACAATTTGCTTTTGTACATTTTTGACCCGTTGGTGGGGATGGGGGAGGTTATGTAGATTTTGGGGGCATTTGGCAATTCTTTAGGGTATAAATTGAATATGGGAAGAGCACGCTGTTCGTGATTCAGGCTAGAGGGCAGGAGGGAGAGACTGGTAGAGCTGCCGCTTAGAATGGCAGGGTAGAGCTTTCGCTATCTGGGAATCCAGGTGGCTCAGAAATGGGAGGCACTGCATCAGCTTAATCTATCCCGGTTGGTAGAGCAAATGGAAGGGGACTTCCGGAGCTGGGACATGCTCCTGTTGTCACCGGCGGGGAGGGTACAGACCGTGAAAATGACGGTCCTTCCCAGATTTCTGTTTGTCTTTCAGTGCCTCCCCATCTTCATCTCTAAGGCCTGTTCCAAGCGGGTGAACAAGATCATCCCGGGCTTTGTGTGGGCGAATAAAACCTAGCGGCTGAAGAAAATGTGACTGGAGCATAGTCGGGGGGAGGGTGGGTTGGCACTGCCGAACTTCTGCAGCTACTACTGGGCAGCTAACATAGTCATGATTAGGAAGTAGGTAATGGTGGAGAGGTTGGCGTGGGAGCGGTAGTAGGCGGCGTCATGTAAAGGCACCAGTCTGGGAGCATTGGTAACAGTACCCCGCCATTCTCGCTGGCCTGATACTCCACAAGTCCGATCGTGGTGGCCTCACTGAGGATCTGGGGGAGGTATAAGAAGGTGGAGGATGCGTCTGTGTGGACCCCGATTTGTAACACCCACAGGTTTGTACCAGGCAGGCTGGATGCTGGGTTCCAGAGCTGGCAGAGGGCAGGAATTAGAAGGATGGGGGATCTGTTTATAGATGGGAGCTTTCCCAGCTTGAACGCGCTGGAAGATACATTTTTTAAAATTTCTTTTTATAAATTTAGATTACCCAATTATTTTTTCCAATTAAGGGGCAACTTAGCCTGGCCAATCTACCTACTCTGCACATTTTTGGGTTGTGGGGGCGAAACCCACGCAGACACGGGGAGAATGTGCAAACTCCACACGGACAGTGACCCAGAGCCGGGATCAAACCTGGGACCTCAGCGCCGTGAGGCGGTTGTGCTAACCACTAGGCCACCGTGCTGCCCTGGAAGATACATTTAAACAGCTGCCAGGGCATGGTTTTAGATATTTGCAAGTGCGGGACTTCCTGAGAAAGCAGGTGCCGGCCTTTCCGCTGCTGCCACCATGAGGGATACAAGGTAGAGTAGCTTCTGGTACCTGGGTGGGGGAGGGGAAGGTGTCGGATATCTACCACGAGCTGTTGGAGGCGGAGGAAACTCCGTTGGAGGAACTTAAGGGCAAGTGGGAGGACGGGCTTGGAGGAGATATAGAGGCGGGTCTATGGGCAGACGCCCTAAGCAGGGTCAATTCCTCCTCTTCATGTGCCAGGCTTAGCCAAATACAATTTAAGTTCCACTGGGCATAGATGACGGCGGCGAGGATGAGCAAGTTTTTCAGGGTAGAAGGTAGGTGTGTGAGACGTGTGGGAACCCCAGCGAACCATGTCCACATGTTTTGGGCATGCCCGAGGCTCAGGGGATTTTGGTAGCAGTTTGCGACGGCAGTGTCCACGGTGCTAGCAATTCGGGTGGTGCCGAGTCCAGAGGTAGCAATCTTTGGAGTGTCAGAAGATCCGGAAGTTCAGGAAGTGAAAGAGGCCGACGTTCTGGCCTTTGCCTCCCTGGTAGCCCGGAGACGGATCCTGTTAATGTGGAGGGACTCGAAGCCCCCCCCCCCACCCCGAGTGTGGAGACTTGGGTCAGTGACATGGCTGGGTTTCTCAAGCTGGAGAAAGTAAAGTTTGCCTTAAGAGGATCATGGTTAGGGCTCTACTGGAGGTGGCAGTCGTTCGTGGACTTTCTCGGAGAAAATTAAAATGTCAGCAGAACGCAGCATTCCACATTCTGGGGCGGGGGGGGGTGTTAGATGGTTGTGGCGTGTGAAGATTGGGTCAGGTGGGGAAATGTTTATTCTACCATGTTAATGTTATTGTTTTTGTTATTGTTATAAATTTTTTTACAAATACCTCAATAAAAATATTTTTTTAAAAAGCCCATCAGCGAGAGCTGGCCATCCCAGCGAAGGAATTGTTAACAACACGCGAGCTACGAGATTGAAAGGAATCTCCATTTCCGGGACGGTGGAGAATACGCAGAGTAAAGAGCGGGAGAGGAATCCTACCAATTCCAAAGGTGACGTCCAGCGGTTTGATCTTGCACAACATTCCCACACCACTGTAGCCGCCCTTGTCCCGGGATGAACTCCAGTACTGGTGTGGGTATTCAGTCATGTCCTTCACGTCAGTGGGCAGCTGTTTCTCTTCACACTTTGTCTCCTGGAGACAGATGATGTCAGGAGTCTCGGCAGTCACCCACTGCAAGGGGGGCAAACACACAATCATAACTGGTTAGGGTACAGGCTGAGGGGCGGGGGGGGGGGGGGGGTTAAAGAGGACTGCTGTGATGGGTAAGAGACACTGATGTTCAGTCAGGGTCAGGCTGTGTGAACGAGGTCCGTACCTCAAGGCTGTTCTTCTTCACCCAGGCCCGAAGTCCATCCACATTCCAGGAGGTGATCTTCAGGTTGCTCTGTTTTCCGTCCCCTGTCAACACGTTGTCTGGAGTGTCCTCAAAGGCGGCAGCAGCAGCAGGAGCCTCACCATCCTTCACAGCTTCATCAGCAGCCTTCCCCCCACCACGTTTAGTCTTCTTGCGCACTGGTTCTGAGGGGCCGAGGAAAATAGTTAGAATCCAGTCCAAACAGATTGTCTGGGGAGCGTCGCGGGACCAGTTACAGTGACCTCAGAAAACTACTGTGGTCATTGAACAGTGCGATGGGGGAAGCGGGTGAGGCAAGGAGGAAGGGCCAGGCAGAGGAGGGGAGGAAGGGTGAATGGGAGGGGGTGACAGGGTGAGGGAGAGGAGGGGGGCAGTGAGGGAGAGGAGGGGGGACAGGGTGAGGGAGAGGAGGAGGGACAGGGTGAGGGAGAGGGAGGAGGGATAGGGTGAGGGAGAGGAGGAGAGACAGGGTGAGGGAGAGGAGGAGAGACAGGGTGAGGGAGAGGAGGAGATACAGGGTGAGGTAGAGGAGCGACAGGGTGAGGGAGAGGAGGGACAGGAGGAAGAGGGACAAGGTGAGGGGGAGGCGAAGGTCAGGCAGAGGAGGTGGGGGGACAGGAGGTGGGGGAGGAAGTAGAGGGTGACAAGGTGGGGGTCAGAGAGTGACAGGGTGGGGGGTCAGAGAGTGACAGGTGGGGGGTCAGAGGTTGACAGGGTGGGGAGGTCAGAGAGTGACAGGGTGGTGGGTCAGAGGGTGACAGGGTGGTGGGTCAGAGGGTGACAGGGTGGGGGATCAGAGGGTGACAGGGTGGGGGGTCAGAAGGTGACAGGGTGGGGGGTTAGAAGGTGACAGGGTGGGGGTCAGAGGGTGACAGGGTGGGGGTCAGAGGGCGACAGGGTGGGGGTCAGAGGGTGACAGAGTGGGGGGTCAGATGGTGACAGGGTGGGAGGTCAGAATGTGGGGGTCGGGAGGGTGACAGGGTGGGGGGTCGGGAGGGTGACAGGGTGGGAGGTCGGGAGAGTGACAGGGTGGGGAGAGAGGGTGACAGGGTGGGGAGAGAGGGTGACAGGGTGGGGGGAGAGGGTGACAGGGTGGGGGGGAGAGGGTGACAGGGTGGGGTCAGAGGTGACAGGGGGTGGTCAGAGGGACAGGGTGGGGGTCAGAGGGTGACAGGGTGGGGGGTCAGAGGGTGACAGGGTGGGGGGTCAGAGGGTGACAGGGGTGGGGGGTCAGAGGGTGACAGGGTGGGGGGTCAAGAGGGTGACAGGGGGGGGGGTTCACGAGGGTTGGAAAGGTGACAGGGTGGGGGGTCAGAGGGTGACAAAGGTGGGGGGTCAGAATCGTGGGGGGTCGGGTCCGGGGGTGACGGGTGGGGGGCCGGGAGGTGACAGGGTGGGAGGTCGGGAGAGTGACAGGGTGGGGGGGGAAGGGTGACAGGGTGGGGGGTCAGAGGGTGACAGGATGGGGGGTCAGAGGGTGACGGTGGGGGTGAGAGGGTGACAGGGTGGGGATAGAGGGTGACAGGGTGGGGGAAGAGGGTAACAGGGTGGGGGGAGGGTGATAGGATGGGGGGGAAGAGGGTGACAGGGTGGGGGGTCAGAGGGTGACAGGGTGGGGGGGTCAGAGGGTGACAGGGTGGGGGGGTCAGAGGGTGACAGGGTGGGGGGTCAGAGGGTGACAGAGTGGGGGGTCAGAGGGTGACAGGGTGGGGGGGAGAGGGTGACAGGGTGGGGGGAGGGTGACAGGGTGGGGGGGAAATTGGTGACAGGGTGGGGGGAAAGGGTGACAGGGTGGGGGGGGAGGGTGAAAGGGGGGGGGGAGAAGGTGACAGGGTAGGGGGGAGAGGGTGACAGGGTGGGGGGAGAGAGTGAAGGGGAATGGGGGGGAGAAGGGACAGGGTAGGGGGGAGAGGGTGACAGGGTGGGGGGAGAGGGTGACAGGGTGGTGGGGGGAGAGGGTGGCAGGGTGGGGGGGAGTGGGTGACAGGGTGGGGGAGGATGACAGGATAGGGGGAGGGTGACAGTGGGGGGAGTGTGACAGAGTGGGGGAGGGTGGGGGAAGAGGGTGACAGGGTGGGGGGGGGAGAGGGTGACAGGGGGGGGGAGAGGGTGACAGGGTGGGGGGGGAGAGGGTGACAGGGTGGGGGGGAGAGGGTGACAGGGTGGGGGGGAGAGGGTGACAGGGTGGGGGGAGAGGGTGACAGGGTGGGGGGGGGAGAGGGTGACAGGGTGGGGGGGAGTGGGTGACAGGGTGGGGGGGAGTGGGTAACAGGGTGGGGGGGAGTGGGTAACAGGAGGGGGGGAGTGGGTGACAGGGGGGGGGAGAGGGTGACAGGGGGGGGGGAGAGGGTGACAGGGTGGGGGGGGAAGAAGGTGACAGGGTGGGGGGAGAGGATGACAGGGTGAGGGGAGAGGATGACAGGGGGGGGGGGGGAAGAGGGGGGGGGGCAGGGTATGAAACACGGACAGGGGGGATCTTGGATGTGCGGAACATGGTCAGGGTGAGGGGAAACCATGGACATTTAACAGATTCGGAATTCCCAACTGTGGCATGACTCCAGACCCCATGAAGTCTCTTAGCTTCAGACCAAACATGGGAAAGGATACTTCCTGCTGATGCCACGTACTGTCCACCCTCAGCTGCAGAATCAGTACTTCTCCATGTTGAACACCACTTGGAGGAAGCACTGAGGGTGGTGTGGGCACAGAATGTACCCTGGTAGGACCACCACAGACCGATCTGGCGGGTCTAAAAGGACACAGCTGTAGACTGGGACTGGAGCAGGAGGTGAGGAACCAACAAGAGGAAAACATACTTGACCTCATCCTCACAACCTGCCTGCTGCAGATGCCTCTGTCCCATGACAGTATCTGTCAGGACTGCCCACCGCACAGTTCTTGTGGAGACAAAGTCCCGTCTTCACATTGAAGATACCCTCCATCGTGTTGTGTGGCACTACCACTGTGCTAAATGGGATAGACTTTGAGCAGAATTGTACCCAACCACAATCTGTAACCTCATGGCCTGCCATAACCCCCACTCTATCATTACCACAAAGAACAAAGAAAAGTACAGCACAGGAACAGGACCTTCGGCCCTCCAAGCCTGCGACAACCATTCTCCCCGGCTAAACTAAAATCTTCCACACTTCCGGGATCCATATCCCTCTATTCGCAACCTGTTCATGTATTTGTCACGATGTTCCTGAAACGTCACTATCTTCCCTGCTTCCACCACCTCCTCCGGCAGCGAGTTCCAGGCACCCACTACCCGCTGTGTGAAAAACTTGCCTTGCCCCTCGCACTTTAAACCTATGCCCCTAGTAATTGCCCCCTCTACCCTGGGAACAAGTCTCTATCCACTCAGTCTCTGCCCCTCATAATTTTATAGGCCTCTATCAGCTCGCCCTTCAACCTCTGTCGTTCCAGTGAGAACAAACCAAGTTTATTTAATCTCTCCTCATAGCTAATGCCTCCATACCAGGCAACATCCTGGTAAATCTCTTCTGCACCCTTTCTAAAGCCTCCACATCCTTCTGGTAGTGTGGTGACCAGAATTGAACACGATATTCCAAGTGAGGCCGAACTAAGGTTCTACACAGCTGCAACATGACTTGTCAATTTTTATACTCGATGCCCCGGCAAATGAAGGCAATCATGCCTTATGCCTTCTTGACTACCTTCTCCACTGGTGTTGCCCCTTTCAGTGACCTGTGGACCTGTCCACCTAGATCTCTCTGACTGTCAATACTCTTGAAGGTTCAGCCATTCACTGTGTATTTCCCTACTTGCATTCGACCTTCCAAAATGTATCACCTCACATTTGTCCGAATTAAATTCCATCTGCCATCTCTCCACCCAAGTCTCCAAACAATCTAAATCCTGCTGTATCCTCTGACAGTCCTCATCACTATCCGCAATTCCACCAACCTTTGTGTCATCCGCAAACTTACTAATCAGACCAGTTACATTTTCCTCCAAATCATTTATATATACTACGACCAACAAAGGTCCCAGCACTGATCCCTGCAGAACACCACTAGTCACAGCCCTCCAATCAGAAAAATACCCTTCCATTGCTACTCTCTGCTTTCTATGACCTAGCCAGTTCTGTATCCACCTTGCCAGCTCACCTCTGATCCCATGTGACTTCATCTTTTGCCATGTCTGCCACGAGGGACCTTGTTAAATGCCTTACTGAAGTCCATATAGACAACATCCATTGCCCTACCTGCATCAATCATCTTTGTGACCTCCAGGGCAGCACGGTGGCGTAGCTCGTTAGCCTTGCAGCCTCACGGCGCCGAGGTCCCAAGTTCGATCCCGGCTCTGGGCCACTCTCTGTGTGGAGTTTGCACATTCTCCCCGTATTTGCGTGGGTTTCGCCCCCACAACCCAAAGATGTGAAAGGTAGGTGGATTGAACACACTAGATTGCCCCTTAATTGGAAAAAAATTAATTGGGTACACTAAATTTAAAAAAATCTTTGTGACCTCCTTGAAAAACTCTATCAAGTTAGTGAGACACAACCTCCCCTTCACAAAAGTGTGCTGCCTCTCGCTAATTTGACCCCTTGCTTCCAAATGGGAGTAAATCCTGCCTCGAAGAATTCTCTCCAGTAATTTCCCTACCACTGACGTAAGGCTCATTGGCCTGTAGTTCCCTGGATTATCCTTGCTACCCTTCTTAAACAAAGGAACAACATTGGCCATTCTCCAGTCCTCCGGGACATCACCTGAAGACAGTGAGGATCCAAAGATTTCTGTCAAGGCCTCAGCAATTTCCTCTCTTGCCTCCTTCAGTATTCTGGGGTAAATCCCATCAGGCCCTGGGGACTTATCTACCTTAATATTTTTCAAGACGCCCACCTCGTCTTTTTGGATCTCAATGTGACCCAGGCTATCTACACAACCTTCTCCAGACTCAACATCCACCTTTGGTGAATACTGATGCAAAGTATTCATTTAGTATCCTTCTTCCTCACAGGAACATGCCGGTCCTGAATTCCTTTCAACTGACATTTGAAAGCCTCCCACACATCAGATGTTGATTTACCCTCAAACATCCGCCCCCCACGACGGGTCGGAGAATAGCGGGAGGGCCTTCCCGACATTTTTCCCGCCCTCCCGCTATTCTCCCCCCCCCCCCGCCCAACTCCCGACACGAATCGCTGCCAGCCGTTTTTTTTACGGCCGGCAGCGATTCACAGCTGATAGATGGGCCGAAGTCCCAGCCCTTTACGCTGTTTTTACGAACGGCAAACAGACCTGGTCTGACCGTTCGTAAAAACGGCGGGAACAACTCGCTTTTTATAACCATGGCACCGATTGGCACGGCAGTACCACGGCCGTGCCAAGGGTGCCATGGCCCCGCGATCGGTGGGCACCGATCGCGGGCAGCGGGCCCGCGCACTATTTCTCCTTCCGCCGCCCCGCAGTATCCATTCGCGGGGCGGCTGAGGGGCATCCCGGCCCGCGCATGCACGGGTTTCGCGCAAATACGCAATGACGTCATCCGCGCATGCGCGGGTTGGAGTCTTCCAATCCGCGCATGCGCGGCTGACGTCATATGACGCGTCAGCCGGCGCTAACTCCGGCAAGCGGGCTTAACGAAATTCGTTAAGCCCGTGATGCCGGAGCTTACGGCGTCGGGCTGCTAGCCCCGACCGGGGACCAGAATCGGTTCCCGGTCGGGAAGGGGCGCGCTGGCGTCAAACCCGCCCGGGTTTGACGCCAGCCTTACGATTTCTCCCGTTTTGGGAGAATCGCGCCCTATGTTCTTCAGTTCCCGCCTGATATTGTTATAATTAGCCTTTCCCCAATTTAGCACATTCAACCGAGGACCACTCTATCTACCACCTGGCGGACTCATTCCCCAATACCAGGTCCAGTACAGCCCCAAGCCAGGGAATCAACCCTGGTTCAATGAAGAGTGCAGGAGAGCATGCTAGGACCAACATCAGGCATGTCGAAAAATGAGGTGTCAAATTGGTGAAGCTACAGCACAGGACTACCTTTGTGCCAAACAGCATAATCAGCAAGTAATAGAGGTAAGCGATCCCACAATCAATAGAACATAGAAAAATACAGCACAGAACAGGCCCTTCGGCCCACGATGTTGTGCCGAACCTTTGTCCTAGATTAATCATAGATTATCATAGAATTTACAGTGCAGAAGGAGGCCACTCGGCTCATCGAGTCTGCATCGGCTCTTGGAAAGAGCACCCTACACGAGGTCAACACCTCCACCCTATCCCCATAACCCAGTAACCCCACCCAACACTAAGGGCAATTTTGGACACTAAGGGCAATTTATCATGGCCAATCCACCTAACCTGCACATCTTTGGACTTTGGGAGGAAACCGGAGCACCCGGAGGAAACTCACGCACACACGGGGAGGATCTAAGCTCTGCAGTCCTGCCACATCCAGCTGTGAATGGCGGTGGACAATTAAACAACTCGCTGGAGGAGGAAGTTCCGAGTGGATGATAGATCTTGGTTTCTAGAGGTCCCCAGCATCGCAGATGTCAGTCTACAGCCAATTTGATTCACCCGTGATATCAAGAAACAGCTAAAGGCACTGGACATTGCAAAGGCCCTGACAATATTCTGGCAATACTATTGAAGACTTGTACTCCAGAACATGCTGCACCTCTTGACAAACAGTTCCAGTCCAGCAACAACACTAGCATCTATCCGGCAATGCAGAAAATTACCCCAGGTATATCTTGTACACAAGGAATAGAACAAATCAAACCCAGCCAATTACTACCCACTTAGTTTAATCTTGATCATGCAAGTGATGGAAGGAGTCATCAACAGTGCTCTCAAGTGGCACTTACTCGCCAATAACCTGGTCATGGACACTCAATTTGGGTTCTGCCAGGGTCACTCAGCTCCTGATCTCATTCCAGCCTTGGTGCAAACATGGACAAAAAAATCTGAATTCCAGAGGTGAGGTGAGAGTGACTGCTTTTGTCATCAAGGCAGCATTTGATTGAGTATGGCAAAGAGGCTGAGCAGAAAACAAGTCAATGGGAATCAGGGGGAAAGCTCTCAGCTGGTTGGTGTCATACCTGGCACAAAGGAAGATGGTTGGAGGTCAATCATCTCAGCTCCAGGACATCACCGCAGGAGTTCCTCAGGGTCGTGTCCCAGGCCCAACCATCTTCAGCTGCTTCATCAATGACCTTGTTTACATAAGATCAGGTGTGGGAATGTTGCGACTCTTCAGGCACTGAAGCATTCCACTTGTAAGTGCAGCAAGACCTGGACAATATCCAGAATTGGGCTGACGAGTGGCAAGTAACATTCACGCCACAAAGTGCTGGCAATGACCATCGGCAACAAGAGAGAATCTAACTACTGCCCTTTGACATTCAATGGCATTATCATCACCAAATAATCCACTATCCTGCGGCGATAAATGCTGGCCCAGCCAGCGAAGCCCCCATCCCACAAAAATGAATAGAATCAGGAATGGGATGGAATTCTGTCCACTTGCCTGGTTGAGTGCAGCTCCAACAACACTCAAGGCCTTGACACCATCCAGGACAAAGCAGCCGCGCTATATTGGCACCCCTTCCACAAACATTCACACTCTCCATCATCGATGCCCAATCTTCGCCGTGTGTACCATTTACTGCTTTCCTCACAGCACTGTGGGTGTTCAAACACCGTACGGACCACCCCCCACTTCCAGTCCCCGCAGGAAGCAGGCACAAGACCATGGGTTAGCCACCTCTGACATATGTTCCCTGACTCCGCCCCTCTTGACATTCTGTTAAAGTTTTTATTATTCATCATTGGGATTTGGGTGCCACTGGCTAGGCCAGCATTTATTGGCCATTGTTAATTGCCCTTGGAAAGGTGATGGTGAGCTGCTTTCTTGAACCGTTGCAGTCCATGTGGTGTAGTTACACCCAATGTGCTGTTAGGGAGAGAGATCCAGGATTTTGACCCAGGAACAGTGAAGGAATGGAGGATATATTTCCAAGGCAGGAGTTCCTCAGGGTAGTAGGGTTCCCAGGTATCTGCTTCTCTTGTCCTTCTAGATGGTAGTGGTCGTAGGTTTGGAAGGTGCTGCCTAAGGACCCTTGGTGAGTCCATCTTGTAGATGGTACACACGGCTGCCACTGTTCGTCGGTGATGGGGGGAGGGAATGTTTGTGGAAGGGGTTCCAATCAAGAGGGCTGCTCTGGGGCAGCACGGTGGCCCAGTGGTTAGCACAACCGCCTCACGGCGCCGAGGTCCCAGGTTCGATCCCGGCTCTGGGTCACTGTCCGTGTGGAGTTTGCACATTCTCCCCGTGTCTGCGTGGGTTTTGCCCCCACAACCCAAAAATGTGCAGAGTAGGTGGATTGACCACGCTAAATTGCCCCTTAATAGAAAAAATAATTGGGTAATCTAAATTTAAAAAAAAAGAGGGCTGCTCTGTTCTGGATGGTTTTGAGATTTTAAGTGATGTTGGAGCTGCACTCACCCCAGGCAAGTGGGGAGTATTACATCATAATTCAGAATTAAGCCTTGTAGACAGGCTTTGGGGGAATCGGGAAGTGAGTTACTCGCCTCTGACATGCTCTTGTAGCCACAATATCTATATGGCTGGTCCAGTTCAATTTCTGATCAATGGTATTCTCCACGATCAAAATCCTGGGGAATTCAGCGATGGTAAGCCCATTGAATGTCAAGGGACGATAGTTAGGTCCTCTCCTTTAAGAGATGGAAATTGCCTGGCAGTAGTGTGATGCAAATACAGAATTTAGAGTGCAGAAGGAGGCCATTTGGCCCATCGAGTCTACACCGACCCCTGAAAGAGCACCCTACATAAGCCCACTCCTCCACCCTATCCCCGTAACCCAGCAACACCACTAAACTTTTGGTTACAATGGGGCAATTTGGCGTGACCAATCCACCTAACCAAATCTTTGGACTGTGGGAGGAAACAGGAGCATCAGGAGGAAATCTACGCAGACACGGGGAGAACGTGCAGACTCCGCACAGTGACCCAAGCCGGGAATTAAACCCGGGTCCCTGGCCATGTGAAGCAACAGTGCTAACCACTGTGCTACTGTGCTGCCCCTTGTAACTATCCACTAGTCAACGAAGGTTGGACATTGCCCAGGTCTTGCTGTATTTGGACATGGACTGCTTCATTATCTGAGGAGTTGCGAATGGTTTTGAACATTATGCAGTCATCTGCAAACATTCCCACTTCTGACCTTATGAAAGGAAAGTCATTGATGAAGCAACTGAAGATGGTTGGGCCTAGGGCACTACCCGAAGGAACTCCTGCAGTGATGTCCCAGGACTCAGATGACTGACCTCCAACAACCACAACCATCTTCCTTGTTGTCAAGTATGACTCCAACCAGTGGGGAGCTTTCTCTCTGATTCCCATTGACTCAGTTCTGTTAGGGCTCCTGGGTGCCATTGTTATCGGCCAGGGCTTAGAAACTCCAAAGTACATTCTGAAGTCAACCTGACCTACAACCTTCATGTTGAATTTGGCTAGGATGAGCACATGAGCCTTCATTCCAGGTAAATCAAAGCAAGCGTTATTGTAAGTACTTAGTTTTTTTTAACTTGATAAGAGTTACAAAACCAGAGCTCAGAGTGTGGACAGTGGAAAACCCCTAATCCAGCTCCTTGCCTGCTCCAAAAACCAATTCAAATTGAATCCAATGCACGGTCCTCACAATGGAGACACACCAGATCCAGGAACTGCACCTGACTTCACGCTCATCTTAGCTAAAAGGCCGAGAAGCAATATTCTAAGAACTTAGTTAATATATATATATTAACACACAGCAAGAATTTTTATCAATTACAAAGATAAATATACCACCCAGCTACAGTAATCTATGCATAACACTTAATTAATTCCTCCTTAACTGTTCCAATTCAAAAACACAATCAAATAAATCAAAAATCCCTTTTTTCAAAGGCGGGGTCCAGCACTCTGCTTTCTCATTTGAATGAGACTGGCTTTCCCCAACTATTTTTAAAATGAAAATAGAGAAAGACAGGGAACACTTCTTTCTTCTGGAGTCCACAGCAGTCCAAACTGAAAATGAAACCAAAACAGCTCACAACCACAAGCCAGCTCCATCTGCACAATGACATCACTGAAGCCATGAGGTAAGACAAAAAACTTTCTTAAAGGGACTCTCACATGACAGCCATACTCAGTCAAATATCAAGGGCACTCACTCTCACCTCATCACTGACATTCAGATCTTTTGTCCATGTTTGAACCAAGGCTGAAATCAAGTTTGCAGCTGAATGACCCTGGCAGAACCCAAACTGAGCATCAGTGAGCAGGGGATTGCAAAGTAAGCGCCACTTGATAGCACTGTTGATATCTCCTTCCATCACTTTAGTCATATCAAATTGGCTAAAGTTGGGCATCTATAATGCATGGAACCTCCAGAGAAGACCGAGATGGATCATCCACTTAGCACATCTGCCTGAAGATTATTGTGAATGCCTCAGCCTTGTCTTTTGCATAGATGTCATAGAATTTACAGTGCAGAAGGAGGCCATTCGGCCCATCGAGTCTGCACCGGCTCTTGGAAAGAGCACCCTACCCAAGGTCAACACCTCCACCCTAAACCCAGTAACCCCACACAACACTAAGGGCAGTTTTGGACACTAAGGGCATTTTATCATGGCCAATCCACCTAACCTGCACATCTTTGGACTGTGGGAGGAAACACACGCACACACGGGGAGGATGTGCAGTCTCCGCACAGACAGTGACCCAAGCCGGAATCGAACCCGGGACCCTGGAGCTGTGAAGCAATTGTGCTATCCACAATGCTACCGTGCTGCCCTTCAGAACAAATTAATCTTCACTCCATTATTCTATCGTAATCCATGTACCTATCCAATAGCCGCTTGAAGGTCCTTAATGTTTCTGACTCAACTACTTTCACAGGCAGTGCATTCCATGCCCCCACTACTCTCTGGGTAAAGAACCTACCTCTGACATCCCCCCTATATTCACCTTAAATTTATGTCCCCTTGTAATGGTTTGTTCCACCTGGGGAAAAAGTCTGACTGTCTACTCTATCTGTTCCCCTGATCATCTTATAAACCTCTATCAAGTCGCCCCTCATCCTTCTCCGTTCTAATGAGAGAAGGCCTAGACCCTCAACCTTTCCTCGTAAGATGTACTCTCCATTCCAGGCAACATCCTGGTAAATCTCCTTTGCACCTTTTCCAAAGCTTCCACATCTTTCCTAAATTGAGGCGACCAGAACTGCACAAATGTGGCCTTACCAAGGTTTTGTACAGTTGCATCATCACCTCACGGCTCCTAAATTTAATCCCTCTGCTATGAACGCGAGCACACCATAGGCCTTCTTCACAGCTCTATCCACTTGAGTGGCAACTTTCAAAGATCTATGAACATAGACCCCAAGATCTCTCTGCTCCTCCACATTGCCAAGAACCCTACCATTAACCCTGTATTCCGCATTCATATTTGTCCTTCCAAAATGGACAACCTCACACTTTTCAGGGTTAAACTCCATCTGCCACTTCTCAGCCCAGCTCTGCATCCTATCTATGTCTCTTTGCAGCCGACAACAGCCCTCCAGAGAGTCAGCACGTTCTCCTTATGTCTGCGTGGTGTCAAGAGAATCTCGGTTTAGGAAACGACGTCTCGGATCATGTTTTCAGAATCCTTAAGGGGGAGGAGGAACACTCAAGTCGTGGTACACATCGGTACCAACGATACAGGTAAGAGAAGGGACAGGGATTTAAAACAGGAATTTAGGGAGCTAGGGTGGAAGCTGAGAGCCAGGACAAATCATGTTGTCATCTCTGGTTTGTTGCCGGTGCCACGTGCTAGCGAGTTGAGGAACAAGGAGACAATGCAGATAGACACGTGACTGCAGGGATGGTGTACAAGAACAAAACAAAGAAAATTACAGCACAGGAACAGGCCCTTCGGCACTCCCAGTCTGCGCCGATCCAGATCCTTTATCTAAACCTGTCGCCTATTTTCCAAGGATCTACTTCCATCTGTTCCCCGCCCGTTCATATATCTGTCCAGGTGCATCTTAAATTATGCTATCGTGCCCACCTCTACCATCTCCGCTGGCAAAGCGTTCCAGGCACCCTGCGTGAAAAACTTTCCAAGCACATCTCCCTTAAACTTTCCCCCTCTCACCTTGAAATCGTGACCCCTTGTAATTGACACCCCCACTCTTGAAAAAAGCTTGTTGCTATCCACCCTGTCCATACCTCTCATAATTTTGTAGACCTCAATCAGGTCCCCCCTCAACCTCTGTCTTTCCAATGAAAACAATCCTAATCTACTCAACCTTTCTTCATAGCTAGCACCCTCCATACCAGGCAACACCCTGGTGAACCTCCTCTGCACCTCCTCTAAAGCATTCACATCCTTCTGGCAATGTGGCGACCAGAACTGCACAAAGTATTCCAAATGTGGCCCAACCAAAGTCCTATACAACTGTAGCATGACCTGCCGACTCTTGTATTCAATACCCCGTCCGATGAAGGCAAGCATGCTGTATACCTTCTTGATGAAGGCACTGCTGAGATTTGAACTCAGAATCTCTTGTTTACAAGACTGGCGCTTTAACCATCTGATCCACAGCACCAACCTAAACATTACTCCCGACCCCATGATTACTAGACCAGTAACATAACCACTATGCTATCATGCCAGTCAAGTAAAGTGTAGAAAAGTGTAGGAAGGAGGGTTTCAGTTACGTGGATAATTGGAGCACATTCTGGGGCAGGTGGGACCTGTACAGACAGGATGGTTTGCACTTGAACCAGAGGGACACCAATATCCTGAGAGGGAAATTTGCTACGGCTCTTCGGGGGGGGGGGGGGGGGGGAGGGGGTTAAACTAATTTGTCAGGGGGATGGGAAAACGAGCTGTAGTCCAGAAGCCAGTGTTGAGAGTAATGAGGTACTGAGGAGGGTATCAAGGTCGCAGGAGTGTACCCGCAGACAGAAAGGTGGGTTGAAGTGTGTCTACTTCAATGCAAGGAGCATCCAGAATAAGGTAGGTGAACTTGGAGCGTGGATTGGTAATTGGGACTGCGATGTTGTGGGCATTACAGAGACATGGTTAGAACAGGGACAGGAATGGTTGTTGGAAGTTCCGGGGTACAGATGTTTCAGTAAGAGTAGGAAAGGTGGTAAAAGAGGTGGAGGAGTAGCATTGTTAATCAAGGATAGTTTAGCGGCTGCAGAAAGGCAGTTCCAGAGGGGGCTGCCTACTGAGGTAATATGGGCTGAAGTTAGAAATAGGAAAGGAGCGGTCATGTTGTTAGGCGTTTTCTATCGGCCCCCAAATAGTAATAGAGATGCGGAGGAAGAAATTGCAAAACAGATTATGGATAGGTGTGGAGGTCTCAGGGTAGTTGCCATGGGTGACTTAACTTTACAAATATTGATTGGAACCGCTATAGGTCGAACAGTTCGGATGGGGCAGTTTTTGTAGAGTGCGTGCAGGAGGGTTTTCTGACACAATATGTGGATAGGCCGACAAGAGGTGGGGCCACATTGGATTTGGTACTGGGTAATGTACCGGGCCAAGTGTTAGATTTGTTTGTGGGAGAGCACTTTGGAGATAGTGACCACAATTCTTTCACTATTGCAATGGAGAGGGATTGGGCCATACGGCAGGGCAAGGTTTATAATTGGGGAGGGGATATGATGTGATTAGGCAGGAATTAGGGAGCATAAGATGGGAACAGAAACTGTCAGAGAAAGGCACAAATGAAAAATGGAGCTTGTTCAAGGAACAAATACTGCGTGACCTTGACAGGTATGTCCCTGTCAGGCAGGGAGGAAATTGCCATGTGAGGAAACTATGGTTCACAAAAGAGGTTGAATGTCTTGTCAAGAGGAAAAAGGCAGCGTATGCAAGGATGATAAAACAAGGTTCAGTTGGGTTGCTTGAGGGTTACAAGGTAGCAAGGAATGAACTAAAAAATGGCTTAGGAGAGCGAGGAGGGGGCATGAGAAGTCCTTGGTGGGTCGGATCAAGGAAAACCCCAAGGCATTTTACTCTTATGTGAAAAATAAAAGAATGACCAGGGTGAGGTTAGGGTCGGTCAAGACAAGTAGTGGGAACTTGTGCATGGAGTCAGAAGAGATAGGAGAGGCATTGAATAAATACTTTTCTTCAGTGTTCACCAAGGAGAGGGGCCATGTTTTTGAGGATGAGCGTGTGATACAGGCGGGTAGGCTGGAGGAGGTAGATGTTCTGAGGAAGGATATATTAGCAATTTTGAAAAACCTTAGGGTCGTCAAGTCCCTTGCGCCAGATGAGATATCCTAGGATTCTTTGGGAGGCAAGGGATGAGATTGCAGAGCCTTTGGCTTTGTTCTTTGGGTCCTCACGGTCCATGGGGATAGTGCCAGAGGACTGGAGAGTGGCGAATGTTGTTCCTCAGTTCAAGAAAGGGAATAGCAATGACCCTGGAAATTATAGGCCGGTTAGTCTTACTTCGGTGGTCGGTAAGTTAATGGAAAAGGTCCTGAAGGATAGGATTTATGACCATTTGGAAAGATGCAGCTTAATCCGGAATAGTCAATACGGATTTGTGAAGGGCAAGTCTTGCCTCACAAATTTGATTGAATTCTTTGAGGAGGTAACTAAGTGTGCAGATGAAGGTAGAGCAGTTCATGTCGTATACATAGATTTTAGTAAGGCGTTTGATAAGGTTTCCCATGGTTGGCTCATGAAGAAAGTAAGGAGGTGTGGGATAGGGGGAAATTTGGCCAATTGGATAAGTAACTAGCTATCGCATAGAAGACAGAGGGTGGTGGTGGATGGAAAATTTTCAGACTGGAGACCAGTTACCAGCGGTGTACCACAGGGATCAGTGCTGGGTCCTCTGCTATGTGATTTTTATCAATAACTTGGAGGGGGCTGAAGGGTGGGTCAGTAAATTTGCTGATGACACCAAGATTGGTGGAGTAGTGGATGAGGTGGAGGGCTGTTGTAGGCTGCCAAGAGACATTGATAGGATGCAGAGCTGGGTTGAAAAATGGCAGATGGAGTTTAACCCTGATAAACGTGAGGTGATTCATTTTGGTGGAAAAATTTGAATGCAGATTACAGGGTCAACGGCAGGGTTCTGAGGAACAGAGAGATCTTGGGGTTCATGTCCACAGATCTCTGAAGGTGGCTGCTCAAATGGATAGAGCCGTGAAGAAGGCTTATAGTGTGTTAGCATTTACTAACAGGGGGCTTGTGTTTAAGAGCCGTGGGGTTATGCTGCAACTGTACATGGCCCTGGTGAGACCACATTTGGAGTATTGTGTGCAATTCTGGTCATCTTACTATAGGAAGGATGTGGAAGCACTGGAAAGGGTGCAAAGGAGATTTACCAGGATGCTGCCTGGTTTAGAGGGTAGGTCTCATGAGGAAAGGTTGAGGGAGCTAGGGCTTTTCTCTTTGGAGCGGAGTAGGATGAGAGGTGATTTAATGGAGGTTTACAAGATGATGAGAGGGATAGATAGAGTGGATATTCAGAGACTATTTCCTCGAGTGGATGTAGCTGCTACAAGGGGGCATAACTATAAGGTTCAGGGTGGGAGATATATGAGGGATGTCCGAGGTAGGTTCTTTACTCAGAGAGTGGTTAAGGTATGGAAGAACTGCCTGCTGTGATAGTGGAGTCGGACACTTTGGGAACTTTCAAGCGGTTATTGGATTGGCACATGGAGCACACCAGAATGACAGGGAGTGGGACAGCTTGATCTTGGTTTCGGACAAGGCTCGGCACAACATCGAGGGCTAAAGGGCCTGTTCTGTGCTGTTCTATGTTTGGCTGCTCATGTTACTTTAGTGATGTCGGAGTGTGGGTGGAGCTGGACTCTGGCTCTACTTTTTAGTTTCACTTTGAGAAAAGCTTGGGTGTGTCTGTGTCTTTTTGGTTTTGTTTTCAGTGTTGGAGCTGAAGCCAGACAAAGCAGCTGTACTCTCTGCCATGAAAAGACTGTCTCTTGCTCATTTGGTGAATTCAGAATTATAAATGTTCTGAGTTGTGACTTTAACCTGATGTGCTTCTGCTGAAGGTTAGTTTTTTTTGTAAGTCTTCTGGATGTTAAAAGGACAGCGAACGCATTACTTACTGCTGTATTCTTTGGGGGTTGTATTTGAATTAATGGTTGCTAAGATGTTCACTGTTTGTTTTAAAAAGGTTTACTTGAGTTAATAGAAGAAACATTGTTTCTTTTCCATTTCTGCAGTACCACACCTGTACAATGGGCAGTGTGCTCCACATACCACAATCTATTAAATGTTGTGGGTCAGGTGAACTCCATGATACACTTTGGGGTTCTCTAAACCCTGGCCCATAACAGTGGGTTTCCTCCGGATGCTTCAGTTTCCCCCCACTGTTAGGTGGATTGACTATGATAAATTGCCCTTAGTGGCCAAAAAGGTTAGATGGGGTTATTGGGTTACGGGGATTCGGTGGAAGTGAGGGCTTAAGTGGGTTGGTGTAGACTCGATGGGCCGAATGGCCTCCTTCTGCACTGTACGTTCTATGTTCTAATCCACAGAGGAATATAGGCTGCTACGGAGTAATACGACTGGTGCTGATTTAGCTTGAGTGTCATCACAGCTCAGGAGAGGGACCTGCATGCATGACCTCAGCTGGTACGGGAACTGAGCCCACGCTCTTGGCATCGCTCTGCACCACAAAGCAGCCATCCAGACATATGAGCTAAACTGACCTGGCACGGTGGCAAAGTGGTTAGCACTGCTACCTCACAGCACCAGGGACCTAGGTTCAATTCCAGCTGCAAGTCTGTCTGTGTGAACTTTGTACATCCCCCCTTGACTGCGTGGGTTTCCCCGGCTGCTCCTGTTTCCTCACAGTCCAAAAATGTGCAGGTTAGGTGGGGTTACGGGGCTAGGGGGAGGGGGACTCAGTAGGGTGGTCTTTCAGAGGGTCAGTACAGATTTGATGGCCCAAATAGCCTCCTTCTCCGCTATAGGGGTTCTCTGGACTCCAGGTTTCCTTCCCCATGTTTGACCTGGTGCATGGTGTCTGGAGCTGGGAGGTGTGGGTCATCCTGGGAGGGGAGAGGCTCATCCTGGGAGGGGGTTCACCCTGGGAGGGGTTGTTCCCGGTTATTACCCGCTTGCTGTTGTCCTGTCTCCACCGCCTCCTCTTTCTGCGCTCGTTTCGGCATCTTCCACAACCCGAGAAAAAGAGAGAACGAACACGAGGCCTGGGCTCCGAGCTGGGACCAACCCGCAGTCACAGAGCTCCGAGCTGGGACCAACCCGCAGTCACAGAGCTCCGAGCTGGAGCCGGGGTACTCGCGGCCCTCAGGCGGAGCTCCGCGCTGGAGCGTGATCTGCGGGAGCGAGCTCCGCGCTGAGACCGTGGGTCTCGGGGGCGGGCAGGGGAGACGAGCACAAGGGGTCTCCGCGGCTAGGAAGGCACGGGCCAGGGAGCAACTGCGCACGCTCAGTTTGGCCGGGAAGCGGACCGGAAACATACCTTTGAGCGGAGAGGGGAGGGGGAACGGATAGCTGGAGGGACCGGAAATCTGCGAAGGGGGCGGGGCAGTAAATTTAACGGGGCGGAAGAGACGGCGCCCGGGTGAAAGGCTTCCCCCGACACCGGTAGTGATCTGGAGGCCGGGTGAGAAAATGAATTTAAAAGGAATCAAAGTTAAAGATTCGGTTGTAGAGGAGGAGATTTGAGAGTGAGGGGGTTCTTCTATGATTAACCAGTCAGACTAGTTATCAAGGGTTTGGCAAAGCGAAAGCATGTTGAAATAACTAAATGACCGTCTTTCAGCAATGAACACTTGTTGTGAACAAGGGCGAAATATTTGATGCTCTGTGCTTAGAAAGATTATTATGAAAAATAATAGCTCACAGGTACTAATTGTCCTGGATTGAAATTGGCTCGCGAAGAGCAAACACAGTTAACATAAATGTGTCTTTTCCTGGTTGTCAGGATGTGATGATTAGTGACCCATAGGAATCAGTGCTGGGACCTCAATTGCTTTCGCTTTATGTAAGGGGAAGATGGTGACATAGTGGTGACCGAACCAGGGCATCGGTTCCAGTCCTGCCCAGGTGCAGACTGTCCGATTTGTTCTAGTCCCACCTCCCCCAGAACCGGTTCCAATGCCCCAGGAATTTGAATCCCTCCCTCATGCACCATCTCTCGAGCCACGCATTCATCCTATCTATCCTGGCATTCCTACTCTGACTAGCTCGTGCCACTGGTAGCAATCCTGAGATTACTACCTTTGAGGATCTACTTTTTAGTTTAACTCCTATCTCCCTGAATTCAGCTTGTAGGACCTCGTCCCGTTTTTTACCTATAGTGCACCACGACAGCTGGCTGTTCACCCCCTCCCCCCCCGAAATTGTACATTTTCGCATGCAGAATGAAAAAGAAACTAATCGAAATGGTAAGAGAATTTTGAACTCTGAGATCCAGAGGAATCTGGCTGTCCGAATGCATGAACCGCAAAAGGCTAGTGTACAGGTACAGTCAGTAATTATAAAAGGTGGGAGTTTATGCTTCAGTTACATGGGGCATTAGTAAGACCACATCTGCAGTATTCTGTATAGTATTGGTCTCCTTATTTACGGAAATATTTAAATGTGTTGGAGGCAGGTCCGAGAAGGTTTACCAGATACACTACCAGGAATGGATAGGTTGTCTTATGAGAAATGGTTGGAGAAGTCAGGGTTGTGTTTGCTGGAGTTTAGAAGAGTAAAAGGCGACTTGATCACAATCTTTAAAATCCTGAGGGGTATTGAGAGGGTAGATATCGAGGAGATGTTTCCATGTGTCAGAATCTAGAACTGGGGGGTCACTTTAAAAATAAGGGATCGCCCATTGAATGCAAAGCTGAGAAGAAATATTTTCTCTCAGAGGGTCGTGAGTCTCTGGAACTCTCTTCCGCAAAAGTAATATTAATAATAATCACTTGTTGTCACAAGTAGGGTTCAATTAAGTTACTGTGAAAAGCCCCTTGTCGCCACAATCCGGCGCCTGTTCGGTAGGCCAGTACGGGAATTGAACCCGCGCTGCTGGTCTTGTTCTGCATTACAAGCCAGCTGTATAGCCCACTGTGCTAAACAAGCCCCTAAGGCAGCAGAAGCAGAGTCTTTGAACATATTTAAGGCAGAGCTAGCTCAGGGAAGGCAAGAATGGGGTTACAATCAGGTCAGCCACAATCTTATTGAATGGCAGGGAGCGCTCGCGGAGCAGAGTGGCCCACTCCCGTTTCCAATTCATATGTATTTTCATCTGATGAGAGGTTGTGTAAATTGGGTGTATATTCTCTGGAGTTTAGACAAATGAGAGGCAATCTCATTGAAAAGTATGATATTCTAAAGTGGTTTGGCAGGGTCGACGCTGAGAGATTGTTCCCGCTGGTCGGGGAATCTAATACACAGTCTCAGGACCACGGATGGATCATTTAGGACTGAGATGAGAAATTACTTCACTCAAAAGGTTGTGAATCTTTGGAATTCTCTTCCCCAGAGGGTCGTGGGTGCCCTGCCTCGTTGAATCCACTTAAGACTAAGGGACGCAGAATTTTGGTGAGAATTAAGGGATATCGGGAGCAGGCATAAAAATGGAGTTGAAACCCGAGATCAACCATTATTGTATCGAGTGGAGGAGCTGCTTTGTTGGGCTGAATAGCCCTACTCTTGCTCCTATTCCCTTTCTTTGTGTGCTTTCATGTCCTGCCACAGAGATCCATGGCATTGTATATAGCACATATGCACAATATATGTGTGTCTATAAAATAATATAGGCTCATGTACACAATGTACATGTGTCTATAAAATAATATAGGCTCGTATACACTATATATATGTGTCTATAAAATAATATATGATCTCCGATGATATATATATATGTGTCTATAAAATAGTATAGGATTGTATGCAATATATTTGTGTCTGTAAAAGAATATAGGATTGTATGCATGATATATATGTGTATCCATAAAATATAGGAGCATATACATGATCTAGAACAGAGAGTAGTGGTGGAAGGGAGTGTCTCAAAATGGAGAAGGGTGACTAGTGGTGTTCCACAGGGATCCGTGCTCGGACCACCGTTGTTTGTGATCTACATAAATGACCTGGAGGAAGGTATAGGTGGTCTGATTAGCAAGTTTTCAGATGATACAAAGATTGGTGGAGTTGCAGATAGCGAGGAGGACTGTCAGAGAATACAAATAAATATACATAGATTGGAGAGTTGGGCAGAGAAATGGCAGATGGAGTTCGATCCAGGCAAATGCGAGGCGATGCATTTTGGAAGATCAAATTCAAGAGCGGACTATATGGTCAATGGAAGGGTCCTGGGGAAAATGGATGTACAGAGAGATCTGGGAGTTCAGGTCCATTGTACCCTGAAGATGGCATCGCAGGTTGATAGAGTGGTCAAGAAGGCATACAGCATGCTTGCCTTCATCGGACGGGGTATTGAGTACAAGAGTCGGCAGGTCATGTTACAGTTGTATAGGACTTTGATTAGGCCACATTTGGAATGCTGCGTGCAGTTCTGGTTGCCACATCACCAGAAGGATGTGGATGCCTTGGAGAGGGTGCAGAGGAGGTTCACCAGGATGTTCTCTGGTATGGAGGGTGCTAGCTATGAAGAAAGGTTGAGTAGATTAGGATTGTTTTCATTGAAAAGATGGAGGTTGAGGGGGGACCTGATTGAGGTCTACAAAATTATGAGAGGTATGGACAGGGTGGATAGCAACAAGCTTTTTCCAAGAGTGGGTGTGTCAGTTACAAGGGGTCACGAATTCAAGGTGAGAGGGAGAAAGTTTAAGGGAGATGTGTGTGGAAAGTTTTTTACGCAGAGGGTGGTGGGTGCCTGGAACGCTTTACCAACGGAGGTGGTAGAGGCGGGCACGATAGCATCATTTAAGAGGCATCTAGACGGGTATATGAACGGGCGGGGAACAGAGGGAAGTAAATCCTTGGAAAATAGGAGCCAGGTTTAGATAAAGGATCTGGATCGGCGCAGTCTGGGAGGGCCGAAGGGCCTGTTCCTGTGCTGTAATTTTCTTTGTTCTTGTTCTTTGTTCTATATGTGTATCTATGAAATTGTTTTATGACAGAAATATATCTCTACCTTTGTTAGCCAATATATGGTGTGTTGGTTACAATCTCGACATTAATCTAGAAATTGGGCAGCTGTACATAGGATTCAGGTGGAGGTTGGTTCAGTCCTTTGAGCCCGTTTCTGCTCTTCAGTAAGGTCATGACCGATCTGGCTGTGCTGTCAACTCCATCTTCCTGCCAGTCCTCTCTGACTCTGGACTCCCTTCTATCAGTAATCTGTCAAACTCAGCCATGGACATATTCAATGAGCTAGCCTCCATGCTCTCTGGGGGAGGAAATTCCTCAGCCAAGCGTAAAGAATTATCCTCATCTCCCATTGTGAAAGGGAGACTCATTTAAACTGATCATGTTTCCCCCATAAGAGGATCCTTCCAGTCCCCAACCTGTCCAGCCCCCTCAGAATCTTTGCCTGTTTCAATAAGATCACCTCTTATTCTTCTAAACTCCAGTGGCTAAAGGTCCAATCTGCTCAACCTTTCCTCATAGATACACAAGAACATCAGAGCTAGGAGCAGGCAATTCAGCCCCTCAAACCTGCTCCGCCATTCAATACCATCATGGCTGATTTCCTCTCGACATCAACTCCACAGTCCTGCCCGTTTTCTGAGACCCTTCAATCCATTTCTAATTTAAAATCTTTCTATCTACTCCTTAAATTCAAAGTCCCAGCATCCACCACACTCCTGGTGTCATGAATTCCAGGGATTCCTGACCCTTTGAGAGAAGTAATTTCTCCTTACTACAGAACTGGCTCGGTCATAGAAGACAGAGGGTTGCAGTGGAAGGCTACTTCTCTGAATGGAGGGCTGTGACAAGTGGTGTTCCACAGGGATCAGTGCTGTGACTTTTGCTGTTTGTAGTGTTGATTTGGAGGAAGATGTAACTGGTCTGATTAGTAAGTTTGCGGACGACTCAAAGATTGGTGGAATTGTGGATAGCGATGAGGACTCTCTGAGGCTACAGCAAGATATCGATTGGTTGGAGACTTGGGTGGAGAGATGACAGAGGATTTTAAGCCGATTACATTTGAGGTAATGCATTTTGGAAGGTCTAATACAGTGGGAAATAACAGTAAATGGCAGAACCCTCAAGAGTATTGACAGGCAGAGGGATCTGGGTCTACAGGTCCACAGGTCACTGAAAGTGGTAATGGAGGTGGAGAAGGTAGTCAAGGCAGCATATAACATGATTGCCTTCATTGACCGGGCATTGAGTATAAAAATTGGCAAGTCATGTTGCAGCTGCATAGAACCTAAGTTAGACAACACTTGGAATAAAGGTCGCCACACTGCCACAGAGGTTTTGGAGAGGGTACAGAAGATGTTTACCAGGATGTTGCCGGCTATGGAGGGTATTAGCTATGAGGTTTGTTCTCACTGGAAAGATGGAGGTTGAGGGGCGACCTGATAGAGGTCTACAAAATTAATAGAGGCATGGACAGAGTGGATAGTCAGAAGCTTTTCCCAGGTTGGAAGAGTCGATCAGTAGGGGACATAGGTTTAAGGTGCGAGGGGCAAGGTTTAGAGGAGTGTGCAAGGGAAGGTTTTTTATAGAAAGGCTAGTGGGTGCCTGGAACTCTCTGACGGAGGAGGTGGTGGAAGCAGGTACCATAGTGATGTTTAACGGGCGTCTTGCCAAATACATGAATAGGATGGGAATAGAGGGATACGGACCCTGGACGTGTAGAAGGTTTTATGTTTGACGGACAGTATGGTCGGCACAGGCTTGGAGGGCCCAAGGGCCTGTTCCTGTGCTGTACATTTCTTTGTTCGTTGCTCATCTCAGTTTAAATCTGCCAGCCCTTATCCGAAAACTATGACCTCTCATTCTAGATTTCCCCACAAGAGGAAGCATCCACTCTGTGTCTACTTTGACAATATCTTTTCTCATCTTATTTACGTGAATTAGATCTCATCTCATTATTCTAATAGTGGGAGTGTATAGGTCTAAATAGCTCATTCTCTACTCATAAGACAAACCCCTCACCTGTGGAATCAATCAGAACCTCCTCTGAACTGCCTTCAATGCAACTACATCTCTCCTCAAAAAAAGGGACCAAAACTGTGCACAATACTCCAGGTGCGGTTTCACCAATGCCTTGTATAGTTCCGCCGACACTTCCCTATTTTTATACTCTATCTCTTTGGCTATAAATCCAACATAAAGGCGAACCCTTTTATCCCACCAATGAGTTTCGTAGGCCTCCTGCGAGCTGTTTCTCATGAATTTAAATCCTATTTCATATACGGGGACCAAAACTGTACACAGAACTCTGATGTGGTCTCACCAAGGTTCTGTGCAACCAGTAAAACCTCCTTTCGTTGATATTCCATTGCCCTTGTAATTGGCCGTGAGTTAAAGGGGAACAAAGTTCAGTTACAGGAGATGGCAGTGACACCGGAGCTCAAACTGCAAGTAGCTGAAATGCTAATCCGTCAGCCTTTTTTTCATCTGCCCTTCAGGGTGTTGCCATGACGATTGTTATCGGATTTGAGGGCAGTGCCAATAAAATTGGTGTTGGCATCATTAAGGATGGCGTGGTATTGTCCAATCCGAGAAGGACTTACATTACACCACCTGGGCAAGGTAGGCAACAGAGATCGCACGTAAACAGGGCACAGAGATATTGTCAACAATCCAATGCAGCAGAACGGGTGGTTTATGTAACAAATAACAGATACCGGGGAGTGAGTTACAGACTGGAATCTAATCGAGGGGTTCTGGGTGATTTATATATAGAATAACAGATACCCGGGAGTGAGTTTCAGACGGGAATCTAATCGAAGGGTTCAGGGTGGTTTATATATAGAATAACAGATACCCGGGAGTGAGTTTCAGACGGGAATCTAATCGAAGGGTTCAGGGGGGTTTATATATAGAATAACAGATACCCGGGAGTGAATTACAGACTGGAATCTAATCGAGGGGTTTGGGGTGGTTTATATATAGAATAACAGATACCCGGGAGTGAGTTACAGACTGGAATATAATCAAGGGGTTCAGTGTGGTTTACATATCGTGTAACAGATACCTGGGAGTGAGTTACAGACTGGAATTAAACCAATGGGTTCTGTGTGGCTTATATAGAGATTAGGTAAGGTGGAGTCGACTTAGTCAAAGATGACCACAGGCTGCTTTCTCCTTTGAGGGGAGAGCTGACTGGTGGTAGTTTAAGCTGAGGAGCACCATACCTTAGGCGAGGGACAAGGTTAAAAACAGATACCCGGGAGCGGGTGACATTCTGGAATCTATTCGTGATGTTCGGGATGGTTTATATATGGAATATCAGATACCCGGGAGTGAATTACAGGCTGGAATCTAATGAAGGCATCCAGTGGGGATCCATTAGAGGGTGTGGGTTTATGTATGAATGAACTGATAACTGATGTGAATTATGGAATGGTGTCTAATCTCGTACTTTGTTGAAGGTTTCCTGCCGAGTGACACAGCCAAACATCACAAGGCTTGTGTTCTCGATGTGACGAGTGATGCCTTGGAACTGGCAGGTATCAAACCAGAGGAGATCGATTGTATTGCTTACACAAAAGGTATGAAAATCAAACCAAGGGTGACATGAATCTGCCTCTGTGGAACAGTACAAACCTGGGGCATCAACAAGATGAGCAGGGCAGAGTGGGTTAAGGATGGGTCTGGGTGTGTGAAGGATGTGTCTGGGTCAGGGGTAAAGGATGGGTCTGAGTGTCAGGGCGGGTGAAAGATGGGTCTGGGTGTCAGGGTGGGTGAAGGATGGGTCTGGGTGTCAGGGTGGGTGAAGGATGGGTCTGGGTGTCGGGGTGGTGAAGGATGGGCCTGGGTTTCTGGGGGGGTGAAGGATGGGACTGGGTGTCGGGGGGCTGAAGGATGGGTCTGGGTTTCAAGGTGGGTGAAGGATGGGTCTGGGTGTCAGGGTGGATGAAGGATGGATCTGGGTGTCTGGGGGCGTGAAGGATGAGACTGGGTGTCAGGGTGGGTTCAGGATGGGCCTGGGTTTCTGGGGGGTGAAGGATGGGACTGGGTTTCTGGGGGGGTGAAGGATGGGACTGGGTGTCGGGGGGGTGAAGGATGGGTCTGGGTTTCAAGGTGGGTGAAGGATGGGTCTGGGTGTCAGGGTGGATGAAGGATGTGTTCTTGGTGTCAGGGAGGGTGAAGAATGCGTCTGGGTGTCACGGTGGATGAAGGATGGATCTGGGTGTCTGGGGGCGTGAAGGATGAGACTGGGTGTCAGGGTGGGTTCAGGATGGGCCTGGGTTTCTGGGGGGTGAAGGATGGGTCTGGGTTTCAGGGGGGTTGAAGGATGAGTCTGGGTGTCTGGGCGGTGAAGGATGGGACTGGGTGTCGGTGGGGGGGGGGGGTTGAAGGATCTGGGGGGTGAAGGATGAGACTGGGTGTCGGTGGGGGGGGGGGTTTGAAGGATCTGGGGGGTGAAGGATGGGACTGGGTGTTGGTGGGGGGGGGGGTGAAGGATGGGCCTGGGTGTCTGGGAAGTGAAGGATGGGTCTGGGTGCCAGGGCCGTGTGAAGGATGGGTCTGGGTGTCTGGGCGGTGAAGGATGGGTCTGGGTATCAGTGGGGGTGAAAGATTGGTCTGGGTGTCAGGTTGGGTTCAGGATGGGCCTGGGTGTCTGGGGGGGGGGGGGGGGGGGGGGGGTGAAGGTTGAGTCTGGGTGACTGGGGGGGTGAAGGGATGGGACTGGGTTGTCGGCGGTGGAGGGGGGCGGGAAGGTGAAGGATGGGCCTGGGTGTCTGGGAAGCGAAGGATGGGTCTGGGTGTCAGGGTGGGTGAGGGAAGATCTGCGTTTCAGGGTGGGTGAAGGTTGGTGTGGGTGTCAGATTGGGTGAAGGAGGGTCTGGGTGTCAGGGTGGGTGAAGGATGGGGCTGGGATAGGAGGAGTGGTCATCGATGGGAGAGTTACGGGATTAGAGGGGTGGTCTTTGTCGGGAATATTAGAGGATTAGAGGGTTCTTTTTGAATGGGAGAGTTCGGGGATTATAGAAATAATCTATGTGGAGGGCAGTTAGGGGATTAAATCGCATGTCTTTGATGGGGGAGTTAGGGAACCAGAGGGGTCGTTTCACTGGGTGAATTATGGGATGAGAGAGGTGGTCTTCGATGGGAGCATTAGGGAATTGGAGAGGTGATTTTGATGGGCGAGTTACGGGATTAGAGTGGTGGACATGGATATTGATGGGAGAGTTGCAGGATTGGAGGGGTGGTCTTCGATGGGAGAGTAAGGGGAATGAAGGGGTTGTTTCGATGGGAGAGTTTGGATTTAGAGTGGTGGACATTGATGGGAGAATTAGGGGATTACAGGGAGAGGTAAGGGATTAGATTAATAGTCTTCAATGGGAAGGTATGGGGACTGGAGTGGTTGGCATTGACCGGAGAGTTAGGGGATTAACATTAATAAAAATCTTTATTAGTGTCCCAAGTAGGCTGACATTAACACTGCAATTACGTTATTGTGAATACCCCGAGTCGCCACACTCCGGCACCTGTTCGGGTACACTGAGGGAGAATTCAGAATGTCCGATTCATCTAACAGCACGTCTTTCGGGACTTCTGGGAGGAAACTCAGAGGAAACCCACGCAAACACGGGAAGAAATTGCAGACTCCGTACAGACAGCGACCCAAGCCGGAATCAAACCTGGGACTCTGGAGTGTGGTGCAACAGTGCTACTCACTCTGCTACCGTGCGGGAAGGTCTTCAATGGGAGGGTCGAGGGATTGGAGAGGTGGTCTTCAACAGGAGGGTTAGTTGATTCGAGGGATGGACATTGATGGGAGAGTTAGGAGGTTAGAAAGTCTTCGATGGGAGGGTTAGGGAATTGGAGGAAAGTTCGGTGAGGGGACAGTAGGGGACAAGAGGGATGGATTTTGATTGGAGAGTTTGGGGATAAGAGGGATAGTCTCAAATAACAAAGAAAAGTACAGGCTCTTTGGCCTCTAAGCCTGTACTGACTGTGCTGCCTGTCTAACCCAAAACATTCCACAATTCCGGGGCCCATATCCCTCTATTCCCAGCCTATTCGTGTATTTGTCAAGACACACCATAAGCGTCACCATCGTACCTGCTTCCACCACCTCCTCCAGCAGCAAGTTCCAGGCACCCACTACTCTCTGTGTAAAACACTTCCCTCTAAACTTTGCCCTCGCACCGTAAACCTACCTGTGTTGCCTAGTAATTGACTATTCCACCCTGGGCAAAAGCTTCACTATCCACTCTGTCCACGCCCCTCATAATTTTATAGACTTTTATCAGGCCGCCCTTCTACCTCCGAAGTTCCAGTGAGAACAAACCGAGTTTATCCAACCTCTCCTCAGAGCTAATCCTCAGGCAACATCCTGGTAAGCTGCTTCTGTGCCCTCTCTAAAGCCTCCACGTCCTTCTAGTGGGGTGGCATCCTAAATTGAACACTGTATTCCAAGTGTGGCCTAACTTGGGTTCTATACAACTGCAGCATAGAACATAGAACATAGAACGATACAGCGCAGTACAGGCCCTTCGGCCCTCGATGTTGCACCGACATGGAAAAAATCTAAAGGCCATCTAACCTACACAATGCCCTTATCATCCATATGCTTATCCAATAAATTTTTAAATGCCCTCAATGTTGGCGTATTCACTACTGTTGCAGGTAGGGCATTCCACGGCCTCACCACTCTTTGCGTAAAAAACCCACCTCTGACCTCTGTCCTATATCTATTACCCCTCAATTTAAGGCTATGTCCCCTCGTGCTAGCCACCTCCATCCGCGGGAGGAGGCTCTCGCTGTCCACCCTATCTAACCCTCTGATCATTTTGTATGCCTCTATTAAGTCACCTCTTAACCTTCTTCTCTCTGACGAAAACAACCTCAAGTCCATCAGCCTTTCCTCATAAGATTTTCCCTCCATACCAGGCAACATCCTGGTAAATCTCCTCTGCACCCGTTCCAAAGCTTCCACGTCCTTCCTATAATGAGGCGACCAAATTAGCATGATTTGCCAATTTTTATACTCAGTGCCCCAGCCGATGAAGGCAAGCCGTATGCCTTCTTGACTACCTTCTCCACATGTGTTGCCACTTACAGTGACCTGTAGACCCATCATGTCACCCCTCCACTGCTACCCTCTGTCTTCCATGACCATGCCCGTTCTGTTCCATCTTGCCAGCTCTCCATTGATCCCATGTGACTTCACCTTTTGAACCAGTCTGCCATGAGAGATCTTGTCACAGCCCTTATCAAAATCCATGCTGACAACATCCACTGACCTATCATCAATCATCTCCGTCACTTCCTCAAAAACTCAATCAAGTTAGTGATACATGACCTCCCCATCACAAAACCATGCTGCCCCTTGCTAATAGGTCCACTTGCTTCCAAATGGGATTAAATCCTGATTTAAAGAATCCTCTTCAATAATTTCCCTACACTGATGGAAGGCTCACCGGCCTGTAATTTCCTGGATTATCCTTACTTCTTAAAGGAATGACATTAGCCATTCTCCAGTTGACTGGAACCTCATCTATATAGATACATGTAGAATGTACAGTGCAAAAGGAGCCCATTCAGCCCATCGAGTGTGCACCGGCCTTTGGATTCCTATTATGGAAAGAGCATCCTACTTAAGCCTCTACCCTGTCCCGTAACCCAGAAATGCCAGAGATGAGGTGAGAGTGACTGCCCTTGACATCAAGAGCAAGAGTATTGACAGTCAGAGAGATCTTGGTGTACAGGTCCACAGGTCACTGAAAGGGCAACACAGGTGGAGAAGGTAGTCAAGAAGGCATACGGCATACAACATAGAAGATCGAGAAATACAGCACAGAACAGGCCCTTCGGCCCACGAGGTTGTGCCGAACTTTTGTCCGAGATTAAGAACAAATTAATCGACACCCCATCATTCTACCGTATTCCATGTACCTATCCAAAAGCCGCTTGAAGGTCCCTAATGTTTCCGACCCAACTACTTCCACAGGCAGTGCATTCCATGCCCCCACTACTCTGGGTAAAGAACCTACCTCTGACATCCCCCCTATATCTTCCACCATTCACCTTAAATTTATGTCCCATTGTAATGGTTTGTTCCACCCGGGGAAAAAGTCTCTGACTGTCTACTATTTTTTTTTATAAATGTTTTTATTGGGTTTTTGAACAAGGTATAATTACCGTTATGTACACAGAATAAAAAACATATATATACACATGTTTAGAAGAGAAGGGCACACCCCAACATAAAATACAATAAAATATGAAATAGACTAACTGGTGGGGTATTGTGCACCAGCTTGACAGCGGCAGCTCTGTACATCTGGCAAAATTATTTACACCACGTAAGTAGGCGACTGTTTGCGGGGTAGTGGGGGGGCGGGGGGGTGGTGGGGGGCGGGGGTGGCGGAGATTAGAACATATAGAACATTACAGCGCAGTACGGGCCCTTTGGCCCTCGATGTTGCGCCGACCTGTGAAACGATCTGAAGCCTATCTGACCGACACTATTCCATTTTAGAACATAGAACATAGAACAGTACAGCACAGAACAGGCCCTTCGGCCCTCAATGTTGTGCCGAGCCATGATCACCCTACTCAACCCACGTATCCACCCTATACACGTAACCCAACAACCCCCATTAACCTTACTTTTATTAGGACACTACGGCAATTTAGCATGGCCAATCCACCTAACCCGCACATCTTTGGACTGTGGGAGGAAACCGGAGCACCCGGAGGAAACCCACGCACACAGGGGGAGGACGTGCAGACTCCACACAGGGGAGTCATTTTCATCCATATGTCTATCCAGTGACCACTTAAATGCCCTTAAAGTTGGTGAGTCTACTACTGTTGCAGGCAGGGCAGAACTGTGAACTGTGGTGACCAGAACTGCACGCAGTACTCCAGGAGCGGCCGCATCAGAGTTATGTACAGCTGCAGCATGACCTTGTGGCTCCAAAACTCAATCCCCCTACTGATAAAGGCTAACACACCATATGCCTTCTTAACAGCCCTATTAACCTGGGTGGCAACTTTCAGGGATTTATGTACCTGGATGCCGAGATCTCTCTGTTCATCTACACTACCAAGAATCTTGCCATTAGCCCAGTACTCTGCATTCCTGTTACTCCTTCCACAGTGAACCACCTCACACTTTTCCGCATTAAACTCCATCTGCCACATCTCAGCCCAGCTCTGCAGCTTATCTATGTCCCTCTGTATCCTATAACATCCTTCAGCACTATCCACAACTCCACCGCCCTTCGTGTCATCTGAAAATTTACTAACACATCCTTCTACACCCTCTTCCAGGTCATTTATAAAAATGACAAACAGCAGTGTCCCCAAAACAGATCCTTGCGGTACACCACTAGTAACTGAACTCCAGGATGAACATTTGGGTGCCGGGGAGATAATTACAGTGTGCGATACTTGGCTGTGTTGTGTTGCTGTTGTCGCCTGCTTCTCTCCCGGACGGGGTCTCGCTGCCGTCCCCACGCTCGCCTCCGCTTCTGCTGCTCCTCCCCCGTCCTCCATCTTTATTTTCCTTGTTCGCCGCTCCTCGAGATGTCATGCACGTTTTGGCATCCCGTGCCTTCCTTCCGGCTCCCGTTTCCCTGCCCCCGGCGCCCCACCCAGCTGGTTCTCCTCACTTGTCCCGTCCCCCCCTCCATTTTTTCCTCATTCTTTCCTCAGGTTTAGCTGTCTCCCCCCCCCCCCCCCCGCCTCCCCCCACCCCCCTCCTCCCCCACCGTGGTTTTCCTTTCTTTCCTCAGGTTTAGCCGTTCCCCCCCCCCCCCCCCCCCCCCCCCCCCCCCCCCCCTCCAAGTCTATCTCCCCCTTTCATGCCTTGGCTACCTTCCCCTGATTCTTGACTAATTTCCCCTGATTCTTGGCTACCTGGCTATTCTTCCTCTTGTTCGTTGGCCACAAACAGGTCCAGGAACATTCGCGTGAATGGCTCCCATGATCTGTGGAAGCCGTCGTCTGACCCTTGGATGGCGAATTTGATTTTGCTTACTGTCTACTCTATAGATTCCCTGATCATCTTATAAGCCCCATCAGTCGCCCCACATCCTTCTTCGTTCTAATGAGAAAAGGCCTAGCACCCTCAATCTTTCCTCGCAAGACCTACTCTCCATTCCAGGCAACATCCTGGTAAATCTCCTTTGCACCTTTTCCAAAGCTTCCACATCCTTCCGAAAATAAGGCGACCAGAACTGCACACAGTACACCAAATGTAGCCTGACCAAGGTTTTGTACAGCTGCATAATCACCTCACGGCTCTTAAATTCAGTCCCTCTGCTAATGAACGCGAACACACTATAGGCCTTCTTCACAACTCTATCCACTTGAGTGGCAATTTTCAAAGATCTATGAACATAGACCCCAAGATCTCTCTGCTTCTCCACATTGCCAAGAACCCTACCGTTAGCCCTGTAGTTCGCATTCATATTTGTCCTTCCAAAATGGACAACCTCACACTTGTCAGGGTTAAACTCCATCTGCCACTTCTCAGCCCAGCTCTGCATCCTATCTATGTCTCTTTGCAGCCGACAACAGCCCTCCTCACTATCCACAACTCCACCAATCTTCGTATCGTCTGCAAATTTACTGACCCACCCTTCAACTCCCTCATCCAAGTCATTAATGAAAATCACAAACAGCAGAGGACCCAGAACTGATCCCTGCGGTACGCCACTGGTAACTGGGCTCCAGGCTGAATATTTGCCATCCACCACCACTCTCTGTCTTCTATCGGTTAGCCAATTTGTTATCCAACTGGCCAGATTTCCCACTATCCTATGCCTCCTTACTTTCTGCACAAGCCTACCATGGGGAACCTTATCAAATGCCTTACTAAAATCCATGTACACTACATCCACTGCTTTACCTTCATCCACGTGCTTGGTCACCTCCTCAAAGAATTCAATAAGACTTGTGAGGTAAGACCTACCCCTCACAAATCCGTGCTGACTATCCCTAATCAAGCAGTGTCTTTCCAGATGCTCAGAAATCCTATCCCTCAGTACCCTTTCCATTACTTTGCCGACCACCGAAGTAGAACTAACGAACCTGTAATTCCCAGGGTTATCCCTATTCCCTTTCTTGAACAGGGTCACGACATTCGCCACTCTCCAATCCACTGGTACCACCACTGTTGACGGTGAGGACGAAAAAATCATTGCCAATGGCTCTGCATCTCTTGCTTCCCATAGAATCCTTGGATATATCCCGTCAGGCCCGGGGGACTTGTGTATCCTCAACTTTTTCAAAATGCCCAACACATCGTCCTTCCAAACATATATCTCCTTGAGCTTACCAGTCTGTTTCACACTGTCCTCTCCAACGATATGGCCCCTCTCATTCGTAAATACTGAAGAAAAGAACTCGTTCAAGACCTCTCCTGTCTCTTCAGACTCAATATACAATCTCCCGCTACTGTCCATGATCGGACCTACCCTCACTCTAGTCATTCTGATATTTCTCACGTATGTGTAAAAGACCTTGGGGTTTTCCTTGATCCTACCCGCCAAAGATTTTTCATGCCCTCGCTTAGCTCTCCTAATCCCTTTCTTCAGTTCCCTCCTGGCTATCTTGTATCCCTCCAGCATCCTGTCTGAACCTTGTTTCCTCAGCCTTACATAAGTCTCCTTCCTCTTAAGACATTCAACCTCTCTTGTCAACCATTGTTCCCTCACTCGACCATCTCTTCACTGCCTGACAGGGACATGCATATCAAGGACAGGTAGTATCTGTTCCTTGAACAAATTCCACATTCGAATTGTGTCCTTCCCTGACAGCCCATGTTCCCAACTTATGCACTTCAGTTCTTGTCTGACAGCATTGTATTTACCCTTCTCCCAATTGTAAACTTTGCCCTGTTCCATGCACCTATCCCTCTCCATTACTAAAGTGAAAGTCACAGAATTGTGGTCACTATCTCCCCCACTAATAAATCTATCACTTGTCTTGGTTCATTACCAAGTACCAAATCCAATATGGCCTCCCCTCTGGTCGGACAATCTACATACTGTGTTAGAAAAGCTTCCTGGATACACTGCACAAACACCACCCCATCCAAACTATTTGATCTAGAGTTTCCATTCAATATTTGGGAAGTTGAAGTCACCCATGACTACTACCCTGTGACTTCTGCACCTTTCCAAAATCTGTTTCCCAATCTGTTCCTCCACATCTTTGCTGCTATTGGGGGGCCTATAGAAAACTTCCTACAAGGTGACTGCTTCTTTCCCAGCACGGTAGCATGGTGGTTAGCATAAATGCTTCACAGCTCCAGGGTCCCAGGTTCGATTCCCGGCTGGGTCACTGTCTGTGCGGAGTCTGCAAGTCCTCCATGTGTGTGCGTGGGTTTCCTCCGGGTGCTCCGGTTTCCTCCCACAGTCCAAAGATGTGCGGATTAGGTGGATTGGCCATGCTAAATTGCCCGTGGTGTCCTAAAAAAAAGTAAGGTTAAGGGGAGGGTTGTTGGGTTACGGGTATAGGGTGGATACGTGGGTTTGAGTAGGGTGATCATTGCTCGGCACAACATCGAGGGCCGAAGGGCCTGTTCTGTGCTGTACTGTTCTATGTTCTATTTCTGACTTCGACCCATACTACCTCAGTAGGCAAATCCTCCTCAAACTGCCTTTCTGCAGCTGTTATACTATCTCTAATTAACAATGCCACCCCCCCCCACCAACATCTTTTACCACCCTCCCTAATGTTATTGAAACGTCTATAACCTGGAACCTTCAACAACCATTTCTGCCCCTCTTCAATCCAGGTTTCCGTGATGGCCACCATCGTAGTCCCAAGTACCGATCCATGTCTTAAGTTCATCCACCTTATTCCTGATGCTTCTTGCGTTGAAGTATACACACTTCAACCCATCTCCATGCCTGCAAGTACTCTCCTTTGTCAGTGTTACCTTCCCCACTGCCTCACTACACGCTTTGATGTCCTGACCATCGGCTACCTTAGTTGTTTGCCTTCATTGGCCGGGGCATTGAGTATAAAAATTGGCAAGTCATGTTGCAGCTGTACAGAACCTTAGTTCGGCCACACTTGGATTATAGTGTTCAATTCTGGTCGCTACGCTACCAGAGGATGTGGAGGCTTTAGAGAGGGTGCAGAAGAGATTTACCAGGATGTTGCCTGGTATGGAGGGCATTATATATGAGGAGAGGTTGAATAAACGTGGTTTGTTCTCACTGGAAGAAAGGAGGTTGAGGGGGGACCTGATAGAGGTCTACAACATTTTGAGGGGCATAGACAGAGTGGATAGTCAGAGACTATTTCCCAGGGTAGAGGGGTCAAATACTCGGGGGCATAGGTTTAAGGTGCGAGGGGCAAGGTTTAGAGGAGATGTACGAGGTAAGTTTTTTAGACAGAGGGTTAGTGGGTGCCTGGAACTCGCTGCCGGCGGAGGTGGTGGAAACAGGGACGATAGTAACATTTAAGGGGCATCTTGACAAATACATGAATAGGATGGGAATAGAGGGATACCAGCCCGGAAGTGTGGAAGATTTTAGTTTAGACGGGCAGCATGGTCAGCGCAGGTTTGAAGGGCCGAAGGGCCTGTTCCTGTGCTGTACTTTTCTTTGTTCTTTGTTCTATCAAGGCAACATTTGACCGAGTATGGTCTCAAGGAGCCCTAGCTAAACTGGAGTCAATAGGAGTCAAGGGGAAATCTCTCTGCTGGTTGGAGTCATACCTGGCACAAAGGAAGATGGTTGTGGTGGTTGGAGTCCAATCGTCTCAGCCCATGGACATCACTGCAGGAGTTCCTCCGGGTAGTAACCTCGGCCCAACCATCTTCAGCTGCTTCATCAATGACCTGCCTTCCATCATAAGGTCAGACATGGGGATGTTTGCGGATGACTGCACAATGTTCAGCACTATTCACGACTCCTCAGATAATGAAGCAGTCCATATTCAAATGTAGCAAGACCTGGACAATGTCCAGACTTGGGCTGACAAGTGACAAGTTACATTAGCGCATTACTAGTGTCAGGCAAATACCATCTCCTACAAGAGAGTATCTAACATCGCTCCTTAACATTCAGTGGCATTTCCATCTCTGAATCCCCCACAATCAACATCCTGGGGGTTACCATTGATCAGAAACTGAACTGGACTAGCCACATTAATACTGTGGCTACCAGGGCAGGTCAAAGGCTAGGAATCTTACGGCGAGTAACTCACCTCCTGACCCCCCCAAAGCTTGTCAATCATCTACAAAGCACGTTAGGAGTGTAATGGAATACATTTCCCTTGCCTGGATGAGTGCAGCTCCAACAACAGCCAAGAAGCTCGACACCATCCAGGACAAAGCAGCTCGCTTGATTGCTCCCCTTCCACAAACATTCAAACCCTCCACCACCGAAAAACAATGGCAGTCTTGTGTACCAACTGCAAGATGCACTGCAGTAAATCACCAAGGTTCCTTCGACAGCACCTTCCAAACGCACAAGCATTACCATCTAGAAGGACAAGAGTAGCTGATACCTGGGAGCCCCATCACCTGGAGATTCCCCTCCAAGTCACTCACCACCCTGACTTGGAAATATATCGCCGTTCCTTCGCTGTCGCTGGCCAAAATCCTGGAGCTCCCTACCCAACAGCCCAGTGGGTATTCCGACACCTGAAGGACTGCAGCGGTTCAAGAAGGCAACGCCACCATCTTCTGAAGGGCAACTAGAGATGGGCAATAAATGTTGGGCTAACCAGCGACACCCACATCCTGTAAATGAATTTTTCAAAAATGTAACCCCACCTAACCTTTTGGACACTAACGGGCAATTTAGCATGGTCAATCCACCAAACAGGCACACCTTTGGACTGGGAGGAAACCGGAGCACCCGGAGGAAACCCACGCAGATACGGGAAGGAAGTGCAAACTCCACACAGACAGTCACCCGAGGCTGGAATTGAACCCGGGTCCCTGGAGCCATGAGCAGCAGTGCTAACCTGCCGCCGTGCCACCCGGTAGCCAGTGGGATAGCAAGAAATTCTGTCAAGGCCCCAGCAATTTCCTCCCTTGCCTCTCTCAGTATTTTGGGGACCTATCTGCTCGGGATTATTGGATTGTTTCTTTGTCTTGACAGGTCCTGGAATGGGAGCCCCTCTGGTCTGTGTTGCTATCGTTGCCCGAACATTATCCCAGCTCTGGAAGAAACCACTCCTGGGGATTAACCACTGTATCGGACACATTGAGATGGGCCGTTTAATTACAGGAGCAAAAAACCCTACAGTATTGTATGTCAGCGGTGGTAACACTCAGGTACAGTTAATCCTGCTGTACATAGAAGCAGACACAGGAAATAGCAGGAGGACTCCCTTTGCGCCTGCTCTGCAATTCACAGCTGATTACCAAATTCAACACCCAAATCCCGGCTTCCCTCCATATCCCTTGATTCTTGAGCCCCAAGAGTATATTTAATTTCGTTCGTAAAATTAGTTTTGTAGTTTTTGCCTCAACTACTTTCTATGGCAGTAAATTCCACAGATTCACCACTCTCTGGTGAAGACATTTCTCCTCACCTCAGTCCTAAAAGGTTTATCCCTTCTCTTCAAACTATGGCCCCTAATTCTGGACTCCCCCACCACCGGGAATATTCTTTCTGAATCTATCCCATCTAATCCTGTTAGAATTTTGTAAATTTCTTTGCAACCCCTTCTTACTCTTCTGAACACCAATGATTATTATCCTAACCGATTTAGTCACTTTTCATATGACAGTCCCACCATTGCAGGAATTAGCGTGATAAACACGCGCTGCACTCCCTCCAGAGCAAGAACATCCTTCCTCAGATAAGGACACCAAAACTGCACACAATACTCCAGGTACAGCCTCACCAATGCCCTATACAATTGCAGTAAAACATCTGGTCTGTGGGCAGCAGGGGCAGCAGGGTAGCATGGTGGTTAGCATAAATGCTTCACAGCTCCAGGGTCCCAGGTTCGATTCCCGGCTGGGTCACTGTCTGTGTGGAGTCTGCACGTCCTCCCCCTGTGTGCGTGGGTTTCCTCCGGGTGCTCCGGTTTCCTCCCACAGTCCAAAGATGTGCGGGTTAGGTGGATTGGCCATGCTAAATTGCCCGTAGTGTCCTAATAAAAGTAAGGTTGGGGGGGGGGGGTTGTTGGGTTATGGATATAGGGTGGATACGTGGGTTTGAGTAGGGTGATCATGGCTCGGCACAACATTGAGGGCCAAAGGGCCTGTTCTGTGCTGTACTGTTCTATGTTCTATGTTCTATCTCCATTCCCATACTCAAATCCTCTCGCTACGAAGGCCAACATTATTTTCCTTCTTTACTGTCTGCAGTACCTGCACGCTTACTTTCAGTGACTGATGCACGAGGACACCCCGCTGAGTACCCACCACTCTCAATTTGCACTCATTCCAATAATAATTTGCCTTCCCTATTTTTGCTACCAAAGTTTAGGAGGGGCTGTTGGGTTGCGGAGATAGAAGTGAGGTCTTAAGTGGGTCGGTGCAGACTCGATGGGCCGAATGGCTTCCTTCTACATTGTATGTTCTATGTTCTAATTAAAACACATCTACCGGTTTTCCCTGGCCAAGTCTACTAGTTATATCTTCAAAGAATTCTCGTAGATTTTGGGGCGCACAGTGGCACAGTGGTTAGCACTGCTGCTTCACAGTTCCAAGGACCCAGGTTCAATTCTGGCCTCAGGTGACTGTGTGGAGTTTGCACTTCCTCCCCGTGTCTTCATGGGTTTACTCCAGGTGCTCTGGTTTCCTCCCACAGTCCAAAGATGTGCCTGTTAGATGGATTGGCCATGCTAAATTTCCCCGTTAGTTTCCAAAGGTTAGATGGGGCTGTTGGGTGATGGGGATAGGGCGGGGGTGTATGGTGCTCTTTCCAAGGGTTGGTGCAGACCCTATGGACCAAATGGCCTCTTTCTGCACTGTAAATTCTAGGATTCTATGATTTGTCAAGCATGATTTCCCTTTCATAAATCCATACTGACTTTGCCTGATTTTCATTTGCTTCCAAATGATCTGTTATGAAATGCTTGATAATGGTCTCCAGCAACTTCACTGCAACCAACGTTAGGCACACTGGTCTATAGTTTCCTGTTTCCTCTCTATCTCCCTTTTTGAATTGCAGGGCTACATTCACTGCCCTTCAATCCCTAGGAACCATTCCAGACTCTCCAGAATTATGGAAAATGACCACCAATTGATTCACTATTTCTAGGGCCACTTCCTTAAGTACTCTGGGATGAAGATTATTAGACCCTGGAGAATTAACCCGACAGTACTTTATGCCAGTGAGAGAAACACACAGATACAGTTAACCCTACAGTACTGTATGTCAGTGAGAGAAACACACAGATACAGTTAACCCTGCAGTACTGTATGTCAGTGAGAGAAACACAGATACAGTTAACCCTACAGTACTGTATGTCAGTGAGAAACACACAGATACAGTTAACCCTACAGTACTGTATGTCAGTGAGAGAAACACAGATACAGTTAACCCTACAGTACTATATGTCAGTGAGAAACACACAGATACAGTTAACCCTACAGTACTGTATGTCAGTGAGAAACACACAGATACAGTTAACCCGACAGTACTATATGTCAGTGAGAAACACACATACAGTTAACCCTACAGTACTGTATGTCAGTGAGAGAAACACACAGATACAGTTAACCCTACAGTACTGTATGTCAGTGAGAAACACACAGATACAGTTAACCCTACAGTACTATATGTCAGTGAGAAACACAGATACAGTTAACCCTACAGTACTGTATGTCAGTGAAAAACACAGACACAGTTAACCCTACAGTACAGTATGTCAGTGAGAAACACAGATACAGTTAACCCTACAGTACTGTATGTCAGTGAGAAACACAGATACAGTTAACCCTACAGTACTGTATGTCAGTGCGAAACACACAGATACAGTTAACCCTACAGTACTGTATGTCAGTGAGAAACAGCGATACAGTTAACCCTACAGTACTATATGTCAGTGAGAGAAACACAGAATCAGTTAATCCTACAGTACTGTATGTCAGTGAACGAAACACACAGATACAGTTAACCCTATAGTATTATATGTCAGCGAGAAACACAGTTACAGTTAACCCTACAGTACTGTATGTCAGTGAGAAACACACAGATACAGTTAACCCTACAGTACTGTATGTCAGTGCGAAACACACAGATACAGTTAACCCTACAGTACTGTATGTCAGTGAGAGAAACACACAGATGCAGTTAACCCTACAGTACTGTATGTCAGTGAGAGAAACACACAGATACAGTTAACCCTACAGTACTGTATATCAGTGAGAAACACAGATACAGTTAACCCTACAGTACTGTACGTCAGTGAGAAACACAGATACAGTTAACCCTACAGTACTATATGTCAGTGAGAAACACACAGATACAGTTAACCCTACAGTACTGTATGTCAGTGAGAGAAACACACAGATACAGTTAACCCTACAGTACTGTATGTCAGTGAGAGAAACACACAGATGCAGTTAACCCTACAGTACTGTATGTCAGTGAGAGAAACACACAGATACAGTTAACCCTACAGTACTATATGTCAGTGAGAAACACACAGATACAGTTAACCCTACAGTACTGTATGTCAGCGAGAAACACAGATACAGTTAACCCGACAGTACTATATGTCAGTGAGAAACACAGACACAGTTAACCCTACAGTACAGTATGTCAGTGAGAGAAACACACAGATACAGTTAACCCTACAGTACTGTATGTCAGTGAGAGAAACACACAGATACAGTTAACCCTAAAGTACTATATGTCAGTGAGAAACACACAGATACAGTTAACCCTACAGTATTGTATGTCAGTGAGAAACACACAGATACAGTTAACCCTAAAGTACTATGTCAGTGAGAAACACACAGATACAGTTAACCCTAAAGTACTATATGTCAGTGAGAAACACACAGACACAGTTAACCCTACAGTACTATATGTCAGTGAGAAACACAGATACAGTTAACCCTACAGTACTGTATGTCAGTGAGAAACAGCGATACAGTTAACCCTACAGTACTGTATGTGAGTGAGAAACACAGATACAGTTAACCCTACAGTACTGTATGTCAGTGAGAAACAGCGATACAGTTAACCCTACAGTACTGTATGTCAGTGAGAAACACACAGATACAGTTAACCCTAAAGTACTATATGTCAGTGAGAAACACACAGACACAGTTAACCCTACAGTACTATATGTCAGTGAGAAACACAGACACAGTTAACCCTACAGTACTGTATGTCAGTGAGAAACACAGATACAGTTAACCCTACAGTACTGTATGTCAGTGAGAAACAGCGATACAGTTAACCCTACAGTACTGTATGTGAGTGAGAAACACAGATACAGTTAACCCTACAGTACTGTATGTCAGTGAGAAACAGCGATACAGTTAACCCTACAGTACTGTATGTCAGTGAGAAACACACAGATACAGTTAACCCTACAGTACTGTATGTCAGTGAACGAAACACACAGATACAGTTAACCCTATAGTACTATATATCAGCGAGAAACACAGATACAGTTAACCCTACAGTACTGTATGTCAGTGAAAAACACACAGATACAGTTAACCCTATAGTACTATATGTCAGCGAGAAACACAGATACAGTTAACCCTACAGTACTGTATGTCAGTGAAAAACACACAGATACAGTTAACCCTACAGTACTGTATGTCAGTGAGAGAAACACAGATACAGTTAACCCTACAGTACTGTATGTCAGTGAGAAACACACAGATACAGTTAACCCTACTGTACTGTATATCAGTGAGAAACACAGACAGTTAACCCTACAGTACTGTATGTCAGTGAACGAAACACACAGATACAGTTAACCCTACAGTACTGTATATCAGTGAGAAACACAGACACAGTTAACCCTACAGTACTGTATGTCAGTGAGAAACAGCGATACAGTTAACCCTACAGTACTATATGTCAGTGAGAAACACACAGATACAGTTAACCCTACAGTACTGTATGTCAGTGAACGAAACACACAGATACAGTTAACCCTATAGTACTATATGTCAGCGAGAAACACAGATACAGTTAACCCTACAGTACTGTATGTCAGTGAGAGAAACACACAGATACAGTTAACCCTACAGTACTGTATGTCAGTGAGAAACACACAGATACAGTTAACCCTACAGTACTGTATGTCAGTGAGAGAAACACAGATACAGTTAACCCTACAGTACTGTATGTCAGTGAGAAACACAGATACAGTTAACCCTACAGTACTGTATATCAGTGAGAAACACACAGATACAGTTAACCCTACAGTACAGTATGTCAGTGAGAAACACAGATACAGTTAACCCTACAGTACTGTATATCAGTGAGAAACACACAGATACAGTTAACCCTACATTACTGTATGTCAGTGAGAAACACACAGATACAGTTAACCCTACAGTATGTCAGTGAGAGAAACACAGATACAGTTAACCCTACAGTACTGTATATCAGTGAGAAACACACATACAGTTAACCCTACATTACTGTATGTCAATGAGAGAAACACACAGATACAGTTAGCCCTACAGTACTGTATGTCAGGAGAAGCACACTGCAGCCCACCCCATGCTCTACATGTCCTGGGAGTGTTTGATGGAGACAGTGTAGAGGGAGCTTTACTCTGTATCTTACATCGTGCTATACCTGCCCTGGGAGTGTTGGATGGGAACAGTGTAGAGGGAGCTTTACTCTGTATCTAACCCCGTGCTGTACCTGTCCTGGGAGTGTTTGATGGGGACAGTGTAGAGGGAGCTTTACTCTGTATCTAACCCCGTGCTGTACCTGTCCTGGGAGTGTTTGATGGGGACAGTGTAGAGGAAGCTTTACTCTGTATCTAACCCCGTGCTGTACCTGTCCTGGGAGTGTTTGATGGGGACAGTGTAGAGGGAGTTTTACTCTGTATCTAACCCTGTGCTGTACCTGTCCTGGGAGTGTTTGATGGAGACAGTGTAGAGGGAGCTTTACTCTGTATCTAACCCCGTGCTGTACCTGTCCTGGGAGTGTTTGATGGGGACTGTGTAGAGGGAGCTTCAGTCTGTATCTAACCCCGTGCTGTAACTGTCATGGGAGTGTTTGATGGGGACAGTGTAGTGGGAGCTTTACTCTGTATCTAACCCCGTGCTGTACCTGTCCTGGGAGTGTTTGATGGGGACAGTGTAGAAGGAGCTTTACTCTGTATCTAACCCCGTGCTGTACCTGTCATGGGAGTGTTTGATGGGGACGGTGTAGAGGGAGCTTTGCTCTGTATCTAACCCCGTGCTGTACCTGTCCTGAGGACAGTGTAGAGGATATCTTACTCATGCGCTGATCAAAGTTTGGTTTGTCACAGGTGATTGCGTATTCCGAACATCGTTATCGAATATTTGGTGAAACTATCGACATTGCGGTGGGAAATTGTTTGGATCGATTTGCCCGTGTCCTGAAGGTATGAACGTATTTTGTAGGACCAGTTTGTAGTTGCTGTTAATGTAGCCTTACTACCTGATTTGTGCTGTCCTTGCCGATCTCGTTGTCAGGTGAACGATACTGAGCCTTCGCAAGTGACCTGCAGCAATTATCATTGCAATTGTGGAGTTATACTATTCAGTTTCTTTGCATTAATTACGGAGTTAGCATTCACCACAGAAACCCACTAGACTTGATCAATCCGTCACCCCTGTCTCATTGACATGGATTGGGGCGTCACTCCCACCAGGAACACTTTCTGGGAAACTACTTGCTGACATTCCACAGCTCATTCTACACAGGCAGGCGGACCTGGGGACAGGATGGGAAGACAAGGACAGGATATGGGCAGGGCCAGGAGGAGACAGGGACAGGATGGGGAGACAGGGACAGGATGTGGAGAGGAATGGGGAGACAGGATATGGAAGGGGACAGAGGAGACAGGGATAGGATGTGGAGAGGGCCAGGGGGAGACAGGGACAGGGAAATTGGGGAGAGTGATTTAAAAGGATTACAGTGGATACACAATGGCAAACATTCAAGGAACGCATGGGGGAACTACAGCAACTGTTCATTCTTGTCTGGCACAAAAGCAAAGGGGGTAATAGAGCCAATCCATGGATTACAAAGGAAATTAAAAATAGTATCCAATACAAGGAAGAAGCATACAGATTTACCAAGGTCTGAGGATTGGGAGCAGTTTAGAATTCAGCAAGGAATTCAGAAGGGATTGATTAAGAAGGGGAAAGTACAGTACGAAAGGAAGCTTGCAAGGAACATAAAGACTGACACTAAGAGTTTCTATATGTGAAGAGAAAGAGATTGGTAAAGAGAAATGTAAGCCCCCTACAGACAGAAATAAGGGAATGCATAATAAGGGACAAAGAAATGGCTGAGCAATTGAATACATACTTTGGTTCTGTCTTTACAAATCTGTAATGAATTGATTACCTGCAAATGCTCGCATTCCAAGCATTGTCCAGCATCTCTGACTTTGTCTATATAAATGTTTCTGGAACATACCTCTCCATTCACCTGAGGAAGGAGCAGTGCTCCGAAAGCTCGTGTTTGAAACACACCTGTTGGACTTTAACCTGGTGTTGTTCTTACTGTGTTCACAAATGAGGACACAAATCAGATCCCAGCAATGTTGGAGAATGAAAGGTTTAGTGAGAGAGAAGAACTGAGGGAGATCGACATTAGTAGAGAAATGGTGCTGGGAAAACTGATGGGGTTGAAGGCAGATACATCCCCAGGGCCTGAGAATCTGCATCCCAGAATGCTTAAGGAGGTGGCTCTGGAAATAGTGGATGCATTGGTGGTCATCTTCCGGGATATAGACTCTGGAACTGTCCTGCAGATTGGAGAGTAGCTCACATCACTCAGATATTAAAAAGTCTGTAACGGTGGTTGCATACTCCTCCAGGTTAGCAGCTGCGGCCCTGAATATGGACCAATCTAAGCAGTCGCGGAGGACATCCTCAGATTCCTCGGTTTTCTTAACTAGCTCAGCACGCTTGAGTTGCTGTTTGTGAGCCGGAAGTAGGAGAACGACTTGTGGTTGGATTTTCTGAAGTGTTGTTGGGGAATGATGCTCGGGTAGCAGTGGTCCAGGGTGTTTGCACCTCTGGTGGGGCAGGAGATACGTTGATGGCGTTTTGGTAGGACCTTCCTGAGGTTGGCCAGGTTGAAGTCTCCAGCCACGATTGTCAGGGCTTTAGGGTGATTTGTTTTGTGGTTGTTTTTTTTAAAAATTTAGAGTACCCAATTATTTTGTCCAATTAAGGGGCAATTTGGAATGGCCAATCTACCTATCCTGCACATCTTTGGGTTGTGGGGGTGAAACCCATGCAGACACGGGGAGAATGTGCAAACTCCACACGGGCAGTGACCCAGGGCCGGGATTCGAACCCGGGTCCTCAGCGCCGTAGGCAGCAATGCTAACCACTGTGCCACCGTGCTGCCCCTGTTTTGTGGTTGTTGATGGTGGATTGTAGTTCGTCAAGTGCTTTCTTCACTTTTGTCTGGGGTGGGATGTAGACTGCTGGTTCTCTCACGCTGATGCAACAGTCAAGAAAGCCCAACAACGTCTCTATTGCCTACAGAATCTAAAGACATTTGGCATGTGTGCATCAACACTCACAAATGTCTACAGATGTGCCATAGAGAGCATCCTATCCGGCTACATCACAGCCTGGTATAGCAATTGCTCATCCCAAGATCGCAAAGAGTATGATGAACTCAGCCTAACGCATCACACAAGCTTGCCACCCTCCCATTGATTCTGTCTACACCTCCTGCTGCCTCAGGAAGGCAGACAGCATTGTCAGAGACCCCTCACACCCAGGCTTTGACCTTTTTTTTTTTTTTTTAACGTCCCACGTTTCATAGAACATAGAACAGTACAGCACAGCCGAGCAATGATCACCCTACTTAAACCCACGTAACCTGTATACCCGTAACCCAACAATTCCCCCATTAACCTTACACTACGGGCAATTTTAGCATGGCCAATCCACCTAACCCGCACATCTTTGGACTGTGGGAGGAAACCGGAGCACCCGGAGGAAACCCACGCACACACGGGGAGGACGTGCAGACTCCACACAGACAGTGACCCAGCCGGGAATCGAACCTGGGACCCTGGAGCTGTGAAGCATTGATGCTAACCACCATGCTACCGTGAGGCCCCTCTTCCAGACCCTTCCATCAGGCAGAAGATACAGAAGTCTGAAGACCAACACATCCAGACATAGAAACAGCTTCTTCCCCACAGCTACTTAGACACCTCAACAACTCCCCCCTCAGACTGATCTGTTCCTTGTAAGAACACTGGACGCGATTCTCCGCCCGCCACGCCGGGTGGGAGAATAGCGGGAGGGCCTCCCCACATTTTTCACGCCCTCCCGCTATTCCCCCCCCCCACGCCCGACCCACGCCACGAATCGGCGCTCGCCGTTTTTTAAGATGAGCGGCGATTCTCCGAGGCCGATGGGCCGAGCGGCCGGGCCTTCACGTCCGTTTCAATATGGCAGCAAACACACCTGCTCGCTGCCGTCGTGAAACGGGTGCCAGATGCCCGTTTAGGGCATCTGGGGGCCCGATTGGCACGGCAGTACCACGGCCATGCCAAGGGGGGCATAGGCCCGCGATCGGTGCCCACTGTAACGGATGCACTCTTTTCCCTCCACCGCCCCGCAAGATCAAGCTGCCACGTCTTGCGGGGCGGCTGAGGGAAAAGACGACAACTGCGCATGCGCGGGTTGGCGTTGTCCAACCTGCGCATGCGCGACCGACGTCATCGGCCGCATCAGCCGGCGTGACGCTTGATGTGCGGCCTTGACCACCGTCATCAAGGCCGCGCCGCCGTGACGCACGGGGCCGCGCTCCTAGCCCCGCCCGGGAGGGGAGTATCGGCCCCAGAAGTGGGCGTGAAGGCTGCCGTGGGTCACGGCCTGTCCCACGGCAGCCTTTACGATTCTCCCCATTTGCGGAGAATCTTGCCCACTATTCATGACTCCCTCTGCTGCTCTCCAATCAGTATTTGTTGATGTATCATTTGTCAATGTACTTTTTAGCATTATTATTTTTTATTTGTCTCCTATGTACGTATTGTGTACGTTCCCTTGGCTGCAGAAAAATAATTGTCACTGTACTTTGGTACATGTGACAATAAATATGAATCCGTCAACGTGGAGAGGGACAGGGACTGGATGTGGAGAGGGACGGGGGAGACAGGGATACGATGTGGGCAGGGGCAGACAGGAACAGGATTTGGAGAGTGACGGGGGGAGGGGGGGGGGGGGGAGAGAGGAGAGGGCGTGGAGAGGGGTAGGGACCGGATGTGGAGAGGGACAGGGGAGTCGGGGACAGGATGTGGAGAGCGACAAGGGGAGACAGGATGTGGAGAGGGACAAAGGGAGAGAACGTGGAGAGAGCCAGGGACAAGATGGGGAGAGGGATGAGAGGTGACCGGGACAGGATGTGGAGAGGGACAGGGGCGACTTGGACAGGACGTGGAACGTAACACAGACAGGATGTGGAGCGGGACAGGGGGAGACAGGGACAAGGTACGGAGACAGACACAGGGACAGGATGTGAAGAGGGACAAGGGGGACAGGGACTGGTTATGAAGAGGGACAGACGTGACCGGCACATGATGTGGAGTGGGACACGCGTAGACAGAGAATGGCAATATTGAGATATTGGTCAGGAGGAGTGGGGCAGACAGATTTCTGCCATTTTCTGATGTCTGATTTATTTTCTATTAGATTTCCAATGACCCCAGCCCTGGCTTCAACATTGAACAAATGGCTAAGAGGTGAGCCATTGGACAGGGTGAGAGTCTAACAGGACACCAGCATGAAGGGCAGCGATTGGGAACAGGGACAGACTGATGGTGAACTGGATGAGATGGTGAAGAGGAATGGGGAAAGAGTGGCGGGGAGCAGAAAGAGATTGTGAGGGGGAGTGGGGCGAAATTGTGAGTGGGGCGAAATTGTGAGTGGGGCGAAATTGTGAGTGGGGCGAAATTGTGAGTGGGGCGAAATTGTGAGTGGGGCGAAATTGTGAGTGGGGCGAAATTGTGAGTGGGGCGAAATTGTGAGTGGGGCGAGAGATTGGGAGGGGGGGGCAGGGGGAGCAGGGAGGGAGTGCGCGAGGAGGAGCGGGGAGGGAGGGCGCGAGGAGGAGCGGGGAGGGAGGGCGCGGGGAGGGAGGGCGCGAGGAGGAGCGGGGAGGGAGGGCGCGAGGAGAAGCAGGGAGGGAGAGGAGGAGCGGGGAGGGTGAGGGGGAGCAGGGAGGCAGGGCGAAGAGGAGGGAGGTTGAGGGGGAGCGGGGAGGGGGAGCGGGGAGGGAGGGGGAGCGGGGAGGGAGGGGGAGTGGTGATGGCGAGGGGGAGCAGGGAGGAAGGGCGAGGAGGAGCAGGGAGGGCGAGAAGGAGCAGGGAGGGCCTGTGAGGGGGAGCAGGGCGGGCCTGTGAGGGGGAACAGGGAGGGCCTGTGAGGGGGAGCAGGAGGGCCTGTGAGGGGGAGCAGGGAGGGCCTGAGAGGGGGAGCGCGGAGGGAGGGTGCGGGGGCCTGTGAGGGGGAGCAGGGAGGTCCTGTGAGGGGGAACAGGGAGGGTCTGTGTTGGGGAGCAGGGAGGGCCTGTGAGGGGGAGCAGGGAGGGTCTGTGAGGGGGAGCAGGGAGGGTCTGTGAGGGGGAGCAGGGAGGGTCTGTGATGGGGAGCAGGGAGGGCCTGTGAGGGGGAGCAGGAGGGCCTGTGAGGGGGAGCAGGGAGGGCCTGTGAGGGGGAGCAGGGAGGGCCTGTGAGGGGGAGCAGGGAGGGCCTGTGAGGGGGAGCAGGGAGGGCCTGTGAGGGGGAGCAGGGAGGGCCTGTGAGGGGGAGCAGGGAGGGCCTGTGAGGGGGAGCAGGGAGGGCCTGTGAGGGGGAGCAGGGAGGGCCTGTGAGGGGGAACAGGGCGGGCCTGTGAGGGGGAGCAGGAGGGCCTGTGAGGGGGAGCAGGGAGGGCCTGTGAGGGGGAGCAGGGAGGGCCTGTGAGGGCTGCAGGGCGGGCCTGTGAGGGGGAGCAGGGCGGGCCTGTGAGGGGGAGCAGGGCGGGCCTGTGAGGGGGAGCAGGGAGGGCCTGTGAGGGGGAGCAGGTAAGGCCTGTGAGGGGGAGCAGGGAAGGCCTGTGAGGGGGAGCAGGGAGGCCTGTGAGGGGGAGCAGGTAGGGCCTGTAAGGGGGAGCAGGGCGGGCCTGTGGGGGGAGCAGGGCGGGCCTGTGAGGGGGAGCAGGGCGGGCCTGTGAGGGGGAGCAGGGAGGCCTGTGAGGGGGAGCAGGGAGGGCCTGTGAGGGGGAGCAGGAGGGAGTGTGAGTGTGAGCAGGGAGGGAGGACAAAGGGGAATGGTGATGGTCATGGGAGTGACAAGTTGGGTGGGGATCCACCGAACCAGGACTGGAATGCAGCAAATGTCCAGTCGCTGTACTGTCGTAATTCTGGTTTCTGTATTGGAGAATAACCGCGCTGTTTCCACCAGGTTTATACCGGGCTGATTGTCTCCTGTCTTTCTCGTTCTGACGGACAGGCTGCGATTCTCACTAACTCTTCACCGCTTTCTTTTAGGGGAAGTAAGTTGGTGGATTTGCCCTACACAGTGAAAGGAATGGATGTCTCCTTTTCCGGAATTCTCTCCTATATTGAGGTGAGGGCAGGGTATGAATTGGTGCCATGTGCAGAGGAAGAGCACAAGAGGCCATCACATCTGTCACCATGCCAGTTTCATCCAAACAGTGTTTCGTCTCATTACCCCACAGACTCAGACTGTGTCCCATTGACAGACCCCCTCCAACGGTGTCCCATTGAAGGACTCCCTCCGACTGTGTCCATTGATGGACCCCCTCCGACTGTGTCCCTTTGACGGACCCCTTCCGAATGTGTCCCTTTGACGGACCCCCTCTGACTGTGTCCCATTGACGGACCCCTCCCGACTGTGTCCCTTTGACGGACCCCCTCCGACTGTGTCCCATTGACGGACCCCCTCCGACTGTGTCCCATTGACGGACTCCTCCCGACTGTGTCCCATTGACGGACTCCTCCCGACTGTGTCCCATTGACGGACCCCCTCCGACTGTGTCCCAGTGATGGACCCCCTCCGACTGTGTCCCATTGACGGACCACCTCCGACTGTGTCCCATTGACGGACCACCTCCGACTGTGTCTCATTGACGGACCCCCTCCGACTGTCCCATTGACGGACCCCCTCCGACTCTGTCCCATTGACGGACCCTCTCCGGCTCTGTCCCATTGACGGACCCCCTCCGACTGTGTCCCTTTGACGGACCCTTTCCGACTGTGTCCCTTTGACAGACCCCCTCCGACTGTGTCCCATTGACGGACCCCCTCCGACTGTGTCCCATTGACGGACCCCCTCCGACTGTGTCCCATTGACGGACCCTCTCCGGCTCTGTCCCATTGACGGACTCCCTCCGACTGTCCCATTGACGGACCCCCTCCGACTCTGTCCCATTGACGGACACCCTCCGACTGTGTCCCATTGACGGACACCCTCCGACTGTGTCCCATTGACGGACCCCCTCAGACTGTGTCCATTAACGGACCCCCTCAGACTGTGTCCGATTGATCATTCTCCCTGTTTTGTTTAGTCTTGCATCTTTTATATTCTTTAGGAAGTTGCACATCGCATGTTGTCAGCTGAAGAATGCACTCCTGAAGACCTCTGCTTCTCGCTGCAGGTAATCCAACTTTGAAACGTCCAGAATCATCTTTTCCGCAGTTCCGTGTTACTTATAGACGGAAATGGTGTGAACATCAAAATAGTTCACAGTTCAATCTGGCCATTCCACGATGGAGAATATCCGCACAATCAGAGATATACACAGCACATACAGAGAGAGATCACAGAGTTAGAGAGAGATATACACAGGGAATACAGAGAGAGATCAGAGAGTTAGCGAGAGATATACACAGGGAATACAGAGAGAGATCAGAGAGTTAGAGAGAGATATACACAGGGTATACAGAGAGAGATCAGAGAGTTAGAGAGAGATATACACAGGGAATACAGAGAGAGATAAGAGAGTTAGAGATATACACAGGGAATACAGAGAGAGATATCAGAGAGAGAGATATACACAGGGAATACAAAGAGTCCAGAATGACACCCATCATCCTTTGTAAGCATCTAGCTTCATGGAAGGATATACCAGTCTGCTGATTGACTCTCTCTTTCTTTCTAGGAAACCCTGTTTGCCATGTTGGTGGAGACCACAGAACGGGCAATAGCACATTGTGCATCTGAAGAAGTGATGATTGTCGGAGGGGTCGGATGTATGTACATTGGAGGGGCTTCAGATGAGGGTGTGGGGTGGGGTTAGAGCGTGCGGTTGAAAGTTGTACTGAGCATGAGGTGGGCCGGTATTTCTGGGCATGGGGGTTGGGGATATTTGTCTGGCTGTGTGGCAAAGGGAGAGTTTGTCGGTGGAAAGTTCTTGGGGTGATAGTGGGGGGAGGTTCTGAATTTGAAGGGCAGGGCTGAAGTTTGAGAGTTGGGTGGTGTGTCAGGGATGCAGTGGAGGGTGAGGGTCTGAGGAAATTTGTCCATATTTGTAGATGAGGCAGAGGATCTGATACGATGGCTGGAGATGGGAGGAGAGTTGGACGGGCAGAGTATGCGGAGGTTTGTCGTGTCGGGGATGGGTCACAGATCAGAGGGCTCATTCAGGTGAGAGGTTGCTCTGCAATAACGTTAGTGATGTGGCTTGGGGTCAAATGGAATTAATGGAGAGACTTCAAGGTGAAGGTGATTTATTGGATTTGCGCCAGAGGACATGGTGAGTTCAGGGGTGACGGGATGTGAATGTTCGAATTTCTCTATTTACGATCTGATCTTCAGGATTTAGATTTCCGAGATCAATGGCAGAAAACTGGACAACATTAGAATGTGAGTGTGGGAGAGTGAAGACCATTTCCAAACTCTGTAGAGATTGATGGGGTTAGCGCAGTGTGAATGTGGGAGATGTAGACCATTTCCCAAACGCTGTAGAGATTGATGGGGTTAGTGCAGTGTGAGCGTGGGAGATGTGGACCATTTCCCAAACTCTGTAGAGATTGATGGGGTTAGTGCAGTGTGAGTGTGGGAGAGTGTGGACCATTTCCAAACGCTGTAGAGATTGATGGGGTTAGTGCAGTGTGAGCGTGGGAGAGTGTGGACCATTTCCAAACACTATAGAGATTGATGGGGTTAGTGCAGTGTGAGTGTGGGTGTTGACCATTTCCATACATAGATTGATGGGTTAGAGCAGTGTTAGTGTGCGAGAGTGTTGACTGCGGGAGGCTGTGGCATAGTGGCATTGTCGCTGAACTAGTAATGCAGAGACCCAGGATAATGATCTGGGGATCGGGTTTAAATCCCATCACACCAGGTGATGAAATTTAAACAATAAAATATCTGAAATTATAAGTCTAATGATGACCATGAAACCATTGTCGATTGTAACAAAAACCCATCTTTCACTAATGTCGTTTAGGGAAGGAAATCTGCCGTCCTTACCTGGTCTGGCCTACATGTGACTCCAGACCCACAGCAATGTAGTTGACTCTTAAATGCCCTCTGAAATGGCCCAGCAAGCCACTCAGTTATATTCAAACACCATGAAAACACAAAAAAGAAATGAAACTGGACCGACCACCCGGCATGTACCTCGGCCTCAAGGATGGCAGCGGTTCAAGAAGGCAACCCACCTCCACGTTCTGAAGGGCAATTGGGGATGGGCAATAAATGCTGGCCTAACCTGCGACGCCCACATCCCGTAAAATGAATTAAAAAATAATTTTAAAATGTCCCCAAACTGTGTAGAGATAGATTGGTCGGTGCAGTATGAGAGTGAGAGAGTATAAGCTATTTACTAATCTCTGTAGAGATAGATTGAGCTGTGCAGTGTTACTAACAGGCAGTAATTAGTCAGACACTGGTTGGAGATGGTGACTGTAGACATTGAGAAGTGGAATAGCAAATTTGGACACAGATTTGCACAATACCAACATATTGAAGGTGCTTTTACAGAGTGAAGAGAGGGATAGGGAGTGTTTTCACTGATGCTCAGGATGATGAATGGGAGGTGGACAGGAATTTGTTTACCATAGCCATTAGCATGCGAAGAGGCATTAAATTTGGGAGTTGCCATTGGCTGTGATCCTGATGAATAACAGTGTTCTGTGTCTTGTTTTAGGTAATCTGCGCTTGCAAGAAATGATGGCGGCAATGTGTGACGCACGAGGAGCCAAACTCTTTGCCACAGATGAAAGGTCAGTTTGATTGTCTTCATCGATTTTATTCTGACAGTCAACCTTTTTCCCGCACACTTTCCTCACTTACAACCCACGATTCTAATGTTTGATTTTGTTTTTTTCTTCGTTCCTGAGTTGGGGTGTCAGTAACTTTTCTCTGTGCAGGATTGCAAACATTTTAGGCCTGTGAAGAAAGACGGTATATGCGGTGTGTTTTTAAAATGTATTCATGGGATGTGGACGTCGCGGGCTAGGCTAGCATTTATTACCCATCCCTAATTGCCCTTTGCGAAGCTGCCTCCTTGAACTGCGGCAGTCCATGTGGTGTAGATACACTCACCATGCTGTTAGGGAGGGAGTTCTAGGATGTTGACCCAGCGACAGTGAAGAAATGGCCAATATATTTCCAAGTTAGGATGTGAGTGACTTGGCGGGGAACTTCACAGGTGGCGTTCCCAGGTATTTGCTCCTCTTGTCCTTCTACATTGTAGTGGTCGTGGGTTTGGAAAGTGCTGCCTAACAACCCTTGGTGAGTTGCTGCAGTACATTTTGTAGATGGTACACACGGCTGCGACTGTGCGTCGGTGGTTTGGGAGTGACTGTTTAAGGTGATATGTGGTGTGCCAATCAAGTGGGCTGCTTTGTCCTCGATGATGCTGAGCTTCCTGAGTGTTGTTGGAGCCGCACTCATCAAGACAAGTGGGGAGTATTCTATTCCACGCCTGGCTTGTGTCCTGTTGGTGGTGGACAGGCTTTGGGGAGTCAGGACGTGCAGGATTCCCAGCTTCTGACTTGCTCTGCTAACCATAATATTTATATGCTTGGGTCCAGTTCAGTTTCTGGTAAATTGTAACCCACAAGATGTTCATAGTTGGTGATTCAGCGATAATAAAGCCATTGAATATAAGAAGCGATGGTTTGATTCTCTCTTGTTGGATATAACCATTGCCTGGCACTTGTGTGGCACGAATGTTACTTGCTACTTTAGCCAAGCCTGGATATTGTCTAGGTCTTGTTGCATTTAGACATGGACTGCTTGATTATCTGAGGAGTCGTGAATGATGCTCAACATTGTGCAATCAACAATGAGCGCCACTTCTGACCTTATAATGGAAACAAGGTCATTGATGAAGCAGCTGAAGATGGTTGGGCCTGAAAAACTCCTGCAGTGATGTCCTGAAACTGAAATAACTGACCTCCAACCACCACAACCCTTTGTGTCAGGTCTGACTCCAACCGGTGGAGAGTTTTCCCCGATTCCCATTGACTCCAGTTTAGTTAGGGCTCCTTGCTGCCGTCCTCGGTCAAAAGCTGCCTTGATGTCAAAGGCATCTCTCACCTCACCTCTGGAGTTGAGTTTTTGTTGTCCATGTTTGAACCAAGGCTGTAATGTCAGGAGCTGAGCAGCTTGAGAGACTCTGGGGAAGCTGAGATGAATGATCCACTCAGCACTTTCTGGTGACGATTGTTGCAAATGCTTCAGCCTTATCTTTTGCACTGATGTGTTGGGCTCCACAATTGTTACGGATGGGGCTATTTGTGGATCCTCCTCCAGTGAATTGTTTAGTGGTTTACCACTACTAGATGTGGCAGGAGTGCAGAGCTTAGATCTGATCTGATAGTTGTGTAATTGCTTAATCCTGCCTATTACCTGTTGCTTATGCTTTTCGACATGCAAGTAATCTGTGTTGTCACTTCATCAGTTCAACCTCATATTTTAAATATGCCTGGTGCTGCTGACATGTCCTCCCTCAATTGTATAAACCTGGATAAGTGTAAATGCCCATCTTCTAATATCTTTCTTATCACCCCAGCTGACCAAAGCTCTACTCATTCCCAGATTCTGTATTGATAATGGCGCTATGATCGCACAGGCTGGATGGGAGATGTTCCGAGCAGGACATGTGACTGCACTGGAAGATTCGTGGATCACTCAGAGGTAACGATACAATTCTCTTTCATTGAAAACTTGTCTGAGATCCACAGAACGTCTGAATAGATGATAATTCAATTAAATCATATTAACACTCTTAATATTCTGATGCCAAAGATGTGCAGCACGGTAGCATGGTGGTTAGCATCAATGCTTCACAGCTCCAGGGTCCCAGGTTCGATTCCCGGCTGGGTCACTGTCTGTGCGGAGTCTGCACGTCCTCCCCGTGTGTGCGTGGGTTTCCTCCGGGTGCTCCGGTTTCCCCCCACAGTCCAAAGATGTGCGGGTTAGGTGGATTGACCAGGCTAAATTGCCCTTAGTGTCCTAAAAAAATAATGTTAATGGGGGTTGTTGGGTTACTGGTATAGGGTGGGCTTGAGTAGGGTGATCATTGCTCGGCACAACATTGAGGGCCGAAGGGCCTGTTCTGTGCTGCACTGTTCTAAAAAAAAAAGGTGGATTGGCCATGATAAATTGCCCTTAGTGTCCAAAATTGCCCTTAGTGTTGGGTGGGGTCACTGGGTTATGGGGATAGGGTGGAGGTGCTGATCTTGGGTAGGGTGCTCTTTCCAAGAGCCGGTGCAGATGGGCCGAATGGCCTCCTGCACTGTAAATTCTATGTCTATATGAATAAATCTTAAACACGCTAATATTCAGAGGATCATAATGTTAATGAATCATATTAAGACATTAATATCGCAAAGGTTATTATATTTACCAATTATATTCACACCCACTAATATCCTGAGAATTATTATATTAAAAAATCATACTAACAATCTAATATTTGGCAGATGATACCATTAATAAATTATTGACTCTAATATCCTGAGCGATATTATATTGATTCAGATTAACACATGCCATTATTCAGAGCTTTATTTGATCCATATATCAAATTAACACTTATTATTATGCTGAGAATTATTGTATTAATAAGTCATATTAACACAATTATTCGGAGGATTGTTATATTGATCAATCATGTTACAATACTATTCAGTGGTATATTATATTAAATCACATTAACACACACTAATATTCTGCGGATGGTTATATTAATAAATCACATCAACACACGCTAATATTCTGAGGATGGTTATGTTAATAAATCACAACACATGCTAATATTCTGAGGATGGTTATATTAATAAATATGCTAGTATTCTGAGGATGGTTATATTAAGAAATTATATTAACAGACACTAGTTTTTTGAGGATGGTTATCTGAATAAATCTCATTAACATACACTAATGTTCTGCGGATGGTTATATTAATAAATCATATCAACACACACTAGTATTCTGAGGATGGTTACATTAATAAATCACATTAACACACGCTTAAATTCCTTGGCATATTATACTAATAAATCAGATTAACACACACTAATATTCTGAGATGGTTATATTAATAAATCATATTAACATACGCTAATATTTTAAAGATGGTTTTATTAATAAATCACATTATCACACTAATATTCTGAGGATGGTTCTATGAATAAATCACATTAACGCACGCTAACATTCTGAGGATCATTATATTAAAAAATCACATTAATACGCTAATATTCTGAGGATGGTTAAATTACATTGACACACTAATATTCTGCGGATGGTTATATTAACAAATCACATTAACAGACGCTAATATTCTGAGGATGGTTATGTTAATAAATCACAACACTAATATTCTGAGGATGGTTATATTAAATTATATTAACAGACACTAATATTCTGAGGATGGTTATATTAATAAATAACACTGAAACATGCTGGTATTCTGAGGATGGTTATATTAATAAATTATATTAACAGACACTAATATTCTGAGGATGGTTATTTTAATAAATCACATTAACATATCCTAATATTCCACGATTGCTTATATCAATAAATCCCATAAAGTCACGCTCAAATTCTGAGGATGGTTATATTAATAAATCACATTAACACATGCTAATATTCGGTGGTTTATTATCCGAAAAAATCACATTAACACCCTAATATTCTGAGCATGGTTATATTAATAAATCGCATTAACACCCTTATATTCTGGATGGTTATATTAATAAATCACATTAACATACGCTAATATTCTGAGGATGGTTATATTAATAAATTACATTGACACACTAATATTCTGAGGATGGTTTTATTGATAAATCATAGAACATAGAACAGTACAGCACAGAACAGGCCCTTCGGCCCTCGATGTTGTGCCGAGCAATGATCACCCTACTTAAACCCACGTAACCCGTATACCCGTAACCCAACAATCCCCCCATTAACCTTACACTACGTGCAATTTAGCATGGCCAATCCACCTAACCCGCACATCTTTGGACTGTGGGAGGAAACCGTAGCACCCGGAGGAAACCCACGCACACACGGGGAGGACGTGCAGACTCCACACAGACAGTGACCCAGCCGGGAATCGAACCTGGGACCCTGGAGCTGTGAAGCATTGATGCTAACCACCATGCTACCGTGAGGCCCCTAAATCACATTAAAACACGTTAATATTCTGAGCATGGTTGTATTAATAAATCACATCAACATGCTCATATTCTGAGGATGGTTTTATTAATATATCACACTGACACATGCTAATATTCCAAGGATCGTTATCTTAAAAAATTTCATTAACAGACGCTAATATTCTGAGAATGGGTATGTTAATAAATCACAACACATGCTAATATTCTGAGGATGGTTATATTAATAAGCAACACTAAAACATGCTGGTATTCTGAGGATAGCTATATTAATAAATTATATTAACAGACACTAATATTCTGAGGATGGTTAAATTAATAAATCACATCAACACGCTAATATTCTGAATATGGTTATAATAATAAATTGCATTAACACACGCTAATATTCGTTGGTATATTATACTAATAAATCACATTTTAACATGCGAATATTCTGAGGATGGTTATAAACAAATCACATTAACACACGCTAATATTCTGAGGATGGTTCTATTAATAAATTACATTGACACACTAATATGCTGAGGATGGTTATATTAATAAATAACACAAACATGCTAGTATTCTGAGGATGGTTATATTAATAAATAACATTGACACACTAATATTCTGAGGATGGTTTTATTAATAAATCACACTGACACATGCTAATTAGGATGGTTTTATTAATAAATCACACTGACACGTGCTAATGAAGATGGTTATATTAAAAAATCACATGAACAGATGCTAATATTCTGAGGATGGTTATATAAATAAATCACATTAACACGTGCTAATATTCTGAGGATGGTTCTATTAATAAATTGTATTGACATACTCTAATATGCTGAGGATGGTTATATTAATAAATAACACCAACATGCTAGTATTCTGAGGATGGTTATATATTACAGCCTCAGAGGTTAGAGCTGCCTTCTTGAAAGTGAATCCGCAGAAAGCGACGGGCCCCGGCGGAGTCTCTGGGTGAGCACTTGGAGCCTGCGCAGACCAGTTGGCGAGTGTATTCGCAGATATCTTCAATACTCACTTCTCCGCTCTGAGGTCCCCACCTCCTTCAAGAAGACCACCATAATACCAGACCCAAAGAACAAGGTTGCGTGCCTCAATTACTACCGACAGGTGACCCTGATGTCTGTTATCGTGAAATGCTTTGAGTGGCTAGTCATGAGACGGATCAACGTCAGCCTCAAAGACGATCCATTGCAGTTCGCCTAATGCCGCAAATGGTCCCTAGCAGATGTTATTTCCCTGGCTTTACAATCAACACTCGAACACCTCGACAACAAGGAATTCTACGTGAGACTGCTGGGCATAGACTACAGCTCCGCCTTCAACACCATTATCCCGACAAAACTAATAACCAAACTCTGCAATCTTGGATTTGACCCCTTCCTGTGTAGCTGGATCTTTGACTTCCTCACTAACAAACCGTAATCTGTCAGGATAGGTAACAGTACCTCAGTACCTCCTCCACAATAGTCCTCAACACCGGGGCCCTGTAAGGATTTGTGCTCAATCCTCGACTGTATTCCTTATATATTCACGACTGTAGCACGATTTAACTCCAATTTGATCTATAGGTTTGCAGATGATACGACTGTGGTGGATCATATCTTGGCCCAAAATCGCAAGAAACTGCAGAGTATGGTGAACTCAGCCCAATGCACCACACAAGCTTGCCAGCTTCCCATTGATTCTGTATATACCTCTCGCTGTTTCAGGAAGGCAGACAGCATTGTCAGATACCCCTCCCTCCCAGGCTTTGCCCTCTTCCAGATCCTTCAATCAGGCAGAAGATACAGAAGTCTGAAGACCCACACATCCAGACAGGATGTGAACAGCTTTTCCCCCACAGCTACTAAACTCCTCAATGACTCTCCCTGGAAGAACACTATTCACAACGCCCTATGCTGCTCTTCCTCATATATTTACTTTGTTTGGCTCTTGTTCCGCACTAACCAATCACTATTTGTTGATGTACCATTTATCAATGTTCTCTGTTGATTATTCTTTTGTCTACTGTGTACGTTCCCTTGGCCGCAGAAAAATACTTTTCACTGTACTTCGGTACGTGTGACAATCAATCACTTGCTGCTGATACCGTTTGACACATAAGTAATCTTGTATTGCAGCTTCACCAGGTTGACACCTCATTTTTCAGTGTGCCTGATGTTGCTCCTGACATGCCCTCCTGCATTGAATCAGGGTTGATCCTCTGGCTTGGTGGTAATGGTAAAGTTCAGGATATGGCGGGTCATGAGGTTACAGATTGTGGTTGAGTACAATTCTGTTGCTGCTGATGGCCCACGGACTTCATGGATGTCCAGTCTTGAGTTTCCAGATCTGTTCAAAGTCTATCCTATTTGGCATGATGGTAGTGCCACACAACACGATAGAGGATATTCTCAATGTGAGGAGAGAACTTTGACTTCACAAGGACTGTGCGGTGATTAGTCCTTTCGCCAATGTATCTGTGGCACGCAGCTTGGTGAGGATGAGGTCAAGTATGTTTTTCCCTCTAGTCAGTTCTATCGCTACCTGCTGCAGTTCCAATGGTAGCTATGTCCTTCAGGACCCAGCCAGCTTGGTCTGTGGTGGCACTACTGAGCCACTCTTGGCGATGAACATTTAATCATCCGCCCAGAGTATAGTCTGTGCTCTTGCCACCCTCAGTGATGGAGGAGAACTGATTCATCAGCTGAGGGTGGCCAGTACGTGGTAACCAGTAGGAGGTATCATTGGCCATGTTTAACCTGAAACTTCATGGGGCCCAGAGTCAATGTTCAGGACACCCAGAGACACTTCCTCCCGATTGTATACTACTGTGATGCTCCTCTGCTGGGTCTGCCCTGCCAGTGAGACTGGACATACCCAGGAATGGTGATAGTGGTGTCTGGGACATTGCAATGCATGCTGGGTTTACTGCTGTTCTTTCTTGTACCTAGGGTGATGTGCACTGTTTAATTCATATTAAATTTTTTTGTAGGGGTTGATATAACTGAGTGACTTGCTGTGCCATTCCAGCGGACAGTTAAATATCACGTAGGCCAGATCCAGTCGGCATAGCAGATAAGATAAAATAGCAGTACTGATATCAGCCTTGTGTTAATGATAATAAATTACATCAATGAGTGATTGCCCATGTTCTTTACCGGCAGGTACCGGACAGATGAGGTGGAGGTTACATGGCGGAGTTAAAGGATGATCTCCAGGGTCAAGGGGTCAACCTGTAAAACAGCAGTGTCTGGGAGTGACGCCAAGATTTAAACCTTTATTTTCCTAACCTTCTCCACGTGTGGGCACAGACTGATTCTTAGCAAACAACTCAAAATCAAACCGTGGAACTTTTAACAATGAATAAAACAAGGTTTTAGTTTGAAGGACAGATCCATGAGATAAGTGCAAAGTTTCTTGACTGACTGTGGATTCAGTCAATCACAGCTGTCTTGTCTGTCGTAGGGATTGGATGAGGTTACAGAGGTAACCTGTTGTAAGACTTCTTACTGTGTTACAGGGGTAGGGAGGGTTGTAGGGGCTGGAGGTAGTTGCAAAGATGGGGATGGTTGTAGGTGCAGAAGCGATAGGGAGGGGTGCAGGGGATGGATGGCATTACAAACAAGAAAGGTTTTTAGGAGCTGGAGGAATATGGGGAAGGTTGTAGGGCCTGGAGGAGTTTACAGAGGTTGGGAGGGTTGTGGTGGTTGGAAGAGGTTACAGTGGTAGGGACTGGAGTAAGTACAGATAGGGAAGGTTATAGAGACAGGGAGGGATGGAAGGGGTTAGAGATGGGAAGGGTCATAGGGGCTGGAGGAGGTTGCCGAGATAGGGAAGGGTGCACGCGATAGGCGGGGTTACAGAGATAGGAAGGGCTGTAGGGGCTTGAGGAGAATGCAAAGATAGGGAGGGTTCTCAGGGCTGGAGGAGATTACAGAGATAGGTGGGCTGTGGAGGCTAGAGAAGGTTACAGAAATAGGGAGGGTTGTAGGGCTGGAGGAGGTTACAAAAATAGGGTTGTCGGGTTGTGGTTGGTTACAGAGATGGGGAGAGTTGGCGGGGCTGAAGCAGGTTACAGCGATGGGGAGGGCTGTTGGGCTACTGGAGAGGGAGGGGTGCCATCTAGAAGGACAAGGGCAGCAGATACATGGGGATAACACACCTGGAGGTTTCCTGACTTGGATCTATATCGCTGTCCCTTCACTGTCGCTGGGTCAGAATCCTGGAATTCCCTCCCTGTTACAATACCCTGGGCTAGTGTGCGGTCCAACTCCAGACCCACTTGGCCCAGAGTCACAACACAAGTGGTGACCAATAATACTTATAAAAATACCCCAAATCTTTGGTCCTTGTCTGCCCAATAATTGCAGTCACCAGGGTTGTAAATGTAAACATGAACTGTAATTAAATATGCAGCAAATACAACTGGTTAACTATCATCTAATTCCTAATTCTTTGTTTTAACTTGCCCCAAGTTTCCCCTACACGCACCCAATCACATAAGACAGACAAACAGATGGGGAGAAAAGGGTAAAAATTGATAAGTGAAAGGAAAAATAAGAGTTTTTGTTTCCGATGGTGGGTTTTAGCATCTAACTGATCCACAAACCTTTTTTTCAATTTGAGGCTTAGACTAATTCAGGTCTCTGTAGTTTCAGGAATACAGCACACTCAGCCTTTCTGGAGAGATAAAGAGCAGGTTACTGTCCCTGTTTGCAGACTGTAATTGTTTCCATGTAGATTTATTCAATCTCTGCAGCTTCAGTAACACAGTACTCACATCCTTTCTGGAGAGGCAGACAAAGCAGGTCCTTATCTTGGTGTTGCTACTCAACTGCTCCCTCCGGTCCCTGAGAACCATCCCTCTGGGATAGGATGCAATTGCCACATGTTACTAAGCAAAGTACGGCCTTTTCATTCGCCACCAATCAATCAGTCAATCAAGCCAAGTCCCACCCCATCTGTCTCTGGTGCCGAATGCTTAGAATTTCCTGTTCAGACTAGCAGAGTGTTCCCTCCCGTAACTTCTGAATTCCTCATTGTCTCTGCTGCTTGACTGAATGGATTAATGTCCATTAATGGAACATAGAACACACAATGCGGAAGGAGGCCATTCGGCCCATCAAGTCCGCACCGACCCAATTAAGCCCTCACTTCCACCCTATCCCCATAACCCAATGACCCCTTCTAACCTTTTTGGTCACTAAGGGCAATTTATCATGGCCAATCCACCTATCCTGTACGTCTTTGGACTGTGGGGGGAATCCGGAGCTCCCAGAGGAAACCCACGCAGACACGGGGAGAACGTGCACACTCCGCACACACAGTGACCCAGTGGGGAAACGAACCTGGGACCCTGGAGCTGTGAAGCAATTGTTCTAACCACTGTGCTACCCTGCTGCCAATCAAGCATTCATGGATCAAAAATGATAATGGCAAAAATAAAGAAATGGGAAATAAGAGAATAAACAGGAAGGACCCTTGCACTCCCTAACAGCAATTTGGGTGTGCCTACACCTGACGGACTACAGCAACAAATGCTGGCTGAGCCAGAAACGGCACCATCCCCAAAATTAATTCCAAAATATGATTCATAGTCAAAACAAGGCTTGCCGAGGTGGAAACAATAAAAAAACTTGAGTGTCTTGATTGAAACAAGAAGGAAAATCCAATAAATAAAGGTCAATAAATCGAGGCTGCTCTGTAAAGTACTCATTTTTATTCTTAAAAATGTGCTAGGTTTTATGCTGGCGAGCCATGACTCTGACCAGTGGTATTTCAAACCTGACAAACCAACAGAGTCTCGATATATTTTCTTAAGCGCTAATGCCCCTTCCTGGAGCTGCGTGAAGTTTCTTTTCATTTCTGAAGAATTCTGGCCACCAGAGGCCCCATGTCCCTGATGTCAAAGGCTGTTTGTGACTCCTAAAATCGAATGTGGGGTTAATGGCCTGACCATTACCTGCTGTGAAACCCCGTGAGTCAAGCTGAAACCACTCTGTCACATGACCCAAACTTCAGCTGTTTGAATTCCTTTAAATTAATAAGCGGTTGGGTAACATACAGTGCAGAAGGAGGCCAATTCCGCCCATCGAGTGACCCACATTAACCCGTAACCCAATAACCACTCCTAACCTTTTTGGACAATTTATCATGGCCAATCCACCTAACCTGCACATCTTTGGACCGGTTATTGATCATCTACGATCAATAATTTTCATATTTGTAAGCCTGTACTAACCTAATTTATCGCTAGTATAACCCTACAATAACCCACACACAAGTTCTAAGTAGTCTGGAGGAAACTGAAGCACCCAGGGGAAACCCACACAGACATGGGGAGATCATGCAGACTCCGCACAGACAGTGACCCAGTGGGGAATCGAACCTGGGACCCTGGCGCTGCGAAGCCACAGTGCCATCCACTTGTGCTACCGTGCTACCATGTATCTTATCTTCTGTGCATTTTTGATCTACGACAGAAATGGTAAACCTGGCAAACTGATAACCACCACCTTACCATCAAACAGATAACAGCAGAAAGCGCTCCATCCAGATTCAATTGCCTGACCTTCATCTGTACTCTGAACTTGGGGAACATTGGAACTGGTGCCTTGAAGTCTATTTTAACTTTACATGTTAACCTCGTGGAAGTCTCACTTCTGAAATAGATGGCTCACCCTGCGACAGTCAACCAGCCTAACATTGGAAGGAGCTCTTGCTTAGACTGTTGATTCTGGACTCATGAATAACCATAATTGTATTATTGTGATCTGCTCCTGAGCTCTTTCTCTTATCCCTCTTTTATTGTATTAATGCAAAAGTGGCTGACTTTGTTTCACCCCTTTTCTGCAACTCGTGGGTGAAATAAACCAGCCCTTTTCTCTGATCTCGAGTTTGCTGTGACTTGTTCTTGGAAGATTGGAACATTTCCAAATTTTAACGGTTGGGGAAGAACATGGCCTCTGATGGCATGTTAATCGATCTCAATAGATGGATAGCTTATTGAGCGATGGCTATGGTACGCTTGGTAAATGGATTCCTGAGCTAGAAAATTGTGAGATTCAAATATCTGATCAGAATCACAGTAGTTAGTAATTAGAGGAGAATTTGACTTGTTTAGTCAGTGCAATTCGGACCATCTTTTCATTGTGAATGGATAGTAAGTATATGTATGTCCAGGATTGGGTTTATAATACCCACTACTGGGCAGGCCTCACTGGACAAGTGCACCTCCTTGAACGGAAGATTCGGACCTCGCAACGGGAGGAGGAGGAGTTGCACACCTGGTACCAGGCGCAGTTAAGAGGGACTTCCTTTTTATTTAGGGTGGAGAAAAAGAACAATGATTTTCTCCACTGCTGTGAATCTTAAGGAATAGATAGGAACATAGCAACAGGCATAGGCCATTCAGCCCCTGGAGCCTGCTACATCATAGCTGATCTGTGGCCTTACTCAGTATACCTGCCTTTGTCCCATTATCCCTTAACATCTTTTCTTAACAAATGTTTATCTCAATTTAAAGTTAACAACTCATCCATGCTCAATTAACGTTTGTGAACACGAGTTCCAAATGTCTACTGCCCTTTGTGTGCAGAAGTGGGCAGCAGGGTAGCACAAGTGGATAGCACTGTGGCTTCACAGCACCAGGGTCCCAGGTTCAATTCCCGACTGGGTCACTGTCTGTGCGGACTCTGCACGTTCTCCCCGTGTCTGCGTGGGTTTCCTCCGGGTGCTCCGGTTTCCTCCCACAGTCCAAAGACGTGCAGGTTAGGTGGATTGGCCATGATAAATTGCCCTTAGTGCCCCAAAAAAGGTTAGGAGGAGTTATTGGGTTACAGGGATAGGGTGGAAGGGAGGGCTTAAGTGGGTCAGTGCAGACTTGATGGGCTGAATGGCCTCCTGCACTGTATGTTTTATGTCAGTGCTTCCGAACATCTCCCCTGAATGATCTGGATTATGCCCCCTCATTCCAGAGTCTCGAACCACTGCAAACACATATCTTTATCTATCCTGTTTTTCTCTGTTAATATCTTGAAGCCTTCAATCAGATCACCTATTATCCTTCTAAATTCTATAGAACACAGGCCTAATTTATATAATCTCTCCTCATAATGTAATCCAGATATCATTCCTGGAAACCCATGTTGCACTTCCTCCAAGGCTAAAATATCCTTCCTATGGTGGCGTGCCCAGACCTGCTCACAGTACTACTCTCAAGTATGGAAGCATACAAGGCTCTTTTCTGAGTTTTGCTATGATGATAACTTTTGCTGTCCACCATTTCTTTGGAATATGCAAAACTGAGTCAACCAGGAAAGAGCTCAGGGCTCCAGGTTTTTTATGAATTTTGGCGCTATCTGCTGCCTTGTCACACTTCAAGCACTGTGCAACTTGCTTTTAGTTATTTATGGGATGTGGGCGTTGCTGGCTATACCAGCATTTATTTGTCATCCCTAGTTTCCTTTCAGAAGCTGGTGGTGAGCTGCCTTCTTGAACCATTGCAGTGCCTGTAGTGTAGCTCCACCACAGTGCTGTTAGTTAGGAAGTTCCAGGATTTTGACCCTGCAACAGTAAAGGAACGTGGATATATGTCCAATTCAGGATGGTGAGTGACTTGGAGGGGACCTGCCAACTGATGGGGTTCCCAGGTATCTGCTGCTCTTGTCCTTCTAGATGGCAGTGGTCGTGGGTTTGAAAGGTGCTGTCTAAGGAACCTCGGTGACTTACTGCAGTGCATCGTATAGATGGGTCACACGGCTGCCACTGTTTGTCGGTGGTGGAGGGTTTGAATGTTTGTGGAAGAGGGAGCTTTCAAGCGGGGTGCTTTGTTCTGGATGGTCTCCAGCTTTTGAGTGTTGTTAGAGCTGCACTCATTCAAGCAAGTGGCGAGTATTCCATCATATTTCTGACTTATGCCTTGTAGATGGTGGACAGACTTTGGGGGATCAGGAGATAGGTTACTCGCTTTAGGATTCCTAACTTTTGACCTACCCTGCTAGCCACAGTATTAATGTAGCTAGTCCAGCTCAGTTTCTGATCACTGGTAACAAAGACAAAGAACAAAGAAAATTACAACACAGGAACAGGCCCTTCGGCCCTCCCAGCCTGCGCCGATCCAGATCCTTTATCTAAACCTGTCTCCTATTTTCCAAGGTCTACTTCCCTCTGTTCCCGCCCATTCATATACCTGTCTAGATGCTTCTTACATGATGCTATTGTGCCCGCCTCTACCACCTCCGCTGGTAAAGCGTTCCAGGCATCCACCACCCTCTGCGTAAAAAACTTTCCACGCACATCTCCCTTAGGATGTTGATTGTGTGGGGATTCAGCTATGGTAATTCCATTGGATGTCAAGGGGCGATGGTTAGATTCTTTCTTGTAGGAGTTGGTTATTGCCTGGCACTTGTGTGGCGCGAATGTAACTTGCCACTGGTCATCCGAAGCCTTGATATTGTCCAGGTCTTGCTGCTTGTGGCCATGGAGTGCTTCATTATCTGAGGAGTCGCAAATGATGTTGAACATTGTGCAGTCATCCACAAACATCCCCACTTCTGACCTTATGATGGAAGGGAGGACATTGATGAAGCAGCTTAAGATGGTTGGCCCGAGGACACTATCCTGAGGAACTCCTGCAGTGATGTCCTGGAGCTGAGGTGAATAACCTCCAACCACCATAACCATCCTCCTTCATGGCAGGTATGACTCCAGCCATTGGAGAGTTTTCCTCCTGATTCTCATTGACTACAATTTTCTTGGGCTCCCTCAAGCCACGCTCGGTTAAATGCCGCATTGATATCAAGGGAAGTCACTCTCACCTCGTCTCTGACATTCAGCGCTTTTGTCCATGTTAAACCAAGGCTGTAATGAGGTGCGTAGCTGAGTAATGCTGGCAGAACCCGACTGAGCGTCTGTGAGCAGGTTTTTGCTGCGTAAGTGCCGCTTGATCGCGCTGTTGAAGACTCCTTCCATAAGTTTGCTAATAATGATGGAGAGTAGACTGATGGACCAGGGCGCCAAGGTGGCACAGTGGTTAGCACTGCTGCCTCACAGCACCAGGGACCTGGGTTGAATTCCGGCCTTTAATGACTGGCTGTGTGGAGTTTGTATGTTCTCCTCAAATCTGCCTATGTTTCCACCGAGTGCTTTGGTTTCTTCCCACAATCCAAAGATGTGTAGGTAGATTGGCCATGCTAAATTGTCCCTTAGTGTCGAAAAGGATAGGTGGGGTTACTGCATTACGGGGATTGGGTGGGATGTGGGCTTAGGTAGGCTACTCTTTCAGAGAGTGGGTGTAAACCCAGTAGGCCGAATGGCTTCCTTCTGCACTGTAGGGAATCTATGATAAGAGTAGTAATTAGCTCGGTTGGACTTGCTCTGTTTCTTGTGTGCATGACACACCTGGGCAATTTTCTCATTGCTGGGTAGATGGCAGTCTTGTAGCTGTACTGGAACAGCTTGGCTAGGGGTGTGGCCAGTTCTGGAGCACAAGTCTTCAGTACTATTGCCGGAATATTGTCAGGGCCGATAGACTTTGCAGTGTCTAGTGCCTTGATATCATGTGGAGCTAATCATATTGGCTGAAGACTGACATCTGTGATGCTGGGGACCGCCGGAGGAGACTGAGATGGATCATTGAGTCGGCATTTCTGGCTGAAGATTGTTGCGATTGCTTCAACCTTGTTTTTGCAATATGTGCTGGGCCCACCCGGATGGGGATATTTGTGGAGCCTCCTCCTCCAGTGAGTTGCTTAATTGTTCACCGCAATTCACGACTGAATGTCGCAGGACTACAGAGCTTAAATCTGATGCGTTTGTTGTGGAGTCGCTTCGCTCTGTCTAGTACTATTACTTGCTGTTTATGTTGTCTGGCACACAAGTAATCCTGTGTTGTAGCTTCACCAGGTTGACACCTCATTTTTCTGAATGCCTGACTCTGAAAATGAAAAGATGTTGCATTCCAGGGTTTCACAGTATCTTGTGGAGTTGACTTTCCAGACAATACATCGCATCTTCTTGGGGCTGTTGACTGAGGCAAAAACAATATCCTCATCTCCGTCTTAAATGTACAACCATTGTTTTTAAACAGTGAGCCCTAGTTTTAGTTTCTTCCACATTGAAGCAGTCATTTCCCCTCAGGATCATTTAGGTTTCCATCAAGTCGCCTCTTCCAAACCCCAGAAGTCTAGCCTGCCCAACCGTTCCTCTCATGACGACACACCCATTCCAGGAATTAGTCTGGGAAACCTTCTCTGAACTGTTTCTATCGCATTGACACCGTTACTTAAATAAGGAGACTGATACTATACAGATTTCTCAAAATGTGGCCTCACCAATGCACTGTATAACTGTAGCATAACTCTTGTATTTGCATACCGTTGCAATAAATGATACAATTCAATTTGTTTTGTCACATACTTCCTGCACCTGCATACTAGCCTTTTGTGATTCATGAAATAGGACACTGAGATAGCTTTTCATCTGAGCTGTGCTATCTCTCACCATTTCGATCAGATTTTCTTCTCAGTCCGTTCTGACAAGTTGGATAATTTCACATTGTCCCACATTATAGTCCATTTTCCAGGTCTTTGGGCATTCACTAACCTTACCCATATCACTTAGTATCCTCCTTATATCCCCTTCACAACTTACTTCCTACCCATCTTTGTCATCAGCAAATTTAGCTACTCAATTTACTGTCCCTCCAACCAAAACGTGTATATAAAATGCAAAGGCTTGAGGTTCCAGCGCTGATCCCTTCAGCACACCACTTGTCACATTCAAAGGATGTGGAGATGCCGGCATTGGACTGGGGTGAGCACAGTAAGAAGTCTTACAACACCAGTTTAAAGTCCAACAGGTTTGATTCAAACACGAGCTTTCGGAGCGCAGCTCCTTCCTCAGGTGAATGGAGAGGTATGTTCCAGAAACATTTATATAGACAAAGTCAGAGATGCTGGACAATGCTTGGAATGCAGGCATTTGCAGGTAATCAAATCATTACAGATCCAGGGAGAGGGATAATCACAGGTTAAAGAGGTGTAAATTGTCTCAAGGCCGAACAGTTGATAGGATTTTGCAAGTCCAGGCCTGATGGTGGGGGGTGGATGTAATGCGACATGAATCCAAGATCCCTGTTGAGGCCGCACTCATGCGACAACGCAGAATTGCCGAGCAAAAACTTATAGCTAAGTTCCGCACGCATGAGTGCGGCCTCAACAGGGATCTTGGATTCATGTCGCATTACATCCACCCCCCACCATCAGGCCTGGACTTGCAAAATCCTACCAACTGTCCTGGCTTGAGACAATTCACACCTCTTTAGCCTGTGATTATCCCTCTCCCTGGATCTGTAATGATTTGATTACCTGCAAATGCCTGCATTCCAAGCATTGTCCAGCATCTCTGACTTTGTCTATATAAACGTTTCTGGAACATACCTCGCCATTCACCTGAGGAAGGAGCAGTGCTCCGAAAGCTCGTGTTTGAATCAAACCTGTTGGACTTTAACCTGGTGTTGTAAGACTTCTTACCACATTCAAAGGAGGAATGCTCACTTTGAAAACTGTTTCCTTTTAAATAAGGATAGGCGCCTTTATTATCTGTCTCTGTGTTTCCAGCTTTCTCTCCGAATCCGATTTCCCTTCCTTATTAAACTAATGGTGATTATTTGTTTTTTATTAAAATGTTTTTTACATTTAGCTGAACCATTTTAGCGGAATCAAATGTGTCATGGACAGGAGGGGGGTTAATTTAAACATCCCTGGTTTTTCCAAACTGTCCGTTCCGCCACCAGAAAGGTACTTTTGATTTTTGATTTCCAGCTTTGTAAATCGTAGCAGATTTTCTCCGAAACCATCAGTTTGCAACGTCCCAACCCCCCCCATTAATTATCCCACAGCAAACTCGAAATTACGGACAAGAAGAAGGTTGGTTAAATTTACATGCACACAAAACGTGGGCAAGGTGTTGCACGGCATCCAGCCCTTTTATACTCATACAATAAAAGAAAGAAAAGGGGTGGAAAGGGTGTTCAGGGCATCACAATGGTAAACGTCAGAGCTCTTGTTTTACCTGAGTCCAGAATGCAAAATCAAAAGTCCAGTGGTGTATTCCTCCAGCGGGTTGACAGGATGACTGTTGCAGGGTGATCCGTCTTTCCAGCAGCCAGGACTTCCACGATGGGAGGAGGCGTGTAGAGAGACATTTGTGTTTTGGAGTAGGGTAAATGTGGGGCCATCAACACCACACTGGAGATGAGGAGAAATCAAGTTGCCATTGCCTCTGACTGGACTGTCAGACATCTCGTCTGCTAATCCACTGTGTCGATTTGACTGGAATTGCGAGGGATGTTACATTCCAGGGCTTTGTTTTTTTTTCAATCATTGAATCATTGAATTTACAATTCAGAAGGAGGCCATTCGGCCCATCGAGTCTGCACCGGCTCTTGGAATGAGCACTCTACCCAAGACCATACCTCCACCCTAATCCCATAACCCAGTAACCGCACCTAACACTAAGGGCAATTTGGACCCTGAGGGCAATTTAGCATGGCCAATTCACCTAACCTGCACATCTTTGGACTGTGGGAGGAAACCAGAGCACCCGGAGGAAACCCACGCACACACGGGGAGAACGTGCAGACTGCACACAGACAGTAACCCAAGCCGGGATTCGAACCTGCGACCCTGGAGCTGTGAAGCATTTGTGCTAACCACTATGCTACCGTGCCGCCCTTAAATCATTCGGAAACCTCCTCAAGGCAGCATGTCACGAGGTTGGTGTCATAATTCTTCCTGTCCGCTGGCCTGGACACAGCTCTGCCATTGGAAAAAAAGAAAATACCTTTATTTAATTTCAGTCTTTTTAATATTATCTCGTGGAAGGAAAAATATGAAGTTCAGAAGTACACAGGTATTTTCACATTCAAGCCGGCCCATCAGGCCGTTTTTACAGAGTTGGCACTTTCTTCCTACATTTTCTTTAGTTTTTGGAGGTTGAAACTAAAGAGAAAGTATCCGTAAAAGGTTCTTGTCTGGTCGTGGGATTTGCAAAGATGTGTGTGAGTTTCGAGGATTTGAAATTCATCTGCATGGGGAAGTCTATTGAATGCAAGACTTCTGCCTTCACTTGCTTTCGTTTGGGTGGGGGAGGGTATGGTGAGTGGTTAGCCATTCCAACGTCCTCCACACATGTCATCGATAGATCTCTGGTTTTTGCTGGATATTTAGGATTCAGGAGGCTGATGGTGGCCAAGCTGCACTGGGCGACTGCCAATTATGGACACCTCAGTCTGGATGGGCCAGTTGCTGGGGTCATTGTGAGGATTTGCTCTTGTCCAGAGTAACTCCTGCCTATTGACTTGGGTGACGTGGGGACTGAGTTGTTGAGGCCCAGGGACTATGGCTTTACAGCATATTGGGAGAGTGGCTGTTAGAAAGAGACATTGGTCGCGTCAGAGCATTCTGGTTCAGGGCCCGTCCTATGAGTGAACAAAACTGGTGATTTCCAGCTTCTGGTGAAAATGCAGCAGGTGGGCAGTTGGCTCCAATACTTCCTGTAGGGGTGGGCACGGAATCCAATTTGGTTGGGGTTCATCCACTCGCCATTTGGTTGTGGGGTTCTGTGCCATTTCGGGTGCTGCTATCCCCATGGGGGATGGTCAGCTCTTGTTCCTTGGATTGGCTTATCACGTGGGTAAGACATCACCGTCCGTCTTTCAGCGCCAAGTTAGAATGTTTCTGCTGCACATTTATTTAAATCCACCATAAGGTGGTCAGCAAAATTAATCACTGGTTTCCTGGCCGGAACTTTTTTCTTTGGCGGGAGTGCATTGCTAGCACGTTCTATGTACTCTGGAGCACCAGTGCTCTCGGGTAGAGGTGCTGCTCCAATTATGTTCCCTGATGACTTTTTGATTGGGAGAGGCAGATTCCTCACCATCTCTGGGAACATTGGAATTCCCAAAGTCACAGAAGTTTGGTAACCAAACAGCCAGCCATGGTACAGACTCCTTTCGATATAAATCTGGGCAAGGTGGTTTCCTCTCTGAAGGGAATGTATATTCACATGTTTTCCTGGAATCCCTCTTCTGAAATTGAAAACAATGTTTCTCCTGCTCATCTAAACATGGTGCGGACTCCTTTCGTACACAATTTCTGGACGATTCTGTGCCCCTATTTATTGCGGGAAATAAGGATTAGGCTAGCCATATTTCAGGGAAGTAACATTTTTCTTCCAGCTGAATAGCTTGTTTTCTTTCAGGTAATTCGGCTCCATGGGCCAGCACCCTTTGTTCTGCTTTGTGAATTATCTGATCCCTTATTAACTTGGGGATATTTGAGGAACTATTGCAGATCTTGGAGTCATTGAGCAGAAAACCTTGCTGAAACCCATTGTGTTTTGGAGCAGGTAATAGTGAGGTCTTTAGCACCAGTTTGGACATTAGGAGTCATAAGCTGCTGCCATTAACCACAGCTGGCTGAGGCAGACATCTCTCTTACTATACCATTATCTAGCCCGGAGTATCCATGCAATGCCAGGAGTGTAATATTCCAGGACGATTTGGGTGGTAATCTTGGTTCATTCCAAAATCGCTCAGAAATTTCACAAAGCCAGCATTTGACCTGCTGCAGTCATGTTCCCAGTCCAGTATTTCCTATTTTGGGAAACAGGTTTCTGAAAATAAAGCATCCATGGTGATACAGAATTTTTTCTCCCTCCCTCTGGCACTGGTAATCACATTCTTCAAACTTTGGAAGGACTCATATAAATGTAATCATATCCAGACTGAGCTTTGGGTTGGAGGGATCAGAATTCCTCACACAGGCACAGAAACAGGCACACGCGCAGCCACACACATGCAGACTCACACACACATACACATATATATAGGCAAACAAACAGACACACAAGTATACACACAGATACACACACAGATAGATATAGGCACACAAACACAGGCACGCACACAAATGCAGACAAACAGATACACAAATACAGACAGATACTCACACAGACAGATACACATGCAGAAACAAAAACAGAGGTACACACAGCAACACAAACACAGACACACACAAACAGACACACAAATAGACAGACACAGATAGATACACATGCAATGACAGATACAGACACACAAAAACAGGCACACAAACAAACACAACTACACACACAGGTACTCATACAGACAGATACACATGTACACATACACACATACAGACAGACAGACACAGGCACGCACACAGACATAGACACAAACACAGGAGCACACACAGAAATGCATACACTCAGATATACATACAGACACACACAAACACATAAACACAGGCACACACACAGATATGCACACACACACAGGTACACAGAAATACAGGCACACACACACACATGATTCTGCAGAGACAGGCAATGAAAAATAAAACTTCGAGCAAGAAACAAATACTATTGACAGAGATCCCATTCTGTTCACCTGAAGTTCTGTTGTGTGAAGATGATCTGCTCCTGGTAGATACATACAAGGCGGAAGGACCGAAGCCAGGGCGCGATGCAATCATGTTCCACATCGGGTGGCTCCTGACCAGAATGTGTTTTTTTCAAGAAGTCTGAAGTCCGGTCCCAGGGGAATTTTTGAGGAATATAAAAAAGGAAAAGAAAACATTTTTGAAAGAAAACATTTTTTTTGAAGGATGAATTTTTTAAAAAAAGGATTGAAGAAAGAACTGAAAAGAAAAATAGTAATTTGTTAAAGGATGCGAAAAGCAGCGCCGAAGAAGGGAGGAAATGCGGGCTCGCCGCTGAATGAGAGGACCAGCAAAAGGGCTGACAAAATGGCGGAAGCCGGACTGCATGTTGGGGCCGCATTGCTTACGGTGGCAAAAATGACCGAAGTGATGGCTGTGGAGCTGGAAAAGAAGTTTGCGAGGCACATGGAGGATTTGAGGAAGGAGATGGCGGTCACATTGAAGTCATTGGTGGAGGCGGCAATCGCCCCGGTCAGGGTAGCTGGGGCAAAGACGAGGTGAGAGAGCATAGAACATAGAACATAGAACGATACAGCGCAGTACAGGCCCTTCGGCCCTCGATGTTGCACCGACATGGAAAAAAAAACTAAAGGCCATCTAACCTACACTATGCCCTTATCATCCATATGCTTATCCAATAAATTTTTAAATGCCCTCAATGTTGGCGAGTTCACTACTGTTGCAGGTAGGGCATTCCACGGCCTCACCACTCTTTGCGTAAAAAACCCACCTCTGACCTCTGTCCTATATCTATTACCCCTAAATTTAAGGCTATGTCCCCTCGTGCTAGCCACCTCCATCCGCGGGAGAAGGCTCTCGCTGTCCACCCTATCTAACCCTCTGATCATTTTGTATGCCTCTATTAAGTCACCTCTTAACCTTCTTCTCTCTAACGAAAACAACCTCAAGTCCATCAGCCTTTCCTCATAAGATTTTCCCTCCATACCAGGCAACATCCTGGTAAATCTCCTCTGCACCCGTTCCAAAGCTTCCACGTCCTTCCTATAATGAGGCGACCAGAACTGTACGCAATACTCCAAATGCGGCCGTACCAGAGTTTGGTACAGCTGCATCATGACCTCATGGCTCCGGAACTCAATCCCTCTACCAATAAAGGCCAACACACCATAGGCCTTCTTCACAACCCTATCAACCTGGGTGGCAACTTTCAGGGATCTATGTACATGGACACCGAGATCCCTCTGCTCATCCACACTACCAAGAATTTTACCATTAGCCAAATATTCCGCATTCCTGTTATTCTTTCCAAAGTGAATCACCTCACACTTCTCCACATTAAACTCCATTTGCCACCTCTCAGCCCAGCTCTGCAGCTTATCTATGTCCCTCTGTAACCTGCAACATCCTTCCGCACTGTCTACAACTCCACCGACTTTAGTGTCATCTGCAAATTTACTCACCCATCCTTCTGCGCCCTCCTCTAGGTCATTTATAAAAATGACAAACAGCAACGGCCCCAGAACAGATCCTTGTGGTACGCCACTCGTAACTGAACTCCATTCTGAACATTTCCCATCAACTACCACTCTCTGTCTTCTTTCAACTAGCCAATTTCTGATCCACATCTCTAAATCACCCTCAATCCCCAGCCTCCGTATTTTCTGCAATAGCCGACCGTGGGGAACCTTATCAAACGCTTTACTGAAATCCATATACACCACATCAACTGCTCTACCCTCGTCTACCTGTTCAGTCACCTTCTCAAAGAACTCGATAAGGTTTGTGAGGCATGACCTACCCTTCACCAAACCATGCTGACTATCCCTAATCATATTATTCCTATCTCGATGATTATAAATCGTATCTTTTATAATCCTCTCCAAGACTTTACCCACCACAGACGTTAGGCTCACCGGCCTATAGTTACCGGGGTTATCTCTACTCCCCTTCTTGAACAAAGGGACCACATTTGCTATCCTCCAGTCCTCTGGCACTATTCCTGTAGCCAATGATGACCTAAAAATCAAAGCCAAAGGCTCAGCAATCTCTTCCCTGGCTTCCCAGAGAATCCTAGGATAAATCCCATCCGGCCCCGGGGACTTATCTATTTTCACCTTGTCCAGAATTGCCAACACTTCTTCCCTACGCAACTCAATGCCATCTATTCTAATAGCCTGGGTCTCAGCATTCTCCTCCTCAATATTATCTTTTTCTTGAGTGAATACTGACGAAAAGTATTCATTTAGTATCTCGCTTATCTCCTCAGCCTCCACACACAACTTCCCACCACTGTCCTTGACTGGCCCTACTCTTACCCTAGTCATTCTTTTATTCCTGACATACCTATAGAAAGCTTTTGGGTTTTCCTTGATCCTACCTGCCAAAGACTTCTCATGTCCCCTCCTTGCTCGTCTCAGCTCTCTCTTTAGATCCTTCCTCGCTTCCCTGTAACTATCAAGCGCCCCAACTGAAACTTCACGCCTCATCTTCACATAGGCCTCCTTCTTCCTCTTAACAAGAGATTCCACTTCTTTGGTAAACCACGGTTCCCTCGCTCGACCCCTTCCTCCCTGCCTGACTGGTACGTACTTATCAAGAACATGCAATAGCTGTTCCTTGAACAAGCTCCACATATCCAGTGTGCCCAACCCTTGCAGCCTACTTCTCCAACCAACACATCCTAAGTCATGTCTAATGGCATCATAATTGCCCTTCCCCCAGCTATAACTCTTGCTCTGCGGGGTATACTTATCCCTTTCCATCACTAACGTAAAGGTCACCGAATTGTGGTCACTGTCTCCAAAGTGTTCACCTACCTCCAGATCTAACACCTGGCCTGGTTCATTACCCAAAACCAAATCCAAAGTGGCCTCACCTCTTGTTGGCCTGTCAACATATTGTGTCAGAAAACCCTCCTGCACACATTGTACAAAGAACGACCCATCCAATGTACTCGAACTATATATTTTCCAGTCAATATTAGGAAAGTTAAAGTCTCCCATAACAACTACCCTGTTACTTTCGCTCTTTTCCAGAATCATCTTCGCCATCCTTTCCTCTACATCTCTAGAACTATTAGGTGGCCTATAGAAAACTCCCAACAGGGTGACCTCTCCTTTCCTGTTTCTAACCTCAGCCCATACTACCTCGGAAGAAGAGTCCCCATCTTGCATCCTTTCTACCACCGTAATACTGTCCTTGACTAGCAGCGCCACACCTCCCCCTCTTTTGCCCCCTTCTCTGACCTTACTAAAGCACCTAAACCCCGGAACCTGCAACAACCATTCCTGTCCCTGCTCTATCCATGTCTCTGAAATGGCCACAACATCGAAGTCCCAGGTACCAACCCATGCTGCCAGTTCCCCTACCTTATTTCGTATACTCCTGGCATTGAAATAGACACACTTCAAACCACAGACCTGAACACTGCCGCCCTCCTGCGAAGTCAAAACTGTGCTCCTGACCTCTCTACTCTCAATCTCTCGCACCCCAAAACTACAATCCAGGGCGAGAAGATGAAGGAAGTGGAGGAGGCCGTGTCACAGCACAGCGACTAGCTAACCTCGATGGGGGATGAGCTGCGGAGGGTGGTGGAGGTCAACAGAGGAGTCCGAGCAAAGTTCAAGGACTTGGAGAACCACTCGAGGCGGCACAATCTGAGAATTGTGGACTTGCCCAAAGGGACCGAGGGCTCAAGGCCAACAGAGTACTTTGCTAAGATGCTGGCAGAGGTTTTTGGGGAGGGTAAGAACCCCTCCCGGTATTAGCTGGACCGAGCTCATCGGTCATTAAGGCCAAAGCCCAAAGTAAATGAACCGCCAAGAGCAGTAATTTTCTGCTTCCTAAATACTGCATGAAGGAGAAGGTGTTAAGCTGGGTGAAGCAGAAGGTGCAGTGGGAGTTCGGATTTACCAGGACTTGACGGTGGAGTTGGCAAAAAGATGAGCGGCATTTGGCCGAGTGAAGGTGGCACTGTACAAGGGGGCACGATTTGGTATGCTATACCCGGCGAAGCTGAGGGTGATGTATCATGCCAAAGACTTTTATTTTGAAACAGGCGAGGCGGCTGAGGCGCTCGTGAAGGCAGAAGGCTTGGGACAGACCTGAGGAGCGGAGCTGGGAGAGAGAGACTGTGGCCTGTGATTGGGGAGCTGGAAAATGTATAAATGCTATAACTTTCTTTTCATTGATTTGTGTGGTAATTTACATCACTTCACATTGTTACAGAGTTCAAGGTACTGTTTGGGTTGAATGGCATTCTTTGTGCAATGGTTATATCTTATTTTAGTGAATTGTACGGTTGGATTGTTGTTTTTTTTTTCTCTGGGACTGGGTGGGAGGGGATGGTGTACCTTGGCACGGGGGCGGGGTGTGGTGGTGGGATGGGGGTAACCAAAGTTGGCTAGTGAACGGAGGTGAGGTGAGAGGAGGGCTGTGGACATTGGAGTCTGGTTGGCAGGTTTCAATGGGCCTATGAGGCGAGCAAGTGGGGGGGGGGGGGGGAGGGATTGGTACTGGGAGACGTTTTTTTCGCGAGGAAGCATAGAGGGCGATTCTGGGAGAGGGGAAGAACCGATGATAATAATGGATTGGGGCGGGTCAGGCTCATGGGCAGGGCCCCGTGGTTCTGGTGATGTTGGATAAGAAGTGTGGGGGGGGGGGGGGCTGAGTGACCCCCAGTTAGGATAATCACGTGGAGCGTGAGGGGGTTAGTCAAGTCAAGAGGTGAAGTGTGCTTGTGCATCTTAAAAGTTTCAAAGCCGATGTAGCAATGCTGCAGGAAACTCACTTGAGGATGAAAGACCAGGTGAGACTTAGAAAGGGCTGGGTTAGTCAGGTGTTTCATTCTGGATTTGACAGAAGGGCTCGAAGGGTAGTGGTAATGGCCATCAAAACAGTACAGTTCCGGATGGATAATGTGGTTGCAGATCAGGGGGGTATATATGTGATTGTGAGAGAGGCGCTGAAGGGGAGATTCATGGCGCTGGTAAGTGTATATGTTCCCAGTTGCGATGATGTGGGATTCACGAAGAAGGTGTTTGGGGCCATCCTTGACTTGGACACACACAAACCTATAGTGGTTGGGGGGGGACTGGAACTTGGTGCAGGAGCCAAGGTCACGGCTGCGCTCGCTGGTCCCATCAGGGGAGGGGGGGAGGGGGGGGGGTGGTTGTGCTAATGGTGGAAATGGGAGGAGTGGACCCTTGGAGGTTTCTGCACCCGAGGGAGCGGACATACTCATTTTACTCAGCAGTCCATAAGGTATACTCGCGGATCGAGTTTTTCGTGGTGGGGATGGCTTTGCTGTCCGGGGTTAAGGGGTCGGCGTACTCAGCAAGTGCAGTAGCAGATCATGCTCTGCATTGGGTGGATATGGTACTGGAGAAGGTGGGAGCACAGAGGCTGGGGTGGAAATTAGATGTGGGACTGTTGGGGGACTGAGGGTTCTGTGACAAAATTGAAAAAGTATTTGAGGAATATGTAAGTGTCAACTGTACGGGTGAGGTGTTGAAGGCAGTTGTCTGGGAGGCTCTATAGGCGGTGGTGAGGGGTGAGGTGATCTCGTTTCAGGCCAGGGTGGACAAAAAGGAAAGGTTGGAGCGGCAGAGGGTAATAGATGAGATGTTGGAGGTATATAGGAGTTCTGCAGAAGATGGGGACCCAGTGAAGTTGGAAAAGAGGAAGGAACTACAGGCCAGCTTTGATTGACTATCTACCAGGAAGGCGGTGCGCCAACTGAGGTAAGCAAGGGGTGCAGTTTATGAGCATGGAGCTAAGGTATGTTAGCGGGTCAGCTTCGGAGGGAGGCGGTGGTAAGGAAAATTGTTCAGGTGAATGACTCAGGGAAGTTCATGGTGGCTCCGGATCTGATTAACAATGTCTTTGAGGAATTCTATGAGAGGTTGTACAGGTCAGAGCCACCTGGGGGAGACCGGGAGATGCAGGAATTTCTAGGTAGCCGAGTACCCGAAGTTAGGGGAGGGGGACAAGGCTACATTAGAAGGAGCAGTAGTGGAGCAGGAGATAAAAGGCGCTATTGCGAGGACGGAGTCGGGGAAGGTAACAGGGCCGGATGGGTTTCCGGTGGAATATTATAAAAACTTCAAGGACAAGCTGGCACCCCGATGGTGGAGATGTTTGAGGAGGTGATAGGGAAGGGGGTGTTGCCACAAACTTTGGGGCAGGCATCGATTTCCCTGTTACTTAAAAAAGATAAGGATCCGACGCAGTGTGGGTCTTGTAGGCCCATATCACTTTTAAACGTGGATACAAAAGTAGTGGCGAAGGTACTGGCAGGTCGGCTGGAGGAGTGCCTCCCGAAGGTGATAGGTGAAGATCAAATGGGGTTAGTAAGAGGAAGGCAGCTCTTTTCAAACATTAGAAGGGCATTGAACGTAGATATGGCACCGGCGGAGAGTAAGGAAACAGAGGTGGTTGTCGCATTGGATGCTGAGAAGGCGTTTGACCAGATAGAATGGGGGTATGTGATAGCAGTTCGGGAGCAGTTTTGGATTGGACCAAGATTTGTGGACTGGGTAAAGCTACTATATAAGGAGCTGATGGTGAGTGTCTGCACAAATAATATCAGCTCGAGTACTTTTCTCTCCACCGTGGGACTAGGCAGGGATGTCCGATGTCCCCCCAGCTGTTTGCACTTGCGATTGTGCCGTTGGCCATCTCATTAAGAAGTTAGGGGAATGGAAAGGGGTAGTGCGGGAGGCGGGGGGGGGGGGGGGCGGGGGGGTTGTCAGAGCATAGGGTGTCCTTATATGCCTTGTTGTTATGTGTGTCGGAACTGAGTGTGTCGATAGGGGGAATATTGATGCTTCTTCAGGTGTTTGGGTCTTTCCTGGGTTACAAATTAAATCTAGACAAGAGTGAGCATTTTGTGGTGTCTCAGACACCCGCGGGGGCGGGGAGGGGTGGGGGGGGGGGCTGCCGTTTCGTAGGGCAGGGACTCACTTTAGGTACCTGGGGGTGCAGATTGTCCGGGAGTGGGGGGGGGCTCCGCAGGTACAACATTTCTAGTTTGGTGTGGAGAGTGAAAGCTGATCTGGCAAGGTGGGATGGTCTCCCTCTGTCACTGGCGGGTCCGGTACAGGCGGTTAGAATGAACGTGTTGCTGCAATTTCTGTTTAATTTCCAATGCCTGCCAATTTTCCTGCCAAAGGCATTTTTCAGGGAGATTGAAGGCATGATTACCTCTTTCATATGGGGAGGGAAGGTGGCCAGAATTAGAAAGATGCTGCTACAGAGGGTGTTTGGGTATTACGAACCAGATGGATTACTTCTGGGCGGCGAATGTGGAGAACGTGCGGAGCTGGGTCGGAGGGGTGGATTTCCAGTGGGTCAGAATGGAAGAGAGTTTATGCAGAGGGTCGGGATTGAAGGTGCTAGCAACAATGCCGCTCCCGATGAACCCGGGGAAATAATCAGGAAGTCCGGTAATAATAGCTTCGTTGAGAATTTGGAGTCAGTTTCCCAACACTTCGGGTTGGGGGCAGGGTCAAGGGAAATGCCGATTCGGGACAACCACAGATTTGAGCCAGGGAAATGGGATGGAAATTTTAAGAAATGGGAGGAGAAAAGGATTAAAACACTAAAAGATTTGTTTCTTGGGGGTCGGTTTGCAGGATTGAAGGAGCTGGAAGCGAAGTATGGGCTGGAGCAGGGGGAAATGTTAAGATACATGCAGGTTCGAGATTTTGCCAGAAAGCATCCCGGGGGAGCCGGCCTTCATATTGCTAGAGGAGGTTCTGATGGCAGTAGGACTGAAGAAGGGGGTAGTGTCAGTGGTTTACGGAGATAGAACATAGAACATGGCAGCGCAGTACAGGCCCTTCGGCCCTCGATGTTGTGCCGACCTGTGAAACCAATCTAAGCTTCCACTATTCCATTATCATCCACAGGTTTATCCAATGACCATTTAAATGCCCTTAATGTTGGCAAGTCCATGACTGTTGCAGGCAGGGCATTCCACGCCCTTACTACTCTCTGAGTAAAGGACCTACCTCTGTAATCTGTCCTATATCTATCTCCCCTCAATTTAAAGCTGTGTCCCCTCGTGCTAGCCATCACCATCCGAGGTAAAGGCTCTCACTGTCCACCCTATCTAATCCTCTGATCATCTTGCATGCCTCTATTAAGTCACCTCTGAACCTTCTTCCCTCTGACGAAAACAGCCACAGGTCTCTCAGCTATTCCTCATAAGATCTTCCCTCGATGCCAGGCAACATCCCAGTAAGTCTCCTCTGCACCCTTACCAATGCTTCCTCATCCTTCCTATAATGCGGCGACCAGAACTGCACGCAATACTCCAAATGCGGCCGCACCAGAGTTTTTTACAGCCACAACATGACCTCATGGCTCCAAAACTCAATCCCTCTACCAATAAAAGCTAAAACACCGTACGCCTTCTTAACAACCCTTTGAATCTGGGTGCCAACTTTCAGGGATCTATGTACATGGACACTGAGATCTCTCTGCTCATCTACACTACCAAGAATTTTACCATTAGCCCAGTACTCTGTATTCCTGTTACTCCTTCCAAAATGAATCACCTCACACTTTTCTGCATTGAACTCCATTTGTCACTTCTCAGCCCAGCTCTGCAGTTTATACATGTCACTCTGTAACCTGCAATTTCCAGAATTGCTAACACCTCCTCCTTATGAACATCCATCCCGTCTAGTCTAGTAGCCTGTATCTCAGTATTCTCCTTGACAACATTGTCATTTTTCTGAGTGAATACTGATGAAAAATATTCATTTAGAGCATCTCCTATTTCCTCGGACTTCACGCACAACTTCCCACTACTGTCCTTGACTGGCCCTCCTCTTACCCTAGTCATTCTTTTATTCCTGACATACTTATAGAAAGCTTTAGGGTTTTCCTTGATCCTACCTGCCAAAGACTTCTCATGTCCCCTCCTGGATCTTCTTAGCTCTCTCTTTTGGTCCTTAGATATTTTGGAAGAGGAGAAGGCACCACTGGGAGGGATCAAAACAAAGTGGGAGGAAGGGTTGGGAGAGGGTATGGAGGAGGGGTTCTAGTGTGTGGTGCTCTGGACAGTGAATGCCTCCACCTTGTGCGCGAGGTAGGGGCAGTTACAGCTGAAGGTGGTATACAGAGCACACCTCACAAGGGCGAGGGTGAGCCGATCTTTGAGGTGGTAGATGTGTATGAACGTTGCCGGGAGGGGGGGCTTGCCCGCAAATCACGTTCATATGTTTTGGTCCTGTCCAAAGCTGGAGGATTACTGGAAGGATGTTTTTAGGGTAATCTCTAAAGTGGTGCACGTGAAACTGGACGCGGGCCCCCGGGAGGCCATATTCAGGGTGTCGGACCAGCCGGGGTTGGAAACTGGTGTGGAGGTTGATGTTATAGCTCCAAAGGTGGATCCTGATGGGATGGAAAGCAACCTCTCCACCCTGTGCCCTGGCGTGGCAGGGGGACCTGTTGGCATTCTTGACTCTTGAGAAGGTTAAGTTTTAACTGAGGTGAAGGATGGAGGGATTCTACAATTCATGAGCATTATTTATTATGCACTTTCAAGAACTGGACAATATGGAACATTATTTCGGGGGAGGGGTTTGGGGGGAGGGTGGAGGTCTGTGTTAATGGTGACTATGTGTGATTCCTGATTTATTTTTGTCATTTGTTTATGTTAACATGCGGGCTGATATTTGGGGTTTGGTGGGAGGATGGGAACGTTGTTATTGGTATGGGGATTGACATTATATTCGGACTGATTGCTGTTTATTGTTGGGAGAAAATGTGAAAAAAGAGGAGAATAAAAAGTATTAAAAAAAAACATAGTAACAGAGAAACGTGAAATGAAACGCTAACATTCTGGAAACGCTCAATGATTTTGTTCCCCAAAATGATAGGCAACTGCTCCCACTGGGAAACTGAAGTAAAATAAAAAAAGTGAATTATTGGTGATTCTGTACAACTAATAACAGGAACCATTCTCACTGCATATGTGGAAGTAAATGCTGTGTTTGCTGCCAACACTACATGCTGATGACATGCCCAGGTCAATGGCTGTGCTAGATATATGGAGCAACATGCACAGGGTACAGTCGTGGTAATCACTATATCAGCACGAGGAGAATATGTTGTGAATCTTAACGCTTGGCTAACAGTATTGGATGTTGGGCACCAAGGGTTAGGAGGGAAGGATTTGCAATATCTCAGCAATGTAACTGGGTTCTAAGTTGCCTCATCAACAGTGAGGAAGTCTGGTAGTCACTCAATGATTCAAATCTTCCCTTCCAAAGAATCCCTAGAATTCCTACAGTGCAAAAAGAGGCCATTCGGCCCATCGAGTTTGCACTACTCATCCAAAAGAGTCTAGGCCCACTCACCTGTGCAAGTCAGTACTCCTGATCATTGATCATGTCCATTACACCAAACCTGCACATCTTTAGATTGTGGGAGGAAAGCTGAGCACCCAGAGGGAACCCACTCAGACTGAGGTAGAACATGTAAACTCCACACAGTCACCCAAGGTCTGAATCGAACCCGGTCCTTGGTGTTGTGAGGTAGCAGGTCTAACCACTGTGCCACCTTGGTTCCCTTGATTTAATGCATTGAACAATTGGAGCAAACAGATTTATCAGCACCTTCCTCAACTGCTCTCGGAACTTAGTCTGGGTCATCACATAAATGACAGTGTTTGTGCAGCAACTCAGCATCTGCAGCATGAAGCCCAATTCACCCACAAATGAATGCATCCACAGAGTACTATAACCCGAAAAATACATCCGGTACCATATAGAATAAACCATGAGCGTTGACCATAGAAGGATGAAATTAGCTGAGATAGCAAATAGTAAAATGATGGATTTCTTTCGACTCTCCATTTCTGTGTCTCCAGCACTCTCTGTACTTTTGTGAGCCTGGAGTCTCCTGCGAGCTTTGTTGGCCACTAAAATCTGTCTGACAGTGAAAACGTTCAGCAGCAGAATCAGAACAAATGGGACAGTTGGGGTTAAAATATGGTGTAGGAATTCAATTGATGTCCAGAATGTAGACCGCACAATTTCATCACCTATCTCACAGAACCAAGGGTTGTTCCCAACCTTATACCAACTGCTTAACATAAAATACCAGAAAATGTTCTTTAAACAGCTCAGCGCAGTCACTGTTCCCAGAACCATAGCGGAAGTTTTCTTGGTGCAATATTTGCTGCTCAACTTTGAACAACAAATTGCCACAAATCGATCAAAGGTGAAAGTGACAGTGAACCAGACAGAACAGTCAGTGGCTGCATAAAGCAGGACAGCGTGGATATTACACACACGGATGGGGAACACAATATTAAAAAACTGCTCCCGAAATGTAATTGGAATGTGTCTCAATATCAGGTCGAGGATAAGGACCAGTAGATCGGCCACAGCCATCGCTACCAGGTAACGGGTGACACATTTGGAGAGGCCACAGTCTTTTCGAATGAGCGTGATAATCGTGACAATGTTAACTGTACGGAAACAGAAAGAATAATTACCCATCAGTCTGGAGAAAATATGACCAGTTTGATGCAGGGGATATTGAGATTTTCAAATCTGCTACTGTATCCTTTGATAGATTGAAATTAATGGACCTGAAACATCCGACGAGAAGGCCCATGGAAAAATGGAATGAAAAACGGAATAAGATAAAGATGGAGGTGAGGAGGGAGGTGAAGTGTGAATACCAGAGAGCCGGGGTTAACAGTGAGACCCAGGGGTAGCTGTATCATTTCAGGAATGACGCGTTGGCCAGAGGGGTTGGTGGAGTCTGGTTGGAGGGGTGGTGGTTGTGGGGGGGGGGGGGGGGGGGGGGGGGGCGTGCGGCTGTGCAGTAGCGCCGGGGTGGTAGTCTTTTAGTACAGACGAAGAAGTTGGGGAAATCAATGAATCACTCGTGTGTAACGGACAGAGGAGAGATGTGGAATAGGTTCTCCTTTTTCCAACTTTCATACTAACTGCAGAAAAATGGATTTCTCACAAAGAGAGTTTCACCCCGCCTGTATTGTTGTTTCTAAGAACTGTCACGACAAAGGGCGTTCTTGTAAACTTAAAAATCAAATGAGAGGAAAACCCTGAATTATCACAAAACCCGAAGTGAAAATGTAGTAAACTCTCCCTCCTCATTCTCAAAGACACGTTGACAGGAAAAGGTGAGTTCGACAACATTAACCTGCACTTAGATTATTAGAGACTGAAAATAAATCACTTCTTTTCAGCCCTTCAGATGATGGTTTAAAGCGTTGCAATCCTGAAGTTTTCTCACGTATTGAAGAAGAATAGAGCTTGAATATTTCTCGCATTTATTCTTAACTGTGGTTCAGCCTCTGCTGCAAAGAAATTTAATGACAAGTAAAACGCATTGTGCTATCCAAGGTGATTTTAAACAGGGTTCTTCTCGTTTATGTTCAGAGTATCTTCCCTCAGGGTCTTTCTTTCTTTGGTTGACTGACCGCTAGATATTCAATACAAATGCCAGTTAAAGAATGCTTCAAAACATGCCCATATATAACATCCGATATAACTTGTTTGATTGATCATAAATTGTCTCGTTGTCCTGTGACCATGGTTCCAGTTGCCCACTATCCACAAAGTCCCATTCTCACCATGACCAACCTGTGACTCCTTCCTCTGTCCTCCCAACAACTCCAGTTGAAATATGATGTGACAACAGTGGGATGGCTGTAAAGGGGAACTGTGGGAAATGGGGTGAAGATGATTAACAATTCACACCAAAAATATCCAGAAAGACTAGAATCCACTCTGCCAGAGTGTGTGCTTGCCAGGAGCAAGGACAGGAAAGGGGACAATTCCTACAGTGGCATTCGCACACTCACATACACACACTAACCCCCTCCACCCACTTTGCACCCCAGCACATGCAAGCAAACAAGGACACACACAAACTCATCCTCCCACAGGCTCTCACAATCTGACAGACAGAAACATTAACAGCCTGTCCCCATTTTTCGCCTCTCCCATACAGAAGGAGAGACTGTAGAATCTCTCTCTGTCTCTGTACCTCACCATCTCTCTCTCACACACACAGAAACTGATGTACACACATTCCCTGTCTCTCTCTCATGCACTCACAGAAACTGATGTACACACAATACCTCTCTCGTTTTCCCTCTTTCTCTGTCTCACACACAAAGATATACACACAATCCATCTCTCTTTCTCTCACACAGGCTGATGTACACACAATCTCTCTCTCACACACACAGGCTGATGTACACACAATCTCTCTCTCTCAGGCACACACACAGACTGATATACGGACTCTCTCTCACGCACACACAGAGTGATGTACACACAATCTCTCTATCTATCTATCTCTATCTCTCTCACACACACAGACAGATGTACACACAATACCTCTCTCGTTTTTCTCTCTCTGTCTCACACTCACACACTGACTGGCACTAAAGAACAAATAACAAAGAACAGTACAGCACAGGAACAGGCCCGTTGGCCCTCCAAGCCTGTACTGGTCATGGTACCAACCTTTGCCAAAATCTTCAGCACTTCCTTGTGCCATATCCCTCTATACAGGTGTTCTCCCAGTGAGCCAGAGAAGACACAGCCAGAGTGAGACACAGCTAAGAGTGAGTTTGGAAATTTGAAGCTCGATGGGAATTCGAAGCTGGGTGGGGAGGAGGTGCTTTTTATCCCTGATAAGTAGTTTTTCTTTGTTCTTTTTCTTTCCATTGGTATATTTATTTATTTTTTCTTCGTGCTTTTTGTTTCGAATTGTAGTTGAAGTTAACCAAAGGTTTAAGACATGGCAGGAGATCCCAGACCCGTGTCATGCTCCTCTTGTGCGATCTGGGAGCTCAGGGACACGTCCACTGTCCCTGACTCCTTCACGTGCAAGAAGTGTGTCAAGTTGCAACTCCTGTTCAACCACTTGACGGCTCTGGAGCTGTGGATGGACTCACTTTGGAGGATCCGCGATGCCGAGGACATCGTGAATAGCACGTATAGTGAGTTGGTCACATCACAGGTGAAAGTTACTGAGGGAGATAGAAAATGGGTGACCAAAAGACAGAGCGAGAGTAGGAATGCAGTGCAGGTGTCCCCTGCGGTCATAGAACATAGAACATAGAACAGTACAGCACAGAACAGGCCCTTCAGCCCTCAATGTTGTGCCGAGCCATGATCACCCTACTCAAACCCACGTATCCACCCTATACCTGTAACCCAACAACCCCCCCCTTAACCTTACTTTTATTAGGACACTACGGGCAATTTAGCATGGCCAATCCACCTAACCCGCACATCTTTGGACTGTGGGAGGAAACCGGAGCACCCGGAGGAAACCCACGCACACAGGGGGAGGACGTGCAGACTCCACACAGACAGTGACCCAGCCGGGAATCGAACCTGGGACCCTGGAGCTGTGAAGCATTTATGCTAACCACCATGCTACCCTGCTGCCCCTCTCCCTGCAAAACAGGTATACCGCTTTGGATACTGTTGAGGGTGATGGCTCACCAGGGAAAGACAGCAGCAGCCAGATTCATGGCACCGTGGCTGGCTCTGCTGCGCAGCAGGGCACAAAGAAGAATGACAGGGCTATAGTGATAGGGGACTCAATCGTAAGGGGAATAGACAGGCGGTTCTGCGGATGCAATCGAGACTCCAGGATGGTATGTTGCCTCCCTGGTGGAAGTGTCAGGGATGTCTCGGAGCGGCTGCAGGACATTCTGGGGGTGGGGGGTGAAGAGCCAGCTGTCGTGGTGCACTTAGGCACCAACGATATAGGTAAAAAACGGGACGAAGTCCTACAAGCTAAATTCAGGGAGATAGGAGCTAAACTAAAAAGTAGGACCTCAAAGGTATTAACCTCAGGATTGCTACCTGTGCCACGAGCTAGTCAGAGTAGGAATGTCAGGATAGATAGGATGAATGCGTGGCTCGAGAGGTTGTGCAAGAGGGAGGGATTCAAATTCCTGGGGCATTGGAACCGGTTCTGGGGGAGGTGGGACCAGTACAAACCGGATGGTCTGCACCTGGGCAGGACTGGAACCGATGAACTGGGGGGTGGGGGTGTTTGCTAGAGCTGTTGAGGAGGGTTTAAACTAATGTGGCAGGGTGATGGGAAAAAATGCAGGACGTCGGAAGTGCAGATGCAGTATGGGTTCATAAAGGGGAGGTCGTGCCTAACTAATTTAGTGGAATTTTCTGAGGACATTACCAGTGCAGTAGATAACGGGGAGCCAATGGATGTGGTATATCTGGATTTCCAGAAAGCCTTTGACAAGGTGCCACACAAACAGTTGCTGCATAAGATAATGATTCATGGCATTAAGGGTAAAGTAGTAGCATGGATAGAGGATTGGTTAATTAATAGGAAGCAAAGAGTGGGGACTAATGGGTGTCTCTCTGGTTGGCAATGAGTAGCTAGTGGTGTCCCTCAGGGATCCGTCTTGGAACCACAATTATTCATAATTTACATAGATGATTTGGAGTTGGGGACCAAGGGCACTGTGTCCAAGTTTGCAGATGACACTAAGATAAGTGGTAAAGCGAAAAGTGCAGAGGATACTGGAAGTCTGCAGAGGGATTTGGATAGGTTAAGTGAATGGGCTAGGGTGTGGCAGATGGAATACAATGTTGACAAATGTGAGGTCATCCATTTTGGTAGGAATAACAGCAAACGGGATAATTATTTAAATGATAAAATATTAAAACATGCTGCTGTGCAGAGACCTGGGTGTGCTAGTGCATGAGCCACAGAAAGTTGGTTTACAGGTGCAGCAGGTGATTAAGAAGGCAAATTGAATTTTCTCCTTCATTGCTAGAGGGATGGCGTTTAGGACTAGGGAAGTTATGTTGCAATTGTATAAGGTGTTAGTGAGGCCACACCTGGAGTATTGTGTTCAGTTTTGGTCTCCTTACTTGAGAAAGGACTTACTGGCACTGGAGGGTGTGCAGAGGAAATTCACTCGGTTAATCTCAGAGTTGAAGGGGTTGGATTATGAGGAGAGGTTGAGTAGACTGGGACTGTAATCGTTGGAATTTAGAAGGATGAGGGGGGATGTTGTAGAAACATTTAAAATTATGAAGGGAATAGATATGATAGATGCGGGCAGGTTGTTTCCACAGGCGGGAGAAAGCAGAACTAGGGGACATAGGCTCAAAAGAAGGGGAAGTAGATTTAGGACTGAGTTTAGGAGGAACTTCACCCAAAAGGTTGTGAATCTATGGAATTCCTTGCCCAGTGAAGCAGTTGAGGCTCCTTCATTAAATGTATTTAAGGTAAAGATAGATAGTTTCTTGAATAATTAAGGGTTATGGTGTTCGGGCCGGAAAGTGGAGCTGATCCACAAAAGATCAGCCATGATCTCATTGAATCGCGGAGGAGGCTCGACGGGCCAGATGGCCTACTCCTGCTCCTAGTTCTTATGTTCTTATGTTCTTATGTTCTTATGTTCTTATGTTCTTATTTTCTTAAAACAGGGGCAGAAACAGAAAGCAGTAAGGGGGGAATGGAAGGCAGAGGAACCATAGTCAAAAATCAAAAAGGGCGACAGTACAAGGTACAGTGATGAGGAGAGCTCAGTGAATAGGCCCAGTAATACTAAAGGAATAAAATGGGAAGTATAAACATAAATGGTAAGCAATGTGGCAGGTTGTTACATGAAGATATGGTTTCAACGACAAGGAAAATTAGAAGAAAAGTGAAGAGGAAATATAACTTCCCGTACCAGCCTCCCCGGACAGGCTCCGGAATGTGGCGACTAGGGGCTTTTCACAGTAACTTCATTGAAGCCTACTCGTGACAATAAGCGATTTTCATTTTTTTTCAACTTAGGAGAGGGTACTGATCGAGGTGTTAAGATTCAAAACAGAGGTATAAAAGCCAACATAAGTGTACTTTACCTGAATGCTCATAGTATTTAGAATACGGGAAATGAGTGGATGGCGCAAATCATCATGAATGACTATGGTTTAGTGGCCATTACTGAAACATGGTTAAAGGATGGTCACGACTGGGAGTTAAATATCTAAGGGTATCAAACCATTTGGAAGGGCATAGTGGATGGTAAGGGAGGTGGTGTAGCTCTGTTATTTAAGGATGACATGCAGGCAATTGTAAGGGATGACATCGGTGCTATGGAGGATAAGGTTAAATCCATTTGGGTGAAAATCAGGAATAGTAAGGCGAAAAAATTCACTGGTAGGAGTAGTCTATAGGCCACAAAATACTGTAGTAACATTAAGGTGGGGCAGGCAGTAAACAAAGAAATAACTGATGCATGTAGAAATAGTACAGCAGGTATCATGGGGGATTTTAATCTACATGTCGATTGGTTTAACCAGGTTGGTCAAGGAGGCCTTGAGGAGGAGTTTACAGAATATATCATGATAGTTTCCTCGAACAGTATGGAATGAAATCTACCAGGGAACCTAACTTTATGGTTAAACAGTTGAGGAACAGTGGAGAACCTTCCAAGCGATTTTTCATAGTGCTCAGCAAACGTTTATACCAACAAAAAGGAAAGACGGTATAAAGAGGGAAAATCGACCGTGGATATCTTAGGAAATAAGGGAGAGTATAAATTGAAGGAAAACACATACAAAGTGGCAAAGATTAGTGGGAGACTAGAGGACTGGGAAATCTTTAGAGGGCAACAGAAAGCTACTAAAAAGCTACAAAGAAGAGTAAGATAGATTATGAGAGTAAACTTGCTCAGAATATAAAAACAGATGGTAAAAGTTACTACAAATATATAAAACAAAAAAGAGTGGCTAAGTTAAATATTGGTCCTTGAGAGGATGAGAAGGGAGATTTAATAATGGGACATGAGGAAATACCTGAGGAACAGAACAGGTTTTTTTTGGGTCGGTCTTCCAAGTGGAAGGCACAAATAACATGCCAGTGACTGATGAAAATAAGGCTATGACAGACCTTGAGATGATTGTTATCACTAAGGAGGTAATGATGGGCAAGCTAATGGGGCTAAAGGTAGACAAGTCTCCTGGCCCTGATGAAATGCATCCCAGAGTGCTAAAAGATATGGCTAGGGAAAATGCAAATGCACTAATGATAATTTACAAAATTCACTAGACTCTGTGGTGGTCCTGGCGGATTGGAAATTAGCAAACGTGACACCACTGTTTAAAAAAGGAGGTAGGCAGAAAGCGGGTAATTATAGGCCAGTGAGCTTAACTTCGGTAGCAGGGAAGATGCTGGAATCTATCATCAAGGAAGAAAAAGCGAGGCATCTGGATGGAAATTGTCCCATTGGGCAGACGCAGCATGGGTTCATAAAGGGCAGGTCGTGCCTAAATGGTTCAGTGGAATTTTTTGAGGACATTACCAGAGCGGTAGATAACGGGGAGCCAATGGATGTTGTATATCTGGATTTCCAGAAAGCCTTCGACAACGTGCCACACAAAAGGTTGCTGCATAAGATAAAGATGCAGGGCATTATGGGTAAAGTAGTAGCATGGAGAGAGGATTGGTAATTAATAGAAAGCAAAGAGTGGGGATTAAGGGTGTTTCTCTGGTTGGCAATCAGTAGCTAGTGGTGTCCCTTAGGGATCCATGTTGGGTCCACAATTGTTCACAATTTACACAGATGATTTGGAGTTTGGGACCAATGGCAATGTGTCCAAGTTTGCAGATAACACTAAGATGAGTGGTAAAGCGAAAAGTGCAGAGGATACTGGAAGTCTGCAGAGGGATTTGGATAGGTTAAATGAATGGGCTAGGGTCTGGCAGATGGAATACAATGTTGATAAATATGAGGTTATCCATTTTGGTCGGAATAACAGCAAAAGGGATTATTATTTCAATTATAAAATATTAAAATATGCTGCTGTGCAGAGTGACCTGGGTGTGCTCGTGCATGAGTCGCAAAAGGTTGGGTTACAGGAGCAACAGGTGATTAAGAAGGCGAATGGAATTTCGTCCTTCATTGCTAGAGGGATGGAGTTTAAGACTAGGGAGGTTATGCTGCAATTGTATAAGATGGTAGTGAGGCCACACCTGGTGTATTGTGTTCAGTTTTGGTCTCCTTACTTGAGAAATGTCGGACTGGCGCTGGAGGGTGTGCAGAGGAGATTCACTAGGTTAATCCCAGAGCCGAAGTGGTTGGATTACGAGGAGAGGTTTAGTCGGCTGGGACTGTACTCGTTGGAATTTAGAAGGATGAGGGGGGATCGTATAGAAACATATAAAATTATGAAGGGAATAGATAGGATAGATGCGGCAGGTTGTTTCCACTGGTGGGTGAAAGCAGCACTGGGGGGCATAGCCTCAAAATCAGGGGAAGTAGATTTAGGACTGAGTTTAGGAGGAACTTCTTCACCCAAAGGGTTGTGAATCTATGGAATTCCTTGCCCAGTAAAGCAGTTGAGTCTCCTTCATTAAATATTTTTAATATAAAGTTAGATAATTTTTTGAACAATAAAGGAGTTAAGTGTTATGGTGTTCGGGATGGAAAGTGGAGCTGAGTCCACAAAAGATCAGCCTTGATCTCATTGAATGGTGGAGCAGGCTCGAGGGGCCATATGGCCTACTCCTGCTCCTAGTTCTTATGTTCTTATGTACATATGTCCTATCCATGTGTTTGTCACAATGCCTTTTGAATGCCGTTAATGTATCTGCTTCCACAACCTCCCCTGGCAACGCGTTCCAGGCACTCACTACCCTCTGCGTAAAAACCTGCCTAACATCTCCTCTAACACTTTTGCCCATGGACATTAAACCTATCAGACTGGGCAACATTTTAGTCCAAATCGTTTATGTACACTACAAACAACAGAGGTCCAAGCACAGATCCCTGCAGAACAACACTACTCACAACCTTCCTTTCAGAAAACACCCTTCTACTGCTAACCCTTTGCCTTCAGTGACCGAGGCAGTATCCATCTTACCAACTCACCTCCGATGCCGTGTGACTTCACCACTTGTACCAGTCTGCCATTCAGCTTTACTGAAATCCATGTAAACAATATCCACCGCCCTCCACTCATCAATCATCTTTTTCACCTCCTCAAAACTTTGATCAATTTAGTGAGGCACCACCTCCCCTTCACTAAACCATGCTGTCTATCACTTATGTGGTCATTTGTTTCCAAATGGGTATAAATCCTGCCCCTGAGAATTCTCTCCATTAAATTCGCCACTACTGACGTGAGGATCCCTGGCGTATAGTTTCCATGATTATCCCTGCTACCTTTCTGAACAGTTGGTACCACATTAGCTCCAGACCTCTGGGATCTCAACTGTAGCCAATGAGGATACAAAGATGACAGTCAAGGCCCCAGCAATTTCCTCCCTTGCTTCCCTCAGTATTCTGGGGTAAATCACATCCGGCCCAGGAGACTTATCGACCTTAATGTACTTTAAAGTACATTAAAATACATACTCCTTTGTGTTCACCCAACCCCCCTCTCTCTCACACACGCAGACTGATGAACACACAATCCCTGTCTCTCTCTCTCTCTCTCTCTCGCACACAGAGACTGATGTACACAATCCCTGTCTCTCTCTCACATACAGAGATTGATGTACACTCAATACCTCTCTAGTTTCTCTCTCTCTGTGCGCACATACAGACTGATTTATACACAATCCATCTCTCGATGACTCTCCCTCATACACACACTCAGCTACTCAGTCCAAGAAAGAAAATAACAAAGAAGATTACAGCACAGGAACAGGCCCTTCGGCCCTCCTAGCCTGCGCCTATCCAGACCTTTATCTAAACATGTTGCCTATTTTCAAGAACTATACTTCCCTCAGTTCCCCGTCCATTCATATATCTGTCTAGTTGCATCTTAATGATGCTATCGTGCCCTCCTCTTCCAACCTCCGGTGGCAAAGCGATCCAGGCACACACACCCACTGTGTAAAAGGACTTTCCACGCACATCTCCCTTAAACATTCCCTCTCTCACCTTGAAAGCAGTGACCCCTTGTAATTGACACGCCAACTCTTGGAAAAGGCTTGTTGCTATCCCACCCTGTCCATACCATCATAATTCTGTAGACATCAATCAGGCATCCCCCATCAACCCCCGTTTTTCCAACGAACACATCCTAATCTCTCAACCTTTCTCTAGCTAGCACCCTCCCGGCCAGGCAACATCCAGGTGACACTCCTCTGCACCCTCTCTAAAGCATCCACATCCTATTCTGGTAATGTGGCGACCAGTAACTGCACGCAGTTTCCAAATGTGGCCTAACCAAAGTCCTATACAACTGTACATGTCCTGCCGACTCTTGTACTCAATACCCCGTCCGATGAAGGCAAGCATGCTGTATGCCTTCTTGGCCACTCTATCAACCTGCGTTGCCACATTCAGGGTACAATGGACCTGAACTCTCAGATCCCTCAGTACATCAATTTTCCCCAGAACTCTTCCATTGACCGTATAGTCCACTCTTGAATTGGATCTTCCAAAATGCATCACCTCGCATTTGCCTGGATTGAACTCCATCTGCCAGATATGCCCGACTCTCCAATCTATCTATATTCTGCTGTGTTCTCTGATAGTCCCCTTCACTATCTGCAACTCCACCGATCTTACTATCATCTGCAAACTTGCTAATCATACCACCTATACCTTCGTCCAGATCATTTATGTATATCATGAACAACAGTGATCCGAGCACGGATCCCTGTCGAACACCACTAGTCACCCTTCTCCATTTTGAGACACTCCCTTCCACCACTACTCTGTCTCCTGTTGCCCAGCCAGTTCTTTATCCATCGAGCTACAACACCCTGAACCCCATACGACTTCACATTGTCCATCAACCTGCCATGGGAAACTTTATCAAACGCCTTACTGAAGTCCATGTATATGACACTTACAGCCCTTCCTGCATCAATTAACTTTGTCACGTCCTCAAAGAATTCGGTTTGCATTAGGTTTGTAAGGCATGACCTACCCTGCACAAAACCATGCTGCCTATCACTGATAAGTCTATTTTCTTCCATATGTGAATAGATCCTATCCCTCAATATCGTCTCCAACAGTTTGCCTACCATTGACGTCAAGCTCACAGGTCTATAATTCCTTGGATTATCCCTGCTACCATTGTTAAACAAAATGACAACATTAGCAATTCTCCAGTCCTCCGGGACCTCAAGCATGCTCAAGGGTGCTGCAAAGCTATCTGTTAAGGCTCCAGCTATTTCGTTCCTCGCTCCATCAGTACCTGGGATAGATCCCATCCGGAGCTGGGGACTTGTCCACCTTAATGCCTTTAGAATACCCCAAACTTCCCCCTTCCTTATGCCGACTTGACCTAGAGTATTTAAACATCCATCCCTAACCTCAACATCCTTGGTGAATACCGATGCAAAGTTACTCATTATGAATCTCACCCATTTACTCCGACTCCATGCATAATTCCCTCTTTTTGTCTATGAATGGGCCAATCCTTTCTCTAGTTACCCTCTTGCTCCTATATACGAATAAAGGACTTGGGATTTTCCTTAACCCTGTTGGCCAAAGATATTTTCATGACCCCTTTTATCCCTCTTATTGCGCATTTGAGATTTGTCCTACTTTCCTGATATTCCTCCAAAGCTTGATCAAGTTTTAAGTCGCCTAGATCTTATGTATGCTTCATTTTTCATCTTAGCTAGTCTCACAATTCCACCCGCCAGCCATGGTTCCCTAATCTTGCCATTTCTACCCTCATTTTCACAGGGACATGTCTGTCCTGCACTCTAATCAACCTTTCCTTAAAAGAGTCCCACATTACAAATGTGGATTTACCCTTAAACAGCTGCTCCCAATCCACATTCCCTAGCTCCTGCCGAATTTTGTTATACTTGGCCTTTCCCCAATTTAGCACTCTTCCTTTAGGACCACTCTCGTCTTTGTCCATGAGTATTCTAAAACTTATGGAATTGCAATCGCTATTCCCAAAGTAATCACCGACTGAAACTTCAAACACCTGGCCGGGATTAGTCCCCAATAACAGGTCAAGTCTGGCCCCTTCCCGAGTTGGATTATTTACATACTGCTCTAAAAACTTCTCCTGGATGATCCTTACAAATTCTGCTCCATCTAAGCCTCCAACACTCGATGAGTCCCAATCAATGTTGGGAAGTTAAACTCTCCCATCACGACAACCCTATTGCTCTTATGTTTTTTCTATAATCTGTCTACATATTTTATACCTCTACTTCACGCTCGCTTTTGGGAGGTCTGTAGTAAAGTCCCAACAATTTTACTTCACCTTTCTGTTACTTAGCTCTACCCATGTTGCCTCAGTGCTCGAATCCTCCAATAGTTCCCTCCTTAATCACAGCTGTGATATAATCTCTGATTAGTAATGCAATTCCTCCACCACTTTTACCTCCCTCTATCCTTCCTGAAGCAACTATACCCTGGATATTTAGTTGTCAATCTTGCCCTTCCCTCAACCAAGTCTCAGTAATACCAATAACATCATATTCCCAGGTACTAATCCAAGCCCTAAGTTTATCTGCCTTACCTGCTACACTTCTCGCATTAAAACAAACGCACCTCAGACCACATGTCCCTTTGCGTTTATCATCTCTTCCCTGTCTACTCTTCCCCTTAGTCACAATGAGTTTATTATCTCGTACCTTACTGGCTTTAGTTGCTACCTCTTTACTGACCTCTAACATCCTAATCTGGTTTCCATCCCCCTGCCACATTAGTTTAAATCCTCGCCAACAGTGTTAGCAAAAGGACATTGGTTCCAGTCCTGCCCAGGTGTAGACCATCCGATTTGTAATGGTTGCAATAACCCCAGAATCGGTTCCAATGTCCCAAAAATCTGACCCCCTCCCTCCTGCACCATCTCCCAAGCCGCGTACTAATTCTGACTATTCTTGAATTTCTACTCTGACTGTCTCATGGCACTGGCAGCAATCCTGAGATTACTACCTTCGCGTTCCTACTTTTTAACTTAGATAGAACAGTACAGCACAGAACAGGCCCTTCGGCCCTCAATGTTGTGCCGAGCCATGACCACCCTACTCAAACCCACGTATCCACCCTATACCCGTAACCCAACAACCCCCCCCTTAACCTAATTTTATTAGGACACTACGGGCAATTTAGCATGGCCAATCCACCTAACCCGCACATCTTTGGACTGTGGGAGGAAACCGGAGCACCCGGAGGAAACCCACGCACACAGGGGGAGGACGTGCAGACTCCACACAGACAGTGACCCAGCCAGGAATCGAACCTGGGACCCTGGAGCTGTGAAGCATTTATGCTAACCACCATGCTACCCTGCTACCCCTTATCTCCTAACTGCCAACATTTTGATTGGAGGACCTCATCCAGTTTTTTTAACCTATATCGTTGGTGCCGATATGCACCACGACAACTGGCTGTTCACTCTCCCCTTTCAGTATGTCCTGCAGCTGATCTGAGACATTCCTGACCTGTGCACCTGGGAGGCAACATACGATTCGGGAGTCTCGTTTTCGACCACAGAAACGCCTGTCTACTCCCCTTACGATTGAATCACCTATGACTAAAGCCCTGCCAGTCCTTTTTCAGCCCTTCTGTGCAGCAGAGCCAGCCACGGTGCCATGAGCCTGGCTACTTCTGCCTTCCCCTGATGAATCATCTCCCCCAACATTATCCAAAACGGTATACCTGTTTGGAGGGAGATGACCACAGGTGACACCTGCACTGCCTTCCTGCTCTTTCACTGTCTTTTGATCAACCATTCGCTGTCTCCCTCCCCAATCCTAATCTGCGGTGTGACCAACTCACTGAACGTGCGATACACGACCTCCTCCAAAGTGGGTCCATCCGCACACCCACACCCATTCAGAGACCAACAAGAGCGTTAGCTTAGAAGGTGGAATAACAAGGTGAAATAGAGACCAAATGTAAGAGAACAACTGCATCACTCTGACTGCTCAAACACTGTGGTCTGAAGTGTATTTATTTCAATGCCTGAAGTATAGCAGTTAAGGCAGCTGCACTTAGAGCACTGATTAGTACTTGGAACTATAATACTGTGGCTATAACAGAAACGTGGTTAAAGGAAGGGGAGGACTTCAGCTGAGCTTTGGAGGATGTAGATGCTTCGGGGGAGATTAAAGGGAAACGTACAGTTGGATGATAGTGATGGGGATAGTGAGAAAGAGCGCAAAGGCGAAGGCGTGGTGGGGATCTATTTAAATATGTCCAAGCATTGCCAAGGTTTGATGAGAGGGAGGTAAAGCCTTTTTCATTTCATTTGAGAAGGTGGCTAAACAAATTAAATGGCCTCAGGACATGTGGGTATTACTGATTCAAACAAAGCTGATAGGTAGGGCTAGTGAAGTGTTTGCATCACTACGGTGGAGGTATCTGAGACAGATGAGGAGGTGAAAAATCCATCTTAGGTGCATATGAACTAGTGCCTGAAGCGACAGACAAAGGTATAGAAATTTAAGGAAATAATTGGGTCAAACATACATGGAGTTTGAAAGGCTGAAACAGAGTAATTTTGATAGGTGGATAAAGGCTTTCAAAATAGACAAAACGTATGAGGAATTATACTTTGGAGGAGTTTAAAAATTCAATTCCTGGTGTAGTGAGTGAGGACTTCATGTGGAAAAGCAGAGGGTTAAAACTGCAAGGTTAGCAGGAGAAATGGCAGATGATTATGAATTAGTTCATAAATCAAAGCTTGGTTTCCGGCATTAGCTTCAGCCTGTGAGGGATAGAAACTAGGGACATGAGAAATACCTCAAGTGGTAAAGGTAACGGTAATCTGATGTGGGATAATAAGGAGAGTGTACCTCAGATTAAAAGGAAATCCAGGAGGGTGGAAAAGAAATGAAAAGTTTCAAATGTTTTTACTGTAATAAACTAGGCCATGTAAGTCACAGTGTTGGTAATTGAAGAAAAGCACTGGGAAGGCTGATGTTGTAAAACAGGATAAGACAGTGGGGTTTGTTAATGTGGTAAAGGAAAGCCCAAGTGAAGCGAAGGAGGTGCAAACGATTGTGCAGCCTGATCAAGAGATGATTGACAACAAGGTGCCAGATGTCTTTAAAGAATTTACTTGTGTGGTGTGGTGAATGTAACGTAGTAATTCACACTGTATTTACTAATACTATTGTAAGCGCAGTAGCGTTATCCGACCACTAGGGGGAGTAGCTCTGGGAATGCTCAGGAGTTTGTACAGGGCTCCACCCTTGGCTCCGCCTACGACTCCTCCCCCTTGACTGCTGTATAAATAACCGTGTCCAGGGCCAGCCTGCAGGTCATCGAGAGTTCAACGGTTAACAGGCTGGCTCTGTAGTAAGTAGATTAAAACCACTGTTCATATCTTAAAACACGTGTCTCGTGAATTGATGGTTCCATCACGTGAGTAATGTTTACTCATGTGAATAAGGAGGAGCAGGTGAAGAGGTCACAATTTTAAGAGATACGGGAGCTAGTCAATCTTTCACGGTAAGAGACGAGGAGTTATGAATGTTTGAGAAGAATGTTGCCAGAAAAGTGGTAATATGTGGAATTCAGGGTGAGAGGAGCAATGTTCCATTATATAGGTAAGGTTGGAAAGTCCAGTGAAGAGTGGTGAAGTGGTAGTAGGTGTAATGGAAAAACTATCTTGTCCAGTTTATCTTGGGTAATGATATAGCTGGCTCGCAGGTGTGAGTGATGCCTACTGTGGTTGATAAGCCAGTGGAAAATCAGAGAACGGAAGCGTTGAAGACGAATATCCTGGGATTTTTCGGGGTTGTGGAGTAACAAGGTCGCAAAGTCACAGGTTAAGACAAGAGGAGAAATCACAGAGTGAAGATGAAGTGCAATTATCAGAAACGATTTTGATCATATGGTTGAAAAAGAACAAGACCAGGGGAGGATGAGGCAAGATATTTTTCGTTCAGGAAAATTGGCGGAGTTACAACAGAAATATATAGAACCAAACGGATGTATCAGAAAGCATACACTGAACTAGCAGGAGAGGAGCTGGAGATTTAAAAATGCGGGAGAGGAGCCCGAGATATAAAATGCAGGAGAGGAGCCAGAGATTTAAACGCGCGGGAGTGGAGCAACCTCCTCTAACCTAAGGGGTTGAGTGAATATCAGGTAAGCTCTTTCTTTCTTTCATTCTGTCTTTTCTGTTTATCCGCAAGTTTATCTAGAGGGGAAGGCAGTGGCAATGTTCCTACTGCAGAATATTTGAGGTGCGGACGCCATCAGTGTCACTGCTGATTTCACCTGTGGGAAGTGCGCCCATCTCCAGCTCCTCAAAAACCGTGTTAGGGAATGAGCTGGAGCTGGATGAACTTTGGATCATCGGGAAGCAGAGGGGGTCATATATAGAAGCTTCAGGGATTTATTTACTCCGAAGAATTAACGTAGATGGGTGATGGTGAGAGGGGCAGCAAGGAAGCAGTCAGTACAGGGATCCCCTGTGGCCGTCCCCCTTAGTAACAAATATACCGCTTTACTGGTGGCGGGGCGGGGGTGGGGGGCTTACCAGGGGTAAGCCATGGGGTACAGGTCTCTAGCACAGAGTCTGTCGCTGTTGCTCAGAAGAGAAGGGGGGAGAGGAGGGGACCATTAGTCATTGGCGACTCCGTAGTTAGTTAGACAGATAGGAGATGCTATGGGAACGAGGGAGACACGGTTGGTGTGCTGCCTCCCAGGTGCCAGGGTTCATGATGTCTCGGATCGTGTTTTCGGGATCCTTAACGGGAGGGGGCCACATGGGCATCAATGGCACCTCCCCGTCATTTACCACATTCCCTGAGCTTACTGAAACATCTAAACCCCCGAACCTGCAACAACCATTCCTGTCCCTGCTCTATCCATGTCTCCAAAATGGCCATAACATCGAAGTCCCAGGAACCAACCCATGCTGCAAGTTCACCCACCTTATTCTGGATAAGGTCAGAAAAGGGATTGGGATGTCAGGCAGGTATTCAGGTGAGTAAATTTGTGGATGACACTAAAGTCGGTGGAGTTGTGGACAGTGCGGAAGGATGTTACAGTATGCAGAGGGACACCGATAAGCTGGAGAGCTGGGCTGAGAAGTGGCAAATGGAGTTTAATGCAGAAAACTGTGAGGTGATTAATTTTGGAAGGAGTAACAGTAATACAGAGTACTGGGCTAATGGTATGATACTTGGTAGTGTGGATGAGCAGAGAGATCTCGGTGTCCATGCACATAGATCCCTGAGAGTTGGCACCGGGTTGATAGGGCTGTTTAAGAAGGCGTATTAGCTTTTATTAGTTGAGAGATTGAGTTCGGAGCCAGGGGTCATGTCGCAGCTATACAAAGCTCTGGTGTGGCCCGCATTTGGAGTATTGTGTGCAGTTCTGGTCGCCACATTATAGGACGGATGTGAAAACATTGGAAAGTGCAGAGGAGATTTACCAGGATGTTGCCTGGTATGGAGGGAAGATCTTATGATGAAAGGCTGAGGGTCTTGAGGCTGTTTTCTTTGGAGAGAAAAGGTTAAGAGGTGACTTATTAGAGGAATGCAATATGATCAGAGGATTAGATAGGGTGGACAGTGAGAGCCTCGGATGGGATGGCTAGCACGAGAGGACATAGCTTTAATTCAGGGGAGATAGATATAGGACAGATGCCAGAGATAGGTTCTTTACTCAGAGTGTAAACCAGGCGTGGAATGCCCTGCCCGCAACACTAGTGGACTCGCCATTATTTGGAGCATTTAAAAGGTAATTGGAAAGACTTAGGGATGATAATGGAATTGTGTAAATGAGCTTTAGATTGGTTTCACAGGTCGGCATACATCTACGAGGGCGGAAGGGCCTGTACTGCGCTGTAATGTTCTATTGTCCAATTGAAGCGGAATATGAGTTATACCAGAATGTTATTACCGTAAAAGTAATATCTTGTGAGAAAATGGAGACCTTTACATATGCAGACGGATGAAAAGTGGGCAGAAGTTCATCAAGTAGTATTGCCGGTAGGGTATAGAAAGGAGGTGTTGCGAGTTGCACATGAGGTACCAATGGGAGGTCATTTGGGGATAAGGAAAGCACAAGCTAATATCCTGAAACCTTTTATTGGCCTGGACTACATAATGATGCAGTTAAATGTTGTCAATCATGTCACACAGGTCAAGTGATAGGGAAACCTCAAGCAGTGATAAAACTAATTTTTGGTCATGATGTAAGAGGACCACTTAAATTCATTAAGGGAACAATTGTTGAGTGAGAATCGGAAATTACATTATTGGATTACGTGTCAAATTTTAGGGAACGATTAAATAGAGCAGGTGAATTGGCTAGACAACATTTAAAAGTTGCACAAAATGTGATGAAATGGGTGGCAGACAAGAAATCCAAAGTTTGTAGTTTTACCAATGGAGATAATGTTTTAGTATTGTTACCAGTGGTAGGTGAACCTTTAAAAGCTATGATTTGTTGACCTTATCAGGCTCAAAGGAAATTAAGTGAGGCGAATTAGGTGGTAAAACACCAGATAGAAGGAAGACGCACCGAGTGTGTCTGTGAATATGCTTGAAATATACTTTGAAAGGGAAGGAGTGAAAATAAGGAGGTTTAATGATTCACCTCAAAGTTACGAACCAAATCTAGATGATTGTGAATTTGACATACTTCAAATTAAATTGGAAAATGAGGATGTTATTAAAAATTGGATAAATTGTTGAGTTACCTTCAGAGGAAAACGGACTAACCTGAAAGAACAAAGAAAAAGAATAAAGAAAAGTACAGCACAGGAACAGGCCCTTCGCCCTCCAAGCCTGTGCTGGCTATGCTGCCCGTCTAAACTAAAATCTTCTACACTTCCTGGGTCAGTATCCCTCTATTCCATACTATTCCTGTATTTGTCTAGATTCCCCTTAAATGTCACTCTTGTCCCTGGTTCCACCATCTCCTCCGGCAGCGAGTTCCAGGCACCCACTAACTTCTATGTAAAAGACTTCCCTCGTACATCTGCTCTAACATTGCCCCGGACCTTAAACCTATGTCCCCGAGTAATTGACCCCTCTACCTTGGAGAAAGCCTCTGACTATCCACTCTGACTATGCCCCTCATAATTTTGTAGGGCCTCTATCAGGTCGACCCTAAACCTCCGTCATTCCAGTGAGAACAACCGAGTTTATGCAACCGCTCCTCATAACTAATGCCTTCCATACCAGGCAACATCCTTGTAAATGTCTTCTGCACCATCTCTAAAGCCTCCACGTCCTTCTGGTAGTGTGGCAACCAGAATTGAACACTGTACTCCAAGTATGGCCTAACTAAGGTTCTGTACAGCTGCAACATGACTTGCCAATTCATATACTTAATGCCTCGGCCAATGAAGGCAAGCATGCCAAATGCCTTCTTGACTACCTTCTCCACCTGTGTTGCCCCTTTCAGTGGCCTGTGGACCTGCACACCTAAATCTCTCTGACTGGCAATACTCTTGAGGGTTCTACCATTCACTGTATATTCCCTACCTGCATTAGACCTTCCAAAATGCATTACCTCACATTTATCCAGATTAAACCCCATCTGCCATCTCTCCGTCCAAATCTCCAAATGATCTATATCCTGCTGAACCCTCTGATGGTACTGATCCATATCCGCAATTCCGTCAACCTTTGTGTCACCTGCAAACTTACTCACCAGACCAGTAACATTTTTCTCCAAATCATTTATATGTACTATGAACAGCAAAGGTCCCAGCATTGATCCCTGCGGACCACCACTAGTCACAGCCCTCCAATCGGAAAAGCACCCTTCCATTGCTACTCTCTGCCTTCTATGACCCAGCCAGTTCTGTATCCATCTTGCCAGCTCACCCCTGATCCCGTGTAACTTCACCTTTTGTACCAGTCTACCATGAGGGACCTTGTCAAAGGCCTTACTGAATCCACACAGACAACATCTACTGCCCTACCTGCATCAATCATCTTTGTGACCAATCAGAGTTATTGATATCACATGGGTAAGTTGTGGAGATAAATTGGGAAGTACTAAAATCGCTAAAGATGATGTGGATGTGGGAAATGCTGTTCCAATCAAACAACATCCATGTAGGGTTAACCCTTTAAAATTGGCACAGGTTAACAAATAGATTGAGAATATGCTTTAAAATGGCATAATTGAAGTTTGTTGCAGCCAATGGAGCTCACCCATAGTGATGGGACCAAAACCAGATGGTACCCAACAGTTGTGTGTGGACTATAGAAAGTTTACTGCAGTTACAAGAACAGACACTTATCCTACCGCGTTTGGAGGATTACATTGAGAAAGTGGGACAATCAGCTTTTATTTCTAAACTGGATTTACTTAAAAGTTACTGGTAGGTACCTTTATCTGAAAGGGTGAAGGAGATTTCAGCTTTTGTGACTCCAGATGGTATATACCAATTCAAAGTTATGCCATTTGGTATGAAAAACGCCTCAGCCACATTTCAACAGTTAGCTAACAAAGTCATTTCAGGATTACCCAATTGTGCAGTACACATCGCCGATCTGGTAATTTTCAGCCAGACATGGACAGAACATTTGAAACATCTGATGGAGTTATTCGATCGACTTCAGGAGGTGGGTTTGGTGATAAACCTAGCCAAAAGTGAATTTGGAAAAGCCCAAGTCACTTTCCTTGGCCATACAATCGGACAGGGTCGAATTGTCACACGGGATGTGAAACCAAGTTATTGAGGAGTTTCCGATACCCTCAAGACGAAGGGAAATAATGCGATTTACTGGCATGAGTGGATGTGATCGAACATTTGTGCAAAGGTTTTATAGCGTGATGTTCCACTGATGGACTTGCTGAAGAAACGTCGAAAATTTGAATGGACAGCAGAATTTCAACAGGCATTTGAATGCCTGAAAACTGTGATAACCAATGATCATGTGTTGGAGAATTACAATGGACTCTGTGATCAGATTGAACGAAAGTATCTGACTTTGAGGGGAAATGCCGAAGCACGGAGAAATGGATGGGTTGTGCAAGGACCTTCATGTTCAAAGAGACTGTCAATCGAGAAGGATTTCAGTTAGAGGAAGAACAAAAATGGACTATATTACTATATCTGTTTGCGTGTGTTGTTATTTGAAACGAAAAAGTATGTTTACTGTGTGCATTCCTTGAAGAATGGTGAAAAGCTGAAAATGAAATCATCTTGAAGTTGCTGGTTTATCTTTTTCTGGGGGGGGGGGGTGGGTTGTCATTTGAGAGTACCTTTAAGAAATGGGTGTTTAAGAACAAGAACAAAGAAAATTACAGCACAGGAACAGGCTGTTCGGCCCTCCCAGCCTGTGCCGATCCAGATCCTTTATCTAAACCTATGCCTAATTACCAAGGTCTACTTCTCTCTGTTTCCCACCCGTTCATATATCTGTCCAGATGCATCTTACATGATGCTATCGTACCAACCTCTACCACCTCCGCTGGCAAAGCATTCCAGGCACCCACTTCCCTCTGCGTAAAAGATTTCCACGCACATCTCCCTTAAACTTTCCCCCTCTCACCTTGAAATCGTGACCCCTTGTCATTGACACCCCCACTCTTGGAAAAAGCTTGTTGTTATCCACCCTGTCCATACATCTCATAATTTTGTAGACCACAATCAGGTCTCCCCTCAACATCCGTCTTTCCAACGAAAACAATCCTAATCTACTCAACCTTTCTTCATAGCTAGCATCCTCCATACCAGATAACATCCTGGTGAACCTCCTCTGCACCCTCTCTAAAGCATTCACATCCTTCTGGCAATGTGGCGACCAGAACTGCACGCAGTATTCCAATGTGGCCTAACCAAAGTCCGATACAATTGTAACATGACCTGCTGAGTCTTGTACTCAATACCCCGTACGATGAAGGCAAGCATGCTGTATGTCTTCTTGACCACTCTATCGACCTGCGTTGCCACCTTCAGGGTACAATGGACCTGAACTCCCAGATCTCTCTGGACATCAATTTTCCCAAGGACTCTTCCATTGACCATATAGTCTGCCCTTGAGTTAGATCTTCCAAAATGCATCACCTCGCATTCTAAGTAGTATACCTTTAAGAAATGGGTATTTATCAATGATGTCAGAGTGTACGTTGAGCTGGGCTGTCTGTCAGCTTTTTACTTTCATGAAATCAAATGAAAATGAAATGAAAATGAAAATGGCTTATTGTCACGAGTAGGCTTCAATTAAGTTTCTGTGAAAAGCCCAAAGTCGCCACATTCCGGCGCCTGTCTGGGAGGCTGGTACAGGAATCAAACCGTGCTGCTGGCCTGCTTGGTCTGCTTTAAAAGCCAGCGATTTAACCCAGAGCTAAACCAGCCCCAAACCCACTCAAACACGGGGAGAATGTGCAAACTCCACACGGACAGTGACTCAGAGCAGGGATCGAACCTTGCATCTCAGTGCCATGCGGCAGCAATGCTAACTACTGCACCACCATGCTGCTGTTAGGCTGTTTGCTGCAGGGTGTGTTTTAGTTTCGTTTTCAGTGTTGGAGCTGAAGCCAGGCTGAGCAGGTGTACTGTTGATCTCTCTGCCATGGAAAGACTATCTCTTGATCATTTGGTGAATTCAGAATTATAAATGTTTTCAGTAGTGAATGTAAACCTGATGTGCTTCTGTCAAAAGGTGTTTTTTTTTGTCTTCTGGATGATGTTTGGGAAATTATTAAGGATTACTTAGTGTTGCATTCTTTGGGGGTTGTATTTAAATTAATAGTTGCTAAGATGTTCACTGTATGTTTTAAAAAGGTTAACTTGAGTTCATAGAATAAACATTCTTTTGCTTTAAAAAATACTTTTCCATTTCTGCCGTAGCACACCTGTAGAATGGGCCATGTGTTCTCAACACCACAATTTATTAAAAGTTGTGGGTCAGGTGAAATCCATGCAACATTCTCTAAACCCTGGCCCATAACAGTTCACCAAAGAACAGGAAGATATTTCTTCGGTAGGGTGTGTGGATAGTCTGGGTGATGTTGACCTTAAAAGGAGGAGGTATTGAGTGTTTAAAAATATATTAAGGTCTCCTGGTTAGGATGGGATCTGCGCCCAGAATACTGAGGAAACGAAAGGAGGGAATTTCTGAGGTCTTGACTGACATCTTTGAATCCTCGTTGGCTGCAGGTGAGATCCCAGAGGACTGGAGAATATCTAATATCGTACCGCTTTTAAGAAGTAGCATGGGTAATCCTGGAAACTATGGGCCGGTGAGCCTCATGTTGGCACCCGTAAATTACTGGAGAGAATTTGCAGGGACAGGACTTCTACCCATTTGGAAACAAATGGACTCATCAGCGATAGACAGCATGATTTTGTGAAGGGGAGGTTGTTCCTCACTAACTATCAAGTTTTTTGAGGAGGTGACAGAGATAATTGATGAGGGGAGTGCGGTGGATACTGTTGACATGGACTTCAATAAAGCCTTTGATAAGGTGCCTCATGACAAACTGGTACAAATGGTGAAGTCACACGGGATGCGAGGTGAGGTGGCAAGACGGATACAGAACTGACTCGGTCACAGAAGGCTGAGCGCAGCAGTAGAAGGGTATTCTTGTGAATGGAAGGTTGTGACTAATGGCGTTCCACAGGGATCAGTGCTGGGGCCTCTGTTGTTTGAGGAAGACATAAATGATTTGGAGGAAAATGCAGCTGATCTGATTAGTAAGTGTGTGGATGGCACCAAGGTTGGTGGATCGGCAGATAGTGTTGAGGATTGTCAGAGGACAGAGCAGGACATAGATAGGTTGGAGAATTGGACAGAGAAATGGCAGGTGGAGTTTAATCTGGACAAATGTGAGGTAATACATTTTAGTAGGTCTATCATAGAGGGGTAATATACAGTAAATAGCAAAACTCTTTGGAATATAGAATGTCAGAGAGACTGGGCATACAGTTGCACAGATAGAACATAGAACAGTACAGCACAGCACAGAACAGGCCCTTCGGCCCTCGATGTTGTGCCGAGCAATGATCACCCTACTCAAACCCACGCATCCACCCTATACCCGTAACCCAACAACCCCCCCCCCCCTTAACCTTACATTTTTTTAGGACACTACGGGCAATTTTTAGCATGGCCAATCCACCTAACCCGCACATCTTTGCTCTGTGGGAGGAAACTGGAGCACCCGGAGGAAACCCACGCACCCACGGGGAGGACGTGCAGACTCCGCACAGACAGTGACCCAGCCAGGAATCGAACCTGGGACCCTGGAGCTGTGAAGCATTTATGCTAACCACCATGCTACCGTGCTGTCCACAAGATCTTTGAAAGTAGCAACGCAAGTGGGCAAGGCAGTCAAGAAAGCATATGGAATACTGCCTTCATTGGACGGGTCATTGAGTAGGAAAACTGGCAAGTCATGCTACAGTTGTATTGAACCTTGGTAAAGCAGTACTTGGAATATGGTGCACAATTCTGGTCGTCACACTACCAGAAGAATGTTTAGGCTTTGGAGAGAGTGCAGAGTTGGTTTATCAGGATGTTGCCTGGCCTGGAGGGTGTCAGCTATGCAGAGAGGCTGAACAGGCTTGGACTGTTTTTATTAGAATGACGGAGGTTGAGCGGTGACCTGATAGATGTCTATAAGATTTTGAGGGCACAGATAGAGTGGATGGGCTGGCATTCTTTCCCAGGGAGGAAGATAAGTCACTAGGGGGCATAGGTTTACAGTTTGTGGAGTAATGTTTAGAGGAGATGTGCGAGGCAGGTTTTTTTTCCACAGAGGGTGGTGAGTGCCTGGAAGACGCGGTCAGAGGAGGTTGTGGAAGCAGATAGATCAACGGCGTTCAAAAGGCATCTTGACAAACACATGGATAGGATGTGTAAAGAGCGATGCGGCACTTGGGATTGCGGAGGGTTTTGACCAAGGGTGGTATCATGACCGGTACAGGATTGGAGGGCTGAATGGCCTATTCCTGTGCTGTATTGTTCTTTGTTCTTCTACACTTCCGTCTATTTCCACTCTATTCATGTATTTGTCAAGACACCCATTAAACATCACTATCGTTACTGCTTCCATCACCTCCTCCACAGCAAGTCCAGGCACCCACCAGCCTCTGTGTTAAAAACGTCCCTCGCACAGCTGCTCTAAACTTTGTCCCACTCTCCTTAAACCTAATGCCCCCTAGTAATTGACTCTTCCATGCTCGGATAAAGCTTATGACTCTCCACTCTTTCCATGCCCCTCATAATTTTCTTGACTTCTATCGGGCTGCCCCTGAACCTCTGTCAGTCCAGTGAGAACAAATCAATTTTTTCCAAGCTCTCCTCACAGCTGATGCCCTTCTTATCAGGAAACATCCTGGCAAACCTCTTCTGTACCCTCTTTAAAGCCGCCTCATCCTTTTGTCAGTATGACGACCAGCATGACTTGCCAATTTGTATATTCAATGCGCACCGATGAAGGAATGCATGCTGTATGCCTTCTTGACTACCTTCTGCACCTGCGTTGCCACTTTCAGTGACCAGTGGACATGTACACCTATGTCCCTCTGTCTGTCAATACTCCTACGTGTTCTGCCATTTACTGTATGTTTCCCAGCTGAATTAGACCATCCAAATTGCAATATCGACCATTGGTCGGGATTACACTGTATCTGCCATCTCTCTGCCCAAGCCTCCAACCCATGTATATCCTGCTGTATCCTCTGGCAGTCCTCATCACTGTACGCAAATCCATCAACCTTTGTGTCGTCCAGAAACTTACTAACCACTCCAGAATGAGGGATCATTCAATTCCTGTCTCTCCATTAACATGGGGACCTGGAAGTGACACATGCACCATCCGGAATCCCACTATCCTGGGGATGCGAGGAGCTCTCTCATTCTGATTCTCCGCAGTTGAGGAAGGAAACATTGTATTTACCTCACGCAGCATAGATGATGTCTGTCACCCATTGGATACATCGATGCAAAGCACACTTCGAGATGGAGCATATTTCGCCATCTTCTGTCTGGAGACTTTAAGATCACCTTCAGCAGCGTCGTCACCATGGTGTGAGGCTCCAGGTCGTGTTGAAAGAAGCGATACAGCCCTGTGAGCACCTCCTTGTTGAACTAGAATCACTTCACTCTCTGCTCTTGGGTTAAGTGTAGGTGGATAAAGTGTTGTTTGACAAACTGGGTTGGGTCGGACAGAGCCGCTCCCCTCTCCCCTCCTCCTCCTCCATCTTTAGGGAGCTTCCCCTCTCTGCAGACTCTGCTCCATGTGTTGGTCATGTTCCAAACACAGGTGTACTGGAACCACCGTTCCCAATACCTCGATCAGACCCGGGGCATCAAATCCTCTGTCCTCCCTGACGGTATTAACAGTTCACAACAAGACCTCCAAAAACCCATCCGCAGAACTTCTACAAAAGTCCCAACGACAGAATTAAGTCCGAAACCCCTCAGCGATGATCATCCATGATCATCGCATGGGAATATTGAAAATAGGAGGAGGCCATTTGGCCCTTCGAGCCTGCACCGTCAATCAGTATGATCATGGATGATCCTTTAACTCAAAGCCACACACCTGTTCTCTCCCCATATCTCTTCGCACCTTTAGAGAACTGCGTTATCTGTAGATCTTCCTCGCAGCCACACCAGACCATCACCTTCAGGCTCCCCACTGGGGTGGAGCTAACCTCCAGTACAAGTGGGAAACAGTTCAATCTCAGGACCTCCAGGCCTGAGCCAGGTCCACTGCAAATTCTGACATCAAGCTGCAGTGAAGGTTTCTAACTGGGAGGGTGAACAGACCTTGTCTGGATTCTAAAAATAAATACGTGTTAATTCCGGAGCTGCGCTGAGGTAAAGGTGGAGTTGGGGCAACATCGCAGAGATATAGCGGTCAGGGTTGTTGATGGAGAGATGATAGGGAGGGAGATCAGTTCAGAGTCTAAGGGACTGTGGGGGTGAACAGCCTTAGATATAAGCTGGAAAGGAGACTGATGTCGGTGGACCAGAAATGAGGGCAGCACGGGTGATGCACTGGTTAGCACTGTTGCCTCACAGCGCCGAGGTCCCAGGTTCGATCCCGGCTCTGGGTCACTATCCGTGTGGAGTTTGCACATTCTCCCCGTGTTTGCGTGGGTTTTGCCCCCACAACCCAAAAGATGTGCTGGATAGGTGGATTGGCCAAGCTAAAATGCCCTTCATTGGAGAAAAATGAGTTGGGTATTCTAAATGTGTTAAAAAAACGTAATGAAGCTGCTGAAGAAAATGGCTTCATAGTTTACAACATTTACATAGCAAGAAAAATAAGGAATTCAACACGGTTTATAGAATAAATAATTGGATAGCAAGGCTTACCAGGTACTCCAACAATCGCTAGGATGGGAAAGTAGATTCCTTTAATAACAAATAATACCAAAAGGATCCGCCAGTGAACTTCCGTCCACCCACTCTCAGATAAAAGCTCATCAACAGCCCAGTTGAAATCTCTGTCCGTTTTTGTCAAATTCCAATCTATTGTCCTGAGGTTCTGATCCATCGTTGTGACATTCAGACTCTGAACTCTTGTCTCCCTCTCTCTGGAGCTGCTGGTCCCTGTCATTGATGGATCTCTGACGCTATGGATAACACATTGCGGGAAATTCTTATTAATAGAAGCGGGAAACTCTCACTGGGACAATGAGGATCCATGGAGACCAACATTAATCACAGTCACTGAACAAGCAGGTTCAGTTAACCTCTTTCCACCAGCACTTTTTTCACCACAATAAAGTAGAACATTGACCCGGTCAGGATGCGTTGATGAGGAAAGGAGCAGTGGAAATAACGGAAGGGTTGACAATCATCTTTAAGTCCTTCTTGGATGTGTAAGTGGTGACAGAGGACTGGAGGGTTGCCACTGTTCCACCCTATTTATATTAGGTGACAGGATAAAACCCTGGAATGAAACAGTAGTCAGAAGCATGTTGGTGGTGGCGAAGTATTTAGGGTCCATAATCCGTGAGAGAACAATGTGTGGTTTGGAAAAAAAGCATATTTATGTTAATGTAAACATTATTCGGTTTTTAAATTACAGTTTCTGGTCTAAGTGACGAGAGGATTGCTGAGTTTACACACAGTTTGATCGGGTGTCATTTCATGGAATTTTGATAGAAATTAAATATCATAGATTAAAGGGGCAGTGACAGCATGGATATGATTTCAACTGAGAGATAGAAAATAGAGACAAGGGTTGAATGATGGCTAGTCAGACTGGAAATGAATTTACAGCTTTATTCCCTTGATGTCGATATTCGGACCACAAATCTTTGTGATATATAAAAAATATTAATATCGTTATATCACTTGAATTTTTATATAAAGGCCATTGTCAACATTCGTGGAGAACAGAGACGGAAATGTGAAGGGTGAGAAGGACTGTAATACGTTGAGGAGAAAATAGACAAACCTGTGAATCGGGGAGACAAGTGGTAAATGAAATTTGGTACATTTGGGAGAGGGAGAGAGCTGATGCGCCAAATTGATCCAGGCTGCCTGATTCCCTGAACTTGCAAGTGCAGAATCCATTGAGTCTATGTGTCAATTAAAAGCAGAGGATGCTGGATGAGTTCAGCAGGTATGGCAGCATTTGTGGAGAGGGAAACCGTGTTAACATGTTGGATCTAATTGATCCTTCTTCAGAGTTGACAATGTGTTTCATTGAGAATGATGTACTGAGTACTGGGCGAATGGTAAGATTCTTGGTAGTGTGCACGAGCATAGAGATCTCGGTGTCTGTGTCCATATATCTCTGAAAGTTGCCACCCAGGTTGAGAGGGTTGTTAAGAAGGCGTACGGTGTGGTAGCTTTTATTGGTAGAGGAATTGAGTTTCGGAGCCATGAGGTCATGTTGCAGTTGTACAAAACTCTGGTGTGGCCGCATTTGGAGTATTACATGCAGTTCTGGTCGCCGCATTATAGCAAGGATGTGAAAGCATTGGAAGGGGTACAGAGGAGATTTACAAGGATGTTTCCTGGTATGGATGGAAGATCTTATGAGGAAAGGCTGAGGGACTTGAGGCTGTTTTCGTTGGAGAGAAGAATGTTAAGAGGTGACTTCATTGAGGCATACAAGATGATCAGAGGATTAGATAGGGTCGACATTGAGAGCCTTTTTCCTCGGATGGTGATATCCAGCACGAGGGGACATAGCTTTAAATTGAGGGGAGATAGGTATAGGGCAGATCTCAGTGGTAGATTCTTTACTCACGGAGTAGTTCGGGCGTGGTATGCCCTGCCTGCAACAGTAGTGGACTCGCCAACACTAAACACATTCGAATGATCTTTGGACAGGCATATGGACGATAAGGGAATAGTGTAGATGGGCTTTGGAGGGGTTTCGCAACATCGAGGGCTGAAGGGCCGGTACTGTGCTGTAATGTTCTATGTTCTTTGTTCTGCTCCCAGACTAGGCGACTGTCATTCAATGAATTACCGACTCATTGTTGTTTAAAGTAGATTTATGCTCAGGATGTGGGTTGACACTATCAGGGTTATCGTTTGGATTGATGTCAACTGAGGTCTTCCTGCTCAGATTGATGTAAACAAAACCATTACACTATTTCTAAGAACAGCAGGGGAGTTACCCGCAATGTTCTGCTCAATAATTACCCTTGCGTCAGCATCTCAACCAAACACATTACAGTTAATTATAATATTGCTCATTCTTTTTAAGTGTAAAATAGGTACTTCCGTTGCAGCATTACAACTGTAGCTACATTCCTAAACACATTTTGTTCAACATCCAAGCCTCCTGAAGATTTTCCAAAGGGCTTTAATGGGCCAAAGGTCTTGCCTGATTAACAAATGCCAGATGATATGTTTAGTTTGTTCCGATCTCTATTCTTGGATTTCTTGTGTGACAAATCTCATGGGCAGGATTCCCTGCTGGCTGGCGCTAAATAGGGGAACGTGATTGGGAGGAGAATATGCTTTGATGCTGAAATTATTGCGGGTTCGAAGCCACAGGTGGGACTGAAGGCAATACTGTACTGTAAATCCTGAAAGAGTTTGGAATCTTTTCGAGCTACGAACTTAACCTGCGCAAAACCGAAGCATTCCTAGTGAACTCAAACGCGGGAGGGGCAGAGCTGGAGGGGCTCCCGTTTAAAACTGCCCAGAACATATTCCGTCACCTGGAGATCCAGATAGCCAGGGACTAGACACGGATCCACAAGTGGAACCTGACCAGCTTGGTGGAGAAAGTAAGAAAGTACTTTCAAAGGTGGGGCTCTCTCCCACTCTCCCTGGCCGGGACAGTGAAGACTAGTAACCTATTGCCATGGTTCCTCTTCCTGTTTAGATCCATACCTATCTTCGGCCCCAAGGCCTTTTTCCAAAACGTGGACAGTCTAATCATGGCGGTTGTGTGTGTGTATGTGTGTGTGTGCGTGAGGGAAGGAGGGGGGGGGGGGGGTAAGAACCCAAGATTTCCCAAACCGACACTGCAAAGAAGGAAAATCAAAGCATGGAGGAACTACAGGAACTGTTCATTCGTGGCTGGCACAAAAGCAAAGGGGGTAAGAGAGCCAATCCATGGCTTCCAAAGGAAATTAGAAATAGTATCTGATACAAGGAAGAAGCATACAGATCAATTCCCGGCTTTGGTCACTGTCTGTACAGAGTCTGCACATTCTCCCCATGTGTGCGTGGGTTTCCTCCAGGTGCTCCGGTTTCCTCCCACAGTCCAAAGATGTGCAGGTTAGTTGGATTGGCCATGCTAACTTGCCCTTAGTGTTCAAAATTGCCCTTAGTGTTGGGTGGGGTTACTGGGTTATGGGGACAGGGTGGGGATGTGGGCTTGGGTAGCGTGCTCTTGAAAAGAGCCAGTGCAGACTCGATGGGCCGAATGGCCCCCTTCTGCACTGTAAATTCTATGAAATAAGAACGAAGGGATTGATTAAGAAGGGGAAAGTACAGTACAAAGGGATCTTGCAGGGAACATAAAGATTGACACTAAGAGTTTCCACAGATATGTGAAGAGAAAGAGATTGGTAAATAGAAATGCAGGCCCCCTACAGACAGAAACAGGGGAATGCATATTAAGGGACAAATAAATGAGTGTAGTGTCCGAGGAGGCTCTTCACTAAAGTACCCAACTGAGGTGGGTGTCTCTGGGGTAGTAGAAGCTGTTGGAGACAGATGGGAAATGAGAGACTCCACCGGACTTGGGCTCCAGAGTGTCCTTGGTCTCATGTCTATGTTTCATGTCCAGGTCGGTGTCCTCATCGCTTGTGGGAACTAGGGTTCAGGCTGTAGTTGTGGATGGGGGCGGGGGGCATCTGAAGGGCCCACAGGTCCTGCAAGACACAAGACAAGATGTAAGATTAGACCGTGGGACACTGTAATGAGGGTGGTGGAGATGTGTCTGTGTGGTTGGGGGGGGGGGGAGGTTGTCTTTGGTCGGGCGGAATAGGGTTGGGGGTGGAGTGGGTGTGTAGAGTGGTGTGATGCTAGTGTGTGCGTGAGGTGGTGTGAGGGTGCTTTGGAGGTTAGGGTTAGGGTTAGTGTGGGTGTTTGGGGGGTTTGACAAGTGTCCCGGGGATTACAACTCAGCAGGGTCTCATTTCCTCGCCTGATGTCAACCCACGCCCCAGCAACAGTCCGTTTCTTTGGGCCAGCGACCAGGGCGTGCTGCTCTGCCATGGCGAGGGGCAATAGGTCCTGCGGTCCTCCCTCAGATTTTTCCCAATGGCGGTAATTATGGACTGCCTTCTCCTTGGAGGGGTGGGGAGCACAGCAAAGAAAGCACAGTCTCAGACAGTCCAACGTGTGCAACACAGGTTGTGGGTAGCTGGTGCCTTCAATGATCAGTGCCCAACCATGCTGACTGGGAAGGGTGCTGGCATGTTGTGCAGGGTGGGGCTCCGGATGCCGTCCAAGTGGGGGTGGGGTGTTGTAACGTCTATGAGGGACAGGGGTTGGTGCCAGGGGCACAGTGCTACCTACTCACACTGGCCGTCCTGAGGAGTTCATGCAGTTTCGTACAGTACTGCAGGCGGGTCTGAATATTGTTACTGATGGCACTGACTGCTGTCAGCAGCACCTAGGCATAGTGAATGGTAGAGGCTGGCAATTGCGTTCTCGGGTCAGGGAACTGGGTCACTTGCCTCTCCTCCATGGCATCCAGAAGAGTCGCAATCTCGGAGTCCATAACATGGGGTGCTGCTCTCCGCGACACTGTCTTGTTGACTGGGATGGTGTGTCCATGCGGTTGCAGCTTCTCGGCCTCCTGAGAGTCAATCACGAACCGCACCATTTCTCACTGAAATTGTGATGGTGTTCCATGTGGCACTGGTGCTACCCCCTTAACGGACATTGAGTCAGTCTAGGTATGACACCATTTTGTGCTGTCACAGAATTCAGCGATTCCTGGCCCAGTGTCGACACTCAGGAACGGAGAATACCGATGCCGATCTGTGGCTCAGCGGGAAAAATGGAAGCCATATTCGTTCCCTGGAAGGATGCCTTCACTGATGGGCAGGAGTTCCTTCAGCAGGTGGAGAAAAAGAAAACTAATGTATGCTCCTTTCAGTCAGCATTGTAGCACAGTGGTTAACACTGTTGCTTCACAGCTCCAGGGTGTCAGGTTCGATTCCTGGCTTGGGTCACTGACTGTGTGGAGTCTGCACGTTCTCCCTGTGTCTTCGTGGATTTACTCCAGTGCTCCGGTTTCCTCCCACAAGTCCTAAAAGATGTGCTGTTCGGTGAATTGGGTATTCTGAATTCTCCCTCAGTGTACCCGAACAGGCGCGGAATGTGGTGACTAGGGGCTTTTCACAGTAACTTTATTGCAGTGTTAATGTAAGCCTACTTGTGACAATAAAGATTATCATTACAGTCATAAATGGGAGAATTCATAACAGAAAACAAAGAAATGTTCTAAATTGGTACTTTTAAGGCAGATAAATCTCCATGGAAAGATAATCTTCATCCCAGAGTACTTAAGGAAGTGACCCGAGAAATAGTAGATCCATTGGTGGTCACTTTCCAAAATTCTTTGGACTCTGGAATGGTTTCTACAGATTGGAGGATGGCGAATGTATCCCCACTATTCAAAAATGGAGGTATAAAGAAAACAGAGAACCAAAGACCAGGTTGCCTAACGTCAGTATTCGGGGAGTTGCTGGAGTCCATGATCTTTTTATAAAAATATTTTTATTGAAGTATTTGTAGAATTGTATAACAAAAACAGAAAAAGAACAATAGGCATTAAACATTAACATAGTGCAAAAATAGATATTCCCCCGAACGGGTCTGTCTTTACAGACCACCGAAAACAAACACAATACAACATAGCTGCCGACATTTTAAATTAAATTTCCCCGAGAAAGTCGACGAACGACAGCCACCCCTGGGAGAACCCTAACGAAGACCCTCTCAAGGCAAACTTTATTTTCTCCAGCTTGAGAAACCCAACCATGTCACTGACTCAAGTCTCCACACTCTGGGGCTTCGATGCCCTCCACAATAACAGGATCTGTTTCTGGGCTACCAGGGAGGCAAAGGCCAGAACGTCGGCCTCTTTCACTCCCTGAACTCCCGGGTATTCTGACACCCCAAAGCTCGCCACCTCTGGACTCGGCAGCACTCGTGTTCCCAGCACCTTGGACATTGCCCTGGCAAACCCCTGCCAGAACCCCTCAAGCTTCGGTCATGCCCAAAACATATGGAAATGGTTTGCTGGGCTCCCCGCACGCTTCGCACATCTGTCTTCTACCCTGAAAACTTGCTCATCCATGCCACCATCATGTGTGCCCGCTGAACCACTTTAAACTGTATTAGACTGAGCCTGGCACATGATGAGGAGGAATTGACCCTATTTAGGGCCTCTGCCCATAGCCCCAGCTCTATCTCCCCTCCTAACTCCTCCTCCCATTTGCCCTTAAGCTCCTCCACCGGGGTTTCATCCGCTTCTAACAGCTCCTGGTAGATATCTGACACCTTCCCCTCCCCCACCCAGGTACCGGACACTACTCTATCTTGTATCCCCAGTGGCGGCAGCAGCGGGATGGCCACCACCTGCTTCCTCAGGAATGTTCGCACTTGTACTTACCTAAAGCCTGGCGGCAATTTAAACTTGCCCTCCAGCGTCTGCAGGCTGGGAAAGCTCCAATCTATAAACAGGTCACCCATCCTTCTAATACCCACTCTCTGCCAGCTCTGGAAGCCACCATCCATCCTACCCGGCAGGAACCTATGGTTGTTATATAATGGCGTGCAGGCCGACGCTCCCTCCACCCTCTTGTGTCTCCTCCATTGCCCCCAGATCTTCAGCGTCGCCGCCACCACCATACTTGTGGAGTAGCGGGCTGGCGAGAACGGCAGAGGTGCTGTTATCAGCGTTCCCAAACTGGTGCCTTTGCATGACGCCGCCTCCAGCCATTCCCATGCCGACCCTGGTGGGTGGTGTTTCCACGTGTTATGGTGGTATCCATGTCGATGATCTGGCATGTCTTGCAGTGATTGCCCTGGTGTGGTGTCGTGGTCGCTGTTCTGAAGGCTGGGTAATTTGCTGAAAACAATAGTTTGAGGTTGCGCGGTTGTTTGAAGGCAAGTAGTGGGGGTGTAGGAATGACCTTCGCAAGATGTTCATCTTCCTTGATGATGTGTTGAAGGCTGCGAAGAAGATGTTGTAGTTTATCGGCCCCAGGAAAGTACTGGACGACCAAGGGTACTCTGTCAGTTATGTCCCGTGTTTGTCTTCTGAGGAGGTCGGAGGCCCAGTTGTCCAGTACAATCTCTGCAAGACATGCCAGATCATCGACATACACATGGAAACACCACCCACCAGGTACCCGGCACATACTCATGTGACTCGACCAATGTAGTCTACCTCATACACTGTAGGAAAGGATGTCCCGAAGCGTGGTACATTGGTGAGACCATGCAGACACTGCACCAATGAATGAATAGGCATCGTGCGACAATCACCAGGCAGGAATATTCCCTTCCAGTCGGGGAACACTTCAGCAGTAAAGGGCATTCAGCCTCTGATCTCCTGGTAAGCGTTCTCCAAGGTGTTCTTCAGGACATGCGTCAACGCAGAATTGCCGAGCAAAAACTTATAGCTAAGTTCCGCACGCATGAGTGCAGCCTCAACCAGGATCTTGGATTCATGGTGCATTCCATTTACCCCCCAATATCTGGCCTGGACTTGCAAAATCCTACCAACGGTCCTGGTTTGAGACAATTCACATCTCTTTCACCTGGGATTACTCCCTATCTCTGAATCTGTAATCATTTGATTACCCGCAAGTGCTCGCATTCCAAGCATTGTCTGGAATCTCTGAATTTGTCTATATAAATGTTTCTGGAACATTCACTTGAGGAAGGAGCAGTGCTCCGAAAGCTCTTGTTTGAAACAAACCTGTTGGACTTTAACCTGGTGTTGTAAGACGTCTTACTGTGCTCACCCAAGTCCAATGTCGGCATCTCCACATCATGGCAACTAACCACAATCTTGTTTAAAACAGAACAAAAGTACAAACAGCCGCCTCCTCCCATCTTCGAAGCATTAAGCGTCTCTTAACTCGAGTCCAACTTCTTTTCCTTAATAAATGTCCAGACATCATTGGGCGACTCAAAATAATAGTGTCGGTCTTCGTGCATTACCCACAGTCTCGCCGAGTATAACACACCAAACCTCACCCCCTTCTTAAAGAGGGTCGTCTTTGCCTGGTTGAACCCCTCACGTCTCTTGGCCAGCTTCACACCAAGGTCCTGATAGAAGCGCACCTCATTATTCTCCCACTTGCTACTCCGTTCCTTCTTGGCCCATCACAGGACGCGCTCCTTGACTGAAAAGCGGTGAAAACGGACCACCATGGCCCTTGGCGGGTCATTCGCCTTGGGTTCCTTGCGAGGGATCTGTGGGTTCCATCCAGCTCCAGGGGTCGAGGGAAAGCCCCTGCTCCCATCAACGACTCCGGCATACTCGCCACATATGCTCCTGCATCTGGTCACTCAATACCTTCAGGAAGGCTAACGATTCTTAAATTCTGCCACCTGGTTCTGTTCTCCAGCTCCTCCAGCTTCTCCTGCACCTGCTTGTGGCGGTCCTCTAGCATCTCCACCTTATGCTCCAGCACAGTTATCTCGTCCTATTGGTTGGAGAGTTTTAATCCTCCTTACTGATGCTAACTTCACCAATTTATTTCATAAAGTCCACAAAAATCTGGGTAAAAAAGGTCTGAAAGTCCGGTTCAGGCGGGAGCTATTGAATGTGCGACCTTCTCCTCCGTGGTCACCACCGGACGTCCCGCTGGAGTCCATGATCAAAGGTTCCATAGCACAGCATTTTGGAAGCAGTCATGTAATCAGACAAAGTCAGCATGGATTTACGAAAGGAAAATCAAGCTTGAACAAATCTATCAGCATTCTTTGAAGATGTAACTAGTAGAGGTGACAGGGAGAACTGGTGGATGTGGTTTATTTTGACTTTCAGAAGGCTTTTGACAAGATCTCACATATCAGATTACTATGTAAAGTTAAAGGGCATGGGATTATGGATAGCGTTGTGAGATAGATAGAAAGCTTGTTTGCAAACAGGAAGCAAAAAATTGGAAAATTTGGGTCTTTTCTGATAGGCAGGCAGTGGTTACTGCAGGCATCTGTACTCGGACACCCATTTTATAAACTATGTGACCTACGTTCCAGCCCACCTCCCACTGCCCGGAAGAGTAGACATCCTCACATCATCTTCCTTTTACAGTTCCCTCCCTGGAATTGTGATACCAATAGGATCACATCTCATTCATCTGAACTCAAATGAATACAGGCCCAAAATTTCCTCATTGGGTCACACATTCATCCCAGGAATCGGTCGAGTAAAACGTCTCTGAACATAGGTCTAATGCAATTACGTCTTCGTTTAGTCAATATTCATTCACAGTAGCTGTCCTCCATGTGGATAGTTGGCGTGTAGAATGGTGAACCATCGATAAATATACAGACCGCGGGGTATCTATGGAGACAGGCGATGTGGGATGGTTTCAACAAACATGGCAGGCCCCCTGACAACGCACGGCAACGTCACAATGGCTTCCCACCTGACCGTGTAACGTAAGGAGGAAGAAGTCAAGAGTTTCAAGTTCATAATTTTACACCACTTCTTTGGAGTAATGTTGAACAAAAATACAGCTTCTTGTGAACATGAGATTTTAACTATCAAGACTTCAGCAAGTTGAGAAGTTTTCAAATGTTCAGCTGAATTTTGGGACTGAAAACATTCCCTTTTCTCCAACTTTGAGCAAATAGGTGTCTCAGATGCGTGTGGAGCAATGTTAAATAGTAATGGAAGAAGAAATACCTCCTCTAAACATCAAGATAAATTACAATAATGCTGACTGGTTAGTCGAAATGCTCTGTTAGCTCTAACTTCGAATAACTGTTCCCTTTCTTCATCTTGGTGCCTGCCACACATGGCCACTGTCGATTAAGAACCGAACAAATAATTCTACTTTGTGCATTTCCCCGAATCACTAAACTGTTCACCCATTTTCACCCAACTCTTCAACTGCAGTGCAGGTGAAATCCCATTAAAATGTATTGACACAAATGATTATATTTAGACATATGTATGTATTCAAATTAAATTGTGTTCGTTTCCTCTGACAAAAGTCATAAGAAATGTAATATGATCATTGTAGTAACGGAATGGGGGCTGGTGTCGGATCAGGAGCAGGTAAATGGGGTATTTAAGACATCTTAACGAAACTGATATAGGTTGGAACATCCACGGGACGGGAAATATGTAATGGCATTCGGGTTTCCCGAGGTGGAAGAGGAGTTTCGTTGGAATTGGATGAGATCAAGCAGGCGCTGAAACTGATGCAGTTGGAATAAGCACCGGGTCCAAGTGGTTCCCGGTTGAATTCTATTTAAAAAACCTTTTGTTAGGGACTCCTTGGTGAGCGATTCTTTTCCACAGACGCCGAGGCTGGCTCCGATATCTCTGCTCTTGAAAAACAGACCGGGACCCGTCAGAGTGTGGGTTATATTGACCGATCTCCCTGTTAAATGTGGATGTGAAACAGTTAGCTAAGGTGGTGGCGTTAACATTGGAACCTTCACTTCCCGTGGTGACCAGAGAGTAAGTGGTCGCACACATGGCTGCTCTGGATCGAACCCGTTGGTTTGAGTAATTTACACTCGTTAATAGAGTAACTCCGATGGAAAGAGGTGCAGAAGGTGAAGAGGGCGAGGTTCTCCCCAGGATTAGTATGGTGGTTAGCTGCCGGACTTTGCAAAAATCTGTCAAGAGCCCGACTGAGGAATTGGAGGGAACTCGTCGTCCAGCAACGCCTGAGAAAATGGCGGAGAGGAAAGGGTCGACTCCAGTTGGAAAGGCTGAAATGGAGCAGCTGATGGTCTTCATCAGGGACGGAATTCGGCAGCAGCGGAAAGTGATGCAGGGGGACTGGTCGAAGGCCATCGCTGACCTTCTGCGAAGATCAACAAACAGTGTGGAAAAGTGCCTCGAGGCACAAGGGGCAAAGCAACAGGACGTGGTTGCAGTGGGCTCCGGTGTATCCCTGTAGGCGGAGGTGGCGCCCAGGGGACCTTTGTAAATCGTTGAGAGTAAAGGTAAAGGAGCATGAATACAGATCCGGACGGCAGAACCTTAGCATTGCGGTGCTGCGAGAAGGCGTGAAAATGAAGACTGACACCATATATGTGACAAAGCAGTTGGTCGGGCTGGTGGAGCATGGAGTGCTGGACCTGGCCCCAGAAGTCCATAGGGGACACAGGTCCTTTTGCAAAGGCTGAGGACGAGGTAGCCGCCGCGGGGATGGGGAAGGGACTTGTGTAGATACACAAGTATTTGGAGAAGGAAAGGATCCTGCCATGGGCCAGGCAGAAGCGAGATTACGAATGGGGGGGGGGGGGGGGGGGGGGGGGTGGTGAATTTTTGCATATACCAAGATATTGGAATGGAACTGGCGAAGAGGCGCACATGTTTCAACAGGGCCAAGGCGGTAGTATACTGAAAGGAAATTCGGTTCGGTGGTTTACACAGTCAAACTGTGGGTCACAACGAAAGGCCGGTAATACTATTTTGAATCGCTAAAGGAGGGAATTAACTTCATTAGAGACACTAAACTGGTGGAGATCTGAGAGTTGGTGTTAGGTGAAGGAGCTGCATCTGTGAAGGTTATCGGGTTTCGTTGTTTGTTGTCGCGGGGTTGAGGATTGACGATTGTTGTGACTTCATATTGTCTTTTTCAGAGTTTCAAGTTCACAAGTTTGTACGGGGGTATTAGTTCGCCTTCTCCCCCACCACCCACCTCGCCGTCTGTGGTGTCTTATTTGGAGAGGGTGGATTGCGACTTTGACTCTTCTCATTGTGGCAAAAGTGCAGATTAAACTTGGTAATGGATGATGGGAGATGGCCGGGGGGAGGAGAGGGATGTCTGTATTAGAATCGACAGCAAAATAAGAGGATGATGGCGGATTATAGATGGAAATCGAGGAGTAAACCCCCAATAGGATTTGTCGTGCGGAATGTTCGGGGGCTAAAGAGAACCCGGGCCTTTGCACACCTGAGGAGTTTGAAGACAGAGGTGATCTGATTACAGTTGATGCACCTCAGACTGAAGGATCAGATCAGGTTGAGGAACGGATGGATCAGACTAGTATTCCATGCGGGGTTTGACTCGCATTTGCCGGATTGGCCATTTTGCTGAATATGATAATGCGGTTTGTGGGAGCTAAGGAAGCACGAGACCTGGGGGAGATATGTAATAGTGTGTGATGTGTAGGAAGGGACGCCAATGGCGCTAGTCAATGTATATGCACCAAACTAGGACGATATAGAGTTTGTGACGGATTTACTTGGGGCGAACCTGAATCTGGATACGCATCAATTGCTGATGGGTGGAGACTTTAATTTTGTGATGGACTGAGGTTGGACAGGTCGTGTTCCAAGTCAATAGGAAGGTTGAAGATGGCGAAGGAGCTGGTAGGGCTTATGGGGACAGCAGCCGGCGAGGTGTCCCCCTGAACTGGGCCGCCTGTCCGCTTCACCTCGCCGGCTGCTGTCCCCCTGAACTGGGCTGCCTGTCCGCTTCACCTCGCCGGCTCCTTCCGGAGTCACCCACTGCTCATGTGCAAGAGCAAGACCGATATTAAATGTCTGCTCATTGCACTAACCTGTCTTTCTGAAGCCTGTCCCGCCGCCGAAAAATTCCTCCGCCGGAAAATTCCTCCGCCGAACGGGTTACGCCGAATGGGCCACGCCGAATGGGCCACGCCGAAACGTCCCATCCCCGAATGGAATGTATGGGTAGTGGGGCAGGAGAGGTTGAGGGACATATATCTGAAGGGCAGTTTGCGAGTTTTGAAAGAGTTGCAGGAGAGGTTTGAGTTGCCAAGAGGGTAAAATGAAGAAAACTGTACGAACTGTAGGTTATTCATTGTGTTGCTGTACATGTCACGGTTCGTTTTAATACATGTTTGTGAGAAAATATTTTAAAAAATAGACTGGAACCGTGTTTGCCGGAGCTGGCGGGGAAAAGCGAAAGGGGCTTTATTCAGGGATGGAGATTGACGACGAATGTGAGAAGACTTTTCAATGCAATGCTTCCCCTGGGGAGTGTCGGGTCCCTTGATAGGGAGCAATGGTTCGACTGGTTAGAGTGGGACTATCAGTTTGCGGAATTAGAAAAGTTTGGATTTGGGAAGGGTTTTGTAGCGTGGGTGCGGCTGATATATACGGCCCCATTTGCCAGTGTTGACACTAGTAAAGTAACCTCCACCCCCTTTCCTCTCTGCAGGGTGTCAGGCAGGAATTTCCGATATTCCCTTTGTTGTTTGCACGAGCAATCGAGCCTCAAGTAATGGCCCTGAGGTCGTCGAATACATGAGGAAGAATAATTAGAGGTGAGGTGGAACACAGGATCTCGCTGTACGCTGACAACTTACTATTATATGTGAGGGACGCCGAACTGCCAATCAATAACACTATAGAAATTTTGCAGAGTTTTGTGACCTTCTCTGGTTATAAGATAAATATAGGAAAGAGTGAACACTTTGTAGTTGAGGTGCCAAGGCAGGGAGGGGGCTTCGGGGGCTAGTTGGAAGTAATTTCCGGGTGTCCAGATAAAAAGGGGAAACTCCGAAGTTTGAATTGTACAAATCTGGTGAAAATGATTAAAGTGGACTTGCAAAAGTGGGATGGTCTCGATTATCCCACTTTAGATGGCCTTTAGATTTTTTCCATGTCGGTGCAACATCGAGGGCCGAAGGGCTTGTACTGCGCTGTATCATTCTATGTTCTATGTTCTATCCCTTGCACGCCGAGTGCAATTCTTATGGGAGAACATCTTGCCGAGATTTTTATTTTTATTCCTGTGCCTTACGATATTCTTGTCCAAGGATTTTTTTCTAGAACTGAAAGAAAAATGTAATCTTGCAGATGCTGATGGTTCTGGTACCTCCAGGTGCCCAGCTGAGTCAAAAAGTACTTTTCAGATTTTCCGATGAAGCAGCCTTCTACCGTGCCCGAGAGGATTGTACCTTGCTCAGGGGGCTGAGATACTAGCCTTTCCCTCACTGCTGGGAAGGATGCAGATCCCCATGAGCGGATCCTCAATACCAGACAGCTACATTACCTCCGTTCACCTCATATATAGTTTGAGAAGACGCATTGTCTTAAAACCTTAAACCGTGTATAATAATCGAAACGTCAAGGTCGACTGCACTGCCAAGCGTCTCGGCGTGACTGGATGACTTGATGGAGTTTTTCCTGCTCTAGAAGTTTCAGTTAATCGTGACAGGGTCAGTGGAAGGGTTTTACCGCAGACGGCTGCCGTTCATATTGTACTTTAAACAGCTGGTAAATGTCAGCTGTCAGGAGAGGATGTGGGAACATTTAGTAACTACGTTTTACTGCTGTAAGGGAAGGCAGAAGCTGGGGTTGAGACTCTTGATATGTAATTGTTACTCTGTGTTTCTGTAGGTTTGTTTTAAAATTGTTAAAGGTTTTCATGAAAAATATTTCCAAAAAAATGCGTAACTTTCGTCTGGCAATTGTACTAAGAAATTAGATTATTCCAATAATAATGGATATTGTTATGGACCAGGCTTTAGAAACCTCCAAAATATATCATGGAGTTCATTTGACCAACAACTGTTTGCAAATTTTGGTTATGATGAGCACAACAGCGTTCATTTCAGATGTTATTCAACAGAGGTCTCAGGCACTTTTAATCAAAAAACAAGCTTTATTCTATAAATTTAGTTAACATTTTTATAAACACACGCAGTAAGCATTTTTATCAACTACAAACTTAAAGACCCACGCCGCTGCAGTAATCTATGCATAACCCTTAAGGAATTCCCCTTAACTGTTCCAATTCAAGAACAAAATCCAAGTAAAACCCGAAACCCCTTTTCAAAGGGGTGGCCGACTTGTTATTGATTCTCTTGTTCCCCTTTCCAAAAAGCAGGTTTGAATTCCTTCCAGAAAGCAATTATCTCTTTTAAGTTATCAAGCAGTCTGGAAACAGCTTTTCAAATGAAGATAGAGAGACACTTCTTTCATCCCGTGCAGTTCAAATCCAGCCCAAACTCAAAGAGAAAGTAAAACCTACAGAGCCACAGCCCAGCTCCACCCACACAATGACATCACTGAAGGGATGTAATAAGACAAAAACATTTATTGAAAGGACATTCCCATGACAATATGTATTTGAATTATTAATGCACCTGATCCATGATGAGTTATTTTCAAAATTGTCAGGGACTGATAAGCATTAAATATTTTTTGATTCTTTGCCTGAAAATGTAATCTATATTTACACCATGGGCAGCTTTGCTGCCTCACAGCACCAGGCAATCCGGGTTCAATTTTGGCATGGGTCATTGTCTGTGTGGAGTTTGTACATTCTCCCCGTGTCTGCCTTGGTTTCCTCTGATTGCTCCAGTTTCTTCCCACGGTCCAAAGATGTGAATGTTAGGTGGATTGTCGCTTAGTGTCCAGTGATGTGCAGGTTGAGTTACGGGGCAGGGGGAGGTGGTTTGGTCACTGGAGATGTGTAGAATGCTCGGTCAAAGGTCTGTGCAGACCTGATGATCTTCTTCTGCACCGTCGGGTGTGATTAAATGGCTACCACTTAGTGAAATTCTGAAAGGATTGGACTGGACTAATTCTTAATTGTTACAACTTCACAATGAACCGAAATTTGATGACATATTTCTTGTCTATAGTCGACCAGCAAAAACAATCAGTTATTTACTGCGATTAGTGGGAATTTTAACTGTAATATTAGCTCTGAAAAAGGAGTAACTTGATGACAAGTTAATTCCAAATGTTTCCTGTGCATCGATTTATTGCAATGTCAGCTGTGTAGAGCACTTTAAAACATGTGACAAGCATTTCCACACACAGACAGACACTGTAAAAAGTCTCCCAACGGACTGGGCAGCTGATTTGCCCGTGTAAAGAGGGGAGTTTAACTCTGGGGACAGAGGGAATGCATCTGCAGAATGGCAATCCAGATGGTGTTCAGGTTGGGGTGGGGGGGGGGGGGGTTGCTCGGAGATAGACTGTCGGTGGGCGGGCGGGGGGGGGGGGGCTCGGAGATAGACTGTCGGTACGTGGGTGACGGAAGGAAGATGACAGCAGACAGGGGAAGGAAAGTGGCTTCACCCAGGGCACATTTTGTCTGGTTATGAGCCATATCAAGGTTTGGTTTTAATATCTGACGGACAAAGAGAGCATGAGTGATGGAGGGATGGGTTTGGAGATGTGAATGAGGTAGGGATAGAGAGACAGAATGAGGGATAGAGAGACAGAGAGAAACTCAAGGGGAGGGTTCAGTCAATCTGTTCTAGTCTAGTTTATAATGGAGATATATGTGTGCGTGGATGTTGCTCAGAGATTGTGTAACTGGGAGGCTGGGGCTGCTGGGCTGTTGTAGGTGTCCAACATTGCCATAGTTTGCTGACAGTTGTGCCGCTGGTCGGGGTGGAGGGGGGGGGGGCGGCACTGCCAGGTCCAGGGAAAGTAGTGCGGGTGACCAGGAGGTGGGCTCTGGGGTCGGGATGGACGGGCATGGTACACCATTGCCGCAGCCGGCAAAGTGGCCAAGCAGTTGTGCACACCGCAAACAGCTCACTCTGCACCTGGTACCATGGGTCGCATCGCAAACCCCCCAGGTCAACCCACTGGATGCCCTTTGGCCGCAGTCGACTCATCAGCTGTCTGGGTACGCTCCAGCACAACCAGTGCCATCTATTTGGCTGGGTAACGTGTGTGTAGGGAGTGTAATGCATACGTGTAACTGCAGCTTGTCTGCCTCCAGTTTCGAGCACAGTCCCGGCATATCCCGCACCATTTTTCAGTGGAATCGAGAATATTCCGTGCGCGGGGCTCGGCCCTCAATAGTACCATAATCGTTCCAGGTGCGGCACTGGTTTTTCTGTTGCCATCTCAGCTCTAATCCCATGTGACTTCATCTCCTATACCAGTCTGCCATGAGTACCTTTGTCACAGGCATTACTGAAGTCTATGTAGACACCATCCACTACCCTACCTTTATCAATCATCTTTGTCACTTCCTCGAAAAACTCGATCAACTTAGTAAGACACAACCTCCCCTTCACACAACTATGCTGCCTCTCGCTAATACGTCCACTTGCTCCTAATTGGGGGTAAACGATGTATCAAAGAATCTTCTCCAATAATTTCCCTACCGTTGACGTAAGGCTCATTGGCCTGTAATTTCTTGAACTATCCTTGCTTCTCTTCTTAAACAACGGAACAGCATTGGCTATTCTCCAGTGCTCTTGGAACTAACCTGTAGCCAGCGAGGATACAAAGATTCTTGACAAGGGCCCAGCAATTTCTTCACTTGCCTCCCTCAGTATTCTGGGGTTAATCGCATCGGGCCTTGGGGACCTATCCACATTAATGTTTTTCCAGAAGTCCAACATCTCCGCCTTTTTGATCTTAATGTTACACAGACTATCTACACACCCTTCCCCAGAACCATCACCCACCAAGTCCTTCTCTTTGGTGACTGCTGATAAAGAGTTGTCATTCGGTACACCACCCATTTTCTCTGGTTCCACGCATAGATTCCCTCCCCTGTCCTTGAGCGGCCAATCTTTCCCCGACCACCATCTTGCTCATTATATACGTATAATAAGTCTTGGGGTTTTCCTTAATCCTGTTTGCCAATGATTTTTCGTGATCCACTTTACCCCTTCGAATTCCCTGTTTCAGTTCTTTTCCACTTTGCTTATATTCCTCGCGGGTCTCATCTCTTCCCTGCCTCTGACCCTTGCAAATGCTTCGTTTTTCTTTTGGACTAGGCTCATAGTATCCCTAGGTAGCCAAGATTCCCGAAACTTGCTATATTTATCCTTCTTCCTCACGGGAACATGCCGTCCCTCAATTCACCTCAGATATTTGACAGTGTTCCACATGCCAGGAGCTGATGTACCCTCAAAGATTCCCCCCCAAGCTAGATTCTTCAGTTCCTGCCTACTGTTGTTACAATTAGCCTTCCGCCAATGTACCACCTTCAATTTTGGGCTACTCTTATCTATATCCAAGAGTACCTTCAAAACCTACTGAATTATGCTCACTGTTTCCGAAATAGCCCCGGACTGAAATTTTGACCACATTGCCGGGTTCATTCCCCAACACCAGGTCCAGTACGGCCCCTTCCCTAGTTGGACTATTTACGTGTTGTTTCAAGTAGTTTGAGTAGGCTTTCAAACTCTGCTTCATCCAAGCTCCTGGCACTAAGCGAGTCCCAGTCAATATAGGGGATGTCACAATCATCCACCACAACAACCGTGTTGCTTAAACCCTCAAAATTACGACAATTCACATATCTTTAAGCTGCTCCATCAGGACCTGTAAAGACTTCATTACCTGCAAAGACTCGTATTCAAAGTATCATCTTGCATTTTTGACTTTGTCTATAGACATGTTTCTGGAACCTACCTCTTCATTCACCTGAGGAAGGAGCAGTGCTCCGAAAACTGGTGATTCGAAACAAACCTGTTGGACTTTAACCTGGTGTTGAAAGACTTCTTACTGTGCTCACCCCAGTCCAACGGCGGCATCTCCACATCATTACGACTGCACCCTTCCTATTCCGGAGCTCTACCCGCATTGCCACGCTGCACGTGCTCTTTGAGGTGTTCTCCCCCATCACAGCTGTGATATTCTCCTAAACCAGTGGTGCAACTGCCCCGCCCCTTTTGTAACCCCCTCTACCCTGACTGGAACATCTTAATCTTGGATCTTTCTGCTGCGAATCCTGTTCCCCCCTCAACGAAGTCTCTGCAATGGCAACACTATCATAATTTCAAGTATGAATCTCAATTAATCTGCGTCACCTGTTATACACAAATTTGACACAAAATCACCTCAATTCACCAGTCTTTTTGTGTTAAGCAATATCTCCCTGCCTGCTCTTCCTGTGCGTCTTATTGGCCCTATTCGCTAGATCCTCTGTTATTGCACCTTCTGACCTATTACTCCGGTTCCCACCCCCACCCCCCGCCATACAAGTTTGAATCCTCACGTGTTGTTGCACGTTTTACTTGAGTGTAATTCGCGTTTATTGGAGTGTATTAACACGCCTCCGTTTAAAGGCCGTGTGCTTAACACTGCTAGGCTCTATATGTGTATTTTCAGCTCGGGAGTCACCAGGTGTCGTATAAACACCTCACAAATATTCCAAGGTCAGGTTCAAAGTAATAACACGATACACCGATTAGTAAGTTCCAAACGATTAGTATTTATTATTACAAATATAATAAATACACATGCACACGCTAAGGGACGAAGCTACAACTAAACTAAGCGATCAGAATACTTAACTAAACAGGAACAGGCAAGGTCAGGGAGCGAGGCCTTCGTTTCGATCTTGGTCTGTAACCTTCAGAGAGTGTGCTGGTCGCTGGGGGTCTAGTGGGGCTGGTTCGCATATTAATGAGGCAATCCAGATCTGGGCACACACAATGGCAACATTTGGGTTTGAGCGTCGTATTGTCACTTACGGTTCGGCGGCTGGTGCTCAACGGCTGGAGTCAGGATACAAGTCGAAGTTCTGGGTCGAAGTCAAAGCCGGAGCACAAAAACAGACAGGACCATGTGTGGGGGTCTATCTTTATAGTGGGCCCCAAAGTCCGTGCCTTTTCGGGGCGGGCTTTACCTTCCATGCATTGATTGGATCGATTCTCAATCGATGTCTCATTAATTCCCCAATCTGAGGGTCCCTTCTCGATGGGTGGGGCGGTCTCTAGGGTCTTTTGAGGTGGATACCTTTGGTGCCGCTCTGTCTGGACATCCACTTAAAGTATCTATTCAAACCCAAATGTTGCCATTGTGTGTGCCCAGATCTGGATTGCCTCATTAATATGCAAAGCGTTTTGCTATTAACACCTTTGGTTGAGATCTCCCACCTGGCCAGAAACTAGTTTTGCTGCGTGCAAAATGCTAACCAGTCTTTGCAGACTGCTTGTCTTGGCTAAACTGCTTTTTCCCTGCAGTCTTAGCAGTTCTCCATTTTGTTAGCCCAGGGTCCATCTTAGGTGGCTACATTGTGACACTCGCAAACCTCCCGGCTAAGATATTTATGGCCCTCCATATTAGATGCAAACCATACTTCTTGTGGAGATCCTACCTGCCCCAGAAGAACAAAGAACAAAGAACAAAGAAAATTACAGCACAGGAACAGGCCCTTCGGCCCTCCCAGCCTGCGCCGATCCAGATCCTTTATCTAAACCTAACTCCCATTTTCCAAGGTCTACTTCCCTCTGTTCCCGCCCATTCATATACCTGTCTAGATGCTTCTTAAATGATGCTATCGTGCCCGCCTCTACCATCACCGCTGGTAAAATGTTCCAGGCACCCACCACCCTCTGCGTAAAAAACGTTCCACGCACATCTCCCTTAAACTTTCCCCCTCTCACCTTGAAATGATGACCCTTGTAACTGACACCCCCACTCTTGGGAAAAGCTTGTTGCTATCCACCCTGTCCATATTTCTCATAATTTTGTAGACCTCAATCAGCTTCCCCCCTCAACCTCCGTCTTTCCAACGAAAACAATCCTAATCTACTCAACCTTTCTTCATAGCTAGCACCCTCCATACCAGGAAACATCCCGGTGAACCTCCTCTGCACCCTCTCCAAGGCATCCACATCCTTCTGGTGATGTGGCGACCAGAACTGCACGCAGTATTCCAAATGTGGCCTAACCAAAGTCCTATACAACTGTAAAATGACCTGCCAACTCTTGTACTCAATACCCCGTCCGATGAAGGCAAGCATGCTGTTTGCCTTCTTGACCACTCTATCAACCTGCGTTGCCACCTGCAGGGTATAATGGACCTGAACTCCCAGATCTCTCTGCACATCAATTTTCCCCAAGACACTTCCATTGACCATATAGCCCGCTCTTGAATTTGATCTTCCAAAATGCATCACCTCGCATTTGCCTGGATTGAATGCCATCTGCCATTTATCTGCCCAACTCTCCAATCTATCTATATTTTGTTGTATTCTCTGACAGTCCTCGCTATCTGCAACTCCACCAATCTTAGTATCATCTGCAAACTTTCTAATCAGTCCACCTATACCTTCCTCCAGGTCATTTATGTAGATTACAAACATCAGTGGTCCAAGCACGGATCCCTGTGGAACACCACTAGTCACCTTCTCCATTTTGAGACACTCCCTTCCACCACTACTCTCTGTCTCCTGTTGCCCAGCCAGTTCTTGATCCATCTAGCTAGTACACCCTGAACCCCATACAACTTCACTTTTTCCATCAACCTTATCAAATGCCTTACTCAAGTCCATGTATACGACATCTACAGCCCTTCCCTCATCAATTAACTTTGTCACTTCCTCAAAGAATTCTATTAGGTTTGTAAGACATGACCTTCCCTGCACAAAACCATGCTGCCTATCACTGATAAGTCTATTTTTTTCCAGATGTGAGTAGATCCTATCCCTCAGTGTCTTCTCCAACAGTTTGCCTACCACTGACGTCAAGCTCACAGGTCTATAATTCCCTGGATTATCCCTGCTACCCTTCTTAAACAAAGGGACAACATTAGCAATTCTCCAGTCCTCCGGGACCTCACCCGTGCTCAAGGATGTTGCAAAGATATCTGTTAAGGCCCCAGCTATTTTGATCCTCGCTTCCCTCAGCAACCTGGGATAGATCCCATCCGGGCCTGGGGACTTGTCACCTTAATGTGTTTCAGAATACCCAAAACTTCCCCCATCCGTATGACAACTTGACCGAGAGCATTTAAACATCCATCCCGAGCCTCAACATCCATCTTGTCCCTCTCCTTTGTGAATACCGATGCAAAGTACTCATTAAGAATCTCACCCATTTCCTCTGACTCCACGTATAAATTCCCTCTTTTGTCTTTAAGTGGGCGAATCGTTTCTCTAGTTACCCTCTTGCTCCTTACATACGAATAAAATGCTTTGGGATTTTCCTTAACCCTGTTGGCAAAAGATATTTAATGACCCCTTTTAGCCATCTTTATTGCGCGTTTGAGATTCGTCCTATTTTCCCGTTATTCCTCCAAAGCTTCATCAGTTTTGAGTTGCCTTGATCCTATGTATGCTTCCTTTTTCATCTTAGCTAGTCTCACAATTTCACCCGTCATCCATGGTTCCCTAATCTTGCAATTTATATCTTTCATTTTCACAGGATCATGTCTGTCCTGCACTCTAATCAACTTTTCCTTAAAAGACTCCTACATTTCAAATGTGGATATACCCTTAAACAGCTGCTTCCAATCCACATTCCCTAGCTCCTGCCGAATTTTGTTATACTCTGTCTTTCCCCAATTTAGTACTCTTCCTTTCGGACCCCTCTTGTCCTTGTCCATGAGTACTCTAAAACTTACGGAATTGTGATCGCTATTCCCAAAGTAATCACCGACTGAAACATCAACCACCTGGCCGGGATCATTCCCCAATACCAGGTCCAGTATGGCCCCTTCCTGAGTTGGACTATTTACATACTGCTCTAAAACACTCTCCTGGATGTTCCTTACAAACTCTGCTCCATCCACGCCTCCAACACTACACGAATCCCATTCAATGTTGGGGAAGTTAAAATCTCCCATCACAACCACCCTATTGCTCCTACATTTTTCTATAATCTGTCTGCATATTTGTACCTCTACTTCATGCTCGCTTTTGGGAGGCCTGTAGTAAAGTCCCAACAATGTTACTGCACCCTTCCTATTTCTTAGCTCCACCCATATTGCCTCAGTGCTCGAATCCTCCATCGTGCCCTCCTTAATCACAGCTGTGATATCGTCTCTGACGAGTAATGCAACTCCTCCACCCCTTCTACCTCCCTCTCTATCCCTCCTGAAGCATCTATACCCTGGGATATTCAATTGCCAGTCCTGCCCTTCCCTCAACCAAGTCACAGTAATATCAATAACATCATATTCCCAGGTACTGATCCAAGGCCTAAATTCATCTGCCTTACCTGCTACACTTCTCGCATTAAAACAAATGCACCTCAGACCACCTTTGCGTTCATCATCTCTTCCCTGTCTACTCTTGCCCTTAGTGACACTGAGTTTATTGTCTCGTACCTTACTGGCTTTAGTTGCTGCTTCTTTACTGACCTCTAACTTCCTAATCTGGTTCCCATCCCCCTGCCACATTAGTTTCAAACCTCCCCAACAGTGTTAGCAAAAGCACTCCCTCGGACATTGGTTCCAGTCCTGCCCAGGTGTAGACCATCCGGTTTGTAATGATCCCACCGCTCCCAGAACCGGTTCGAATGTCCCACAAATCTGAACGCCTCCCTCATGCATATCTCTCAAGCCACGTATTCATTCTGACTATTCTTGAATTTCTACTCAGACTGTCCCGTGGCACTGGTAGCAATCCTGAGATTACTACCTTTGAGGTCCTACTTTTTAACTTATCTCCTAACCCTAAATTCGGATTGTAGGACCTCATCCCTTTTTTTTAACCTATATCGTTGGTGCCTATATGCACCACGACAACTGGCTGTTCACCCGCCCCCTTCAGTATGTCCTGCAGCCGATCGGAGACATCCCTGACCCGAGCACCCGGGAGGCAACATACCATTCGGGAGTCTCGTTTTCGACCACAGAAACGCCTGTCTACTCCCCTTACAATTGATTCCCCTATGACTATAGCCTTGCCAGTCTTTTTCCCGCCCTTCTGTGCAGCAGAGTGCCATGAGCCTGGCTACTACTGCCTTCCCCTGGTGAGTCATCTCCCCCAACAGTATCCAAAACGGTATACCTGTTTTGGAAGGAGATGACCGCAGGGGACACCTGCACTGCCTTCCTGCTCATTCTCTGCCTTTTGGTCACCCATTCCGTGTCTCGGTCACCAATCCTAATCTGTGGTGTGACCAACTCACTGAACGTGCTATCCACGACCTCCTCAGCATCGCGGATGCTCCAAAGTGAGTCCATCCGCAGCTCCTGAGCCATCATGCGGTCTAACAGGAGCTGCAGCTGGACACACTTCCCACACATGAAGAAGTCAGGGGCATCGGCCGAGTCCCTGAACTCCCACATTGTGCACGAGGAGCATAACATGGGTCTGGGATCTCCTGCCATTTTTACCCTTTACCTTAACTGATTACAAATGTAGTATCAAATAATTATTAAGTGAAATGAATAAAGATTTTACTTACCAATCACAATACTCACCAACACACGAAGAGTTAAATTTCTCCCAGCAACTGCTAATTGGAGCACTTTCCTTGCCAGCCAATCAGGTCGCTGCTTTGCTCTGATGTCACCCTTCAAGGTAAGTTTTTAAAGAGATAAACTTACCTTCCCGACAACCACGCTTGTTTTTGTTTGGTTAGAGGAGGGGATAGGGAGGGGAACACTGAGGAAGTGTTTCGGGTTTAATTGTCACTTGACAATAGCCCCTTCACAAACCACCTTCAAATTAGGCTGACCGCACTGCACGTATGCAAATCTCCCCAGAACAGGCAATCAGTAGCTCCGCTCTGCTGCCCTCTGCTGGATCAAGAAGATATTCCAACAGCCCAGATATCTGAAACACTCCTTCCTATGCCAGCCATTGAGCCGTGTGCTTAACTGTACTATCTTTCTATTTCACGCCTCACTGGCAGGTACCATAGAGTGTAATCCCGAGATCACAATCCGAGAGGCCCTGTTCTTTAACTTTATACCAAACGTCCTTAACTCCTTGCGCATGATCTCGTTACTCTTGCTGCCTATGTCATTAGTATCAATATGTACCATGATCTCTGGCTTTTTAACCTTCCCCTTCAGAATGCTCCCTTCCCGTTCAGAGACATCCGACATCCTCGCACCAGGGAGGCAACATACCATCCTGGAGTCTCTTTCACATTACAGAACTGTCGATCCGTGTCTCTGACTATAGAGTCCCATATAACTGTTGCACTTCTGTGCGTTGTCCCTCCCTGCTTAGCAATAGTGCCAGCCCTGATTCCACTGCTGTGGCTGATGTTTTCCCATCACCCGCGAATAGTATCCAAAACGGCATACTTGTTAGAGAGGGAGGTAGTCACAGGGGATTCCTGCACTGACTGTCTGCCCCTTCCGCGTCACCCATTTAACATTCCGCTATTACGTGCAGCCACATCTCTAAAAGTTCCGTCTGTCGCCTTTTCCGCCACGTGAATGCTCCTCCAATGTATCCACGCGGTCTGTGAGGAGCTGCAATTGCGTACACTTTCTGCAGATGCAATTGTCCCGATTGGTGGAAGCTTCACAGACCTCGCAGATCTCACAAGTGAAGCATTATAATTGCCACTTTTAGAACGAGTGAATACATTGATTAACAATAAATAGTTTATCAATTAAAATCAGTTACTTTTACGATATATTTCCGGGAACAAGATTTCTACTGTAAATTCCTCAATTTATTCTTTAAGCTTGGTTCCCTAACTGTATCTTTTTCAGTTCTTTCAGTTCCAGTTATTTCTACACAGTCCCTAATGTCAGTTCCTCACCAATGAATCGACTTACCGCTTTCCTGTCATGCCATTGTTGAATATTATGCTTGAAACTCAGGGCGCTGTTTGAACAGCTCAGAAGAAGACTGTGCCGCTGCTTTCTCCTCCCGCTGCTGCGGTTATTGCTGTCAGGGAATAGATTCATTCAAGAGATTCAGATTGGTGCTGTTATGTCGTTCGACCATCAGGTGGACCTTCACACAGAATTCAAGAACAGCCGCTTCTTTCTTCCTGTCACTAGATGGAGACTCTGACCCCCATCCCCAAATATTACAGCCCTTTAAATATGAAAGTCTGCAGCCCTTTTATTTGCTCAATTTCTGCGCAGAAATTGCGGATGCTTTCCAAAGAATCCTCTCAGTTTAAGCTTCAAGTGTACTCTTCTCAGCCCCTCAGACAGAGATTTAAAGTGTTACAGACCTGTGGTACACTTTCTCATTCCAGGCACCTCTTTCACATTTCTGAATGTTGAATGTGTCTTTTAAGCAAGAGGGTCTTCACACGTCTAACTGATAGCTTCCAAAAGTCCCTGGCAGTGAGACTGAACAGAGAGATAACCTTCCAGCTGCATCAGGGCTGAACTCTTCGTAGAACTGACAAAATCGAGCCGCTTACTCCCATTCCAGAAAGTTCTGAAGAGATCATAGAATTTAAAGTGCCGAAGACACCATTCGGCCCATCGAGCCGCCACTGGCCCTTGGAAACAGCACCCTCCACCCTATCACCGGAACCCAGTAAACCCACCTAATCTGTTTCTGTACACTAGGGCAATTTAGCATGGCTAATCCACCTAACCTGCTCATCTTTGAACTGTGGGAGGAAACCGGAGCACATGGAAGAAATCCACACAGACTCCCGAATGGTATGTTGCCTCCCGGGTGCACGGGTCAGGGATGTCTCAGATTGGCTGAAGGACATACTGAAGGGGGAGGGTGAACAGCCAGTTGTCGTGGTGCATATAGGCACCAACGATATAGGTAAAAAACGGGATGACATCGTACAATCAGAATTTAGGGAGTTAGGAGATAAGTTAAAAAGTAGGACCTCAAATGTAGTAATCTCAGGATTGCTACCAGTGCCACGAGAGAGTCAGAGTAGAAATTCAAGAATAGTCAGAATGAATACGTGGCTTTAGAGATGGTGCAGGAGGGAGGGGTTCAGAATTTTGGGACATTGGAACCGGTTCTGATGGCGGTGGGGCCATTACAAATCGGATGGTTTACAGCTGGGCAGGACTGGAACTAATGTCCGAGGGAGTGCTTTTGCAAACACTGTTGGGAGGTTTTAAACTGCTGTGGCAGGGGGATGGGAACCAGATTAGGAAGTTAGAGGTCAGTAAAGAGGCAGCAACTAAAGCCAGTAAGGTGCTAGATAATAAAATCAATGCGACTAAGGGGAAGAGTAGACAGGGAATAGATTACTTAGAATTACATAGATTTTGCAGTGCAGCAGGAGTCCATTGGGCCCATCGAGTCTGCACCGGCTCCTGGAAAGAGCACCCTACCCGGTAAACACCTCCATACTATCCCCATAACCCAGTAACCCCACCCAACACTAAGGGCAATTTTGGACACAAAGGTCAATTTATCATGGTCAATCCACCTAACCTGCACATCTTTGGACTGTGGGAGGAAACCGGAGCACCCGGAGGAAACCCATGCACACACGGGGAGGATGTGCAGACTCCACATAAGCAGTGGCCCAAGCCAGGATCGAACCTGGGACCCTGGAGCTGTGAAGCAATTGTGCTATCCACAATGCTACCGTGGTGCCAGACAGGTGGTCTGAGGTTCATTTGTTTTAATGCGAGAAGTGTAGCAGGTAAGGCAGATGAACGTAGGGCTTGGATTAGTACCTGGGAATATGATGTTATTGGTATTACTGAGACTTGGTTGAGGGAAGGGCAAGACTGGCAACTAAATATCCCAGGGTATAGATGCTTCAGGAGGGATAGAGAGGGAGGTAAAAGTGGTGGAGAAGTTGTACTACTAGCCAGAGATGATATCACAGTTGTGATAAAGGGCACGATGGAGGATTCGAGCACTGAGCAACATGGGTAGAGCTAAGAAATAGGAAGGGTGCAGTAACATTGTTGGGACTTTACTACTGGCCTCCCAAAAGCGAGCGTGAAGTAGAGCTACAAATATGTAGACAGATTATAGAAAAATGTAGGAGCAATAGGGTGGTTGTGATGGAAGATTTTAACACTCCCAAAATTGAATGGGACTCATGTAGTATTGGAGGCGTAGATGGAGCAGAATTTGTAAGGAGCATCTAGTAGAGTATTTTAGGGCAGTATGTAAATAGTCCAACTAGGGAAGGGGCCATACTGGACCTGGTATGGTCCAGGTGGTTGATATTTCAGTCGGTGATTACTTTGGGAATAGCGAACACAATTCCGTAAGTTTTAGAACACTCATGGACAAAGATTAGAGTGGTCCTAAAGGAAGAGTGCTAAATTGGGAAAAGGCCAAGTGTAACAATCTTTGGCAGGAGCTAGGGAATGTGGATTGGGAGCAGCTATTTAAGGGTAAATCCACATTTGAAATGTGGGAGTCTTTTAAGGAAAGGTTGATTAGAGTGCAGGACAGACATGTCCCTGTGAAAATGAGGGATCCAAATTGCAAGATTAGGGAACCATGGATGACGGGTGGAATTGTGAGACTAGCTGAGATGAAAAAGGAAGCATATATAAGATCGAGACGACTTAAAACTGATGAAGCTTTGGAGGAATATCGGGAAAGTAGGACAAATCTCAAACGCGCAACAATGAGGGATAAAAGGGGTCATGAAATATCTTTGGCTAACAGTGTTATGGAAAATACTTTTATTCGTATATAAGGAGCAAGAGGGTAACTAGAGAAAGGATTGGCCCACCCAAAGACAGATGAGTGAATTTATGCGTGGAGTCAGAGGAAATGGGTGAGATTCTTAATGAGTACTTTACATCGGTATTCACCAAGGAGAGGGACATGACGGATGTTGAGGTTAGGGATGGATGTTTAAATACTCTAGGTCAAGTCGGCAAAAGGACGGGGATGTTTTGGGTATTCTAAAAGGCATTATGGTGGACAAGTCCCCAGGACCAGAGGGGATCTATCCCAGGTTACCGAGGGAAGCAAGGGACGAAATAGCTGGGGTCTGGAGATATCTTTGCAGCATTCTTGAGCACGGGTGAGGTCCCGGAGGACTGGATAATTGCTAATGTTGTCCCTTTGTTTAAGAAGGGCAGCAGGGACAATCCAGGGAATTATAGACACGTGAGCTTGACGTCAGTGGTAGGCAAACTGTTGGAGAAGATACTGAGGGATTGAACCTATTCACATTTGGAAGAAAATAGACTTATCAGTGACAGGCAGCATGGTATTGTGCAGGGAAGGTCATGTCTTACAAACCTAATAGAATTCTTCGCGTAAGTGACAAAGTTAATTGGTGAGGGAAGGGCTGTAGATGTCATATACATGGACTTCAGGAAGGCGTTTGATAAAGTTTCTCATGGCAGGTTGATGGAAAAAGTGAAGTTGTATGGGGTTCAGGGTGTAGTATCTCGATGGATAAAGAACCAGCCAGGGCAACATGAGACAGAGAGTAGTGGTGGAAGGGAGTGTCTCAAAATGGGGAAAGGTGAGTAGTGGTGTTCCACAGGGATCTGTCCTCAGACCTCTGTTTATGATATACAGAAATGATCTGGACGAAGGTATAGGTGGTCTGATTAGCAAGTTTGCAGATGATACTAAGATTGGTGGAGTTGCAGATAGCAGGGAGGACTGTCAGAGAATACAGCAAAATATAAATAGATTGGAGAGTTGGGCAGAGAAATGGCAAATAAAGTTCAATCCAGGCAAATGGGAGGTGATGCATTTTGGAAGATCGAATTCAAGAGCGGACTTTATGGTCAATGGAAGACTCCTTGGGAAAATTGATGTATAGGGATATCTGGGAGTTCAGGTCCATTGAACCCTGAAGGAGGCAACGCAGGTCGCTAGAGTGGTCAAGAAGGCATACAGCATGCTTGCCTTCACCGGACGCGGTATTGAGTACAAGAGTCGGCAGGTCATGTTACAGTTGTATAAAACTTTGGTTAGGCCACATTTGGAATACTGCGTGCAGTCCTGGTCGCCACATTATCAGAAGGATGTGGATGCCTTGGAGAGGGTGCAGAGGAGGTTCACCAGGATGTTGCCTGGCAGGAGGGTGCTAGCTATGAAGAAAGGTTGAGTAGATTAGGATTGTTTTCGTTGGAAAGACGGAGGTTGAGGAGCGGACATGATTGAGGTCTACAAAATTATGAGAGGTATTGACAGGGTGGATAGCAACAAGCTGTTTCCAAGAGTCTGGGTCACGATTTCAAGGTGAGAGGGGGAAAGTTTAAGTGAGATGCACGTGGAACGTTTTTTATGCAGAGGGCAGTGGGTGCCTGGAACGCTTTGCCAGCGTAGGTGGTAGAGGCGGGAACGATAGCATCATTTAAGATGCACCTGGACAGATATATGAATGGGCGGGGAATAGCGGGAAGTAGATCCTTGGAAAATAGGCGACAGGTTTAGATAAAGGATCTGGATCGGGCAGGCCAGGAGTGCCGAAGGGCCTCTTCCTGTGCTGTAATTTTCTTTGTACTTTGTTCTTTGACACGGGACGAGCGTGCAGACTCCGCACTGACAGTGACCCAAGCTGGGAATCGAACCTGGACCCGGTAGCTGTTAAATAATTGTGTTAACCACTGTACTACCGGGCTGCCCAACAATGCCAGAAGAGAATCGGATTTCCAACGTGTGGAATCACGGCTTGCCAAATCTAACCCTGACAGGAGACGCATATTGAGTGCGTGAGACACATCCAGAGTGGAAATTGGAACATGGTAATTTGGTGCAGTGAGGTAATTCGGTTCAGTGTGGGAGAAGGTTCTTTTTCCCTACTGTTTTGTTCTCTCTCTTTCTTCTGGCCTGTAACTGCTAATCTGCAGGGAGAGAACCAGAGAGCTTTCTGGGAAGGTAAGTGATTTTTATTTTTATTACCTTTTCAAATTGTGTATGTTGGGGGGGGGGGGGGGGGGTTTGAAGTGACATCACAGTAAAGCTGTGACCTGATTGGCTGGTTTGGAATATGCACTAAATTTAAAAATTAAACATTGTTGTACTATTTAAACATAATGATACAGATTCTCTACACAATGATGAAGTTTGCTTGCTTTGAGCGCACGGTAGAAGCACTGTACATGTATGTGGTGCCCAAACCTCGTGCTGATTGTACCAAAGCTGAGCTGCTGGTGGTGACTTTTGTTGCTGGTTATATTGCTGGTGTGTTTTGTGCTATTGTGTCTCACCCTGCTGACTCTGTTTTGTCGGTGCTGAACAAGGAAAAGGGTAACTCTGCAGTACAGGTTCTCAAAAGACTTGGACGTTTAGGAGTGTGGAACGGGCTTATTGCCCGTATTATCATGATTGGTACTCTGACTGCCTTGCAGTGGTTTATCTACGACTCTGTTAAGGTATACTTCAGGCTTCTTCGCCCACCACCTCCAGAGATGCCAGCATCACTAAAGAAGAAACTTGGGCTGTAGGAAAATACATGGACTTGATTTGTTAACCCTGGTTCAGCCAGATATGTCGCTTCATAAGACTTGTAAAAAAAAGAGCTATTTAATACTGAAAGTATCATGTCTGTAATGTTGACGAGCTGTGGCAGAGTGCACAGTATTCAGCTTTGATTCAGAATAAAGAACTATGACCCAACCCCCCCCCCCCCCCCTAAAAAAACCCATAATCAATTCATTACTTGATTATAATTTAGAAGGACATCTAAGCCAGAGATGGGGCGAGTACTGTATTTAGCTTTCACATTTGTAGTAGAAATCTAGTGCTAGGAAACATATAGTTAACAGGAACTTTTGTCAATTTAATTTTTTTTAAATTTACTAATTAATTAACGCAATGTCAATTAGAGGGGTGTTGTGCTCTGCCTGTGAGATGTGGCAGGTCCGGGAGGCTTCCAGCGTCCCGGATGGCTTTGTCTGCAAAAAATGCACCTCACAGACCGCATGATTCGGTTGGAGCAGCAGTTGGATGCACTTAGGAGCACGCAGGTGGCAGAAAGCGTCATAGATAGCAGTTATATAAATGTGCTCACACCCAAGGTGCAGGCAGAGAAATGGGAGACACCAGAAGGGGCAGGCTGTCAGTGCAGGAATACACTGTGGTTGTCCCCCTCTAGAACGGTATACCCCTTTGGATACTGTCGGGGGGGAATAGCCTATCAGGGGAAAACAGCATCAGCCAGAGCAGTGGCACCACGGCTGGCTCTGATGTTCAGCAGGGAGGGTCAAAGAGCAGAAGAGCAATAGTCACAGGGGATTCTATAGTCAGGGACACAATTAGGCGCTTCTGTGGACATGAGATAGACTCCAGGATGGTATGTTGCATCCCTGGTGCCAGGATCCAGGATGTGTCAGAACGGGTAGCGGGCATGCTGAAGGGAGAGGCCAACCAGGCAGAGGTCGTTATGCACATTGGTACTAATGGCATAGGCAGGGAGGGGCATGAGGTTCTGCAGCAGGAGTTTATGGAGCTAGGCAGAAATTTAAAAGACAGGACCTCTAGGGTTGTAATCTCAGGATTACTCCCTGTGCCACGAGAGGCTAGAAATCGGAAGATAGGCCAGCTAAACACGTGGCTAAACATCTGGTGTAGGAGGGAGGGTTTCCGTTATCTGGACTACTGGGAGCTCTTTCGGGACAGGTGACCTGTATAAGAAGGACGGGTTGCATCTAAACTGGAGGGCCAGAAATACCGTGGCCGCGAGGTTTGTTGGTGTCACACAAGAGGGTTTAAACTAGTTTAGCCCGGGGTGGGTCCCGGAGCAATAGGTCAGAAGGTGAAAGCATTGAGTGAGAACTAGGGAATAGGGCCAATATGGCTCGAGGAAGAGCAAACAGTGGGATGTCGCTGAAATCAGCCGGCCTGGTAGCCTGAAGTGCATATGTTTTATGCAAGAAGTATTACGGGTAAGGCAGATGAACTTGGAGCGTGGATTAGTACTTGGAACAATGATGTTGTTGCCATTACAGAGACCTGGTTGAGGGAAGGACAGGATTGGCAGCTCAATGTTCCAGGATTTGGATGTTTCAGGAGGAATAGAGGGGGATGTAAAAGACTTGCGCTACTGGTTAGGGAGAATATCACAGCTGCACTACGGGAGGACACCTCAGAGGGCAGCGAGGCTGTATGGGTAGAGATCAGGAATAAGAAGGGCGCAGTCACAATTTTTGGGGTTTACTACAGGCCTCCCAACAGCCAGCGGGAGATAGAGGAGCAGATAGGTAGACAGATTTTTGAAACGAGTAAAAACAACAGGGCTGTTGCGATGGGAGATTTCAACTTCCAAATATTGACTGGGACTCACTCAGTGCTAGGGGCTTGGACGGGGCAGAGTTCGTAAGGAGCACCCAGGAGGACTTCTTAAAACAATATCTAGATAGTCCAACTTGGGAAGGGGCTGTCTTGGACCTGGTATTGGGAAATGAGCCTGGCTAGTTTGTTGAAGTTTCAGTAGGGGAGCATTTCGGGAACAGTGATCACAATTCAGTAAGTATTAAAGTGCTGATGGACAAGGATGAGAGTGGTCCTCGGGTGAATGTGCTAAACTGGGGAAAGGCTAATTATAACAATATTAGGTAGGAACTTAAGAAGCTAGATTGGGAGCGGATGATTGAGGGTAAATCGACATCTGACACGTGGGAGGCCTTCAAATGTCAGTTGAAATGAATTCAAGACCGACATGTTCCTGTGCGGACGAAGGGAAGAACGGCAAATTTCAAGAACCTTGGATAACGAGAGATATTGTAGGCCTCATCCAAAAGAAAAAGGAGGTATTTGTCAGGGCTAGAAGGCTGGGAATAGACGAAATCTGTGAGGAATATAAGGAAAGTAAGAAGGAACTTAAGGAAGGAGTCAGCAGGGATAAAAGGGGTCACGAAAAGTCATTGGCAAATAAGGTTAACGAACATCCCAAGGCATGTTACGAATACATAAAAAGAAAGGGAAAGGGTTGGCGCACTGAAGGATAGGCAAGGGAATCTATGTGTGGAGCCAGAGTAAACGGGCGAGGTACTGAATGAGTACTTTGCATCAGTATTCACTAAAGAGAAGGAATTGATTGAGTCTGGGGAAGGTGTGTGGATAGCCTGGGTCACATTGAGATCCAAAAAGACGAGGTGTTGTGCGTCTTGGAAAATATTAAGGTAGATAAGTCCCCAGGGCCTGATGGGACCTACCCCAGAATAATGAAGGCGGCTAGAGAGGTAATTGCTGAGGCCTTGGCAGAAATCTTTGGATCCTCACGGTTCAGGTGATGTCCCAGAAAACATTAGAATAGCCAATATCGTTCCTCTGTTTAAGAAGGGTAGCAAGGATAATGCAGGGAACTACAGGCCGGTGAGCCTTACGTCAGTGGTATTGAAATTACTGGAGTGAATTCTTCGAGACAGGATCTCCTCGCATTTGGAAGCAAATGGACGTATTAATGAGAGGCAGCATGGATTTGTGAAGGGGAGGTCATGTCTCCCTAACTTGCTAGTTTTTCGAAGAGGTCACAAAGATGATTGATGCAGGTAGGGCAGTGGATGTTGACTATATGGACTTCAGTAAGGCGATGACAAGGTCCTTCATGGCAGACTGGTACAAAAGATGAAGTCACACGGGATCAGGTGTGAGCTGGCAAGATGATACAGAACTGGCTAGGTCATAGAAGGCAGAGAGTAGCAATGGAAGGGTGCTTTTCTGATTGGAGGGCTGTGACTAGTGGTGTTCCTCAGGGATCAGTGCTGGAACTTTTGCTGTTCGTAGTATATATAAATAATTTGTAGGAAAATGTAACTGGTCTGATTACTAAGTTTGCAGATGACACAAACTTTGGTGGAATTGCGGATAGCGAGGAGGACTGTCAGAGGATACAGCAGGATTTAGATCATTTGGAGACTTGGGCGGGGAGATGGCAGATGGAGTTTAATCCGGACAAATGTGAGGTAATGCATTTTGGAAGGCCTAATGCAGGTAGGGAATATACAGTGAGTGGTAGAACCCTCAAGAGTATTGACAGTCAGAGAGATCTAGGTGTACAGGTCCACAGGTCACTGAAAGGGGCAACACAGGTGGAGAAGGTAGTCAAGAAGGCATACAACATGCATGCCTTCATTGGCCGCGGCATTGAGTATAAAAATTGGCAAGTCATGTTGCAGCCGTATAGAACCTTAGTTAGGCCACACTTGGAGTATTGTGTTCAATTCTGGTCGCCACACTACCAGAAAGATGTGGAGGCTTTAGAGAGGGTGCAGAAGAGATTTACCAGGATGATGCCTGGTATGGAGGACATTAGCTATGAGGAGCGGTTGAATAAACTCGGTTTGTTCTCACTGGAACAACGGAGGTTGAGTGGCGACATGATAGAGGTCTATGAAATTATGAGGGGCATAGACAGAGGGGATAGTCCGAGGCTCTTCCCCAGGGTAGAGGAGTCAATTACTAGGTGGCATAGGTTTAAGGTGCGAGGTGCAAGGTTTAGAGTAGATTTTACACAGTATAGTGGGTGCCTGGAACTCGCTGCCAGAGGAGGCTGTGGAAGCAGGGATGATAGTGACATTTAAGCGGCATCTTGACAAATACATGAATAGGATGGGAATAGAGGGGTACGGACCCAGGAAGCGGGGAAGATTTTAGTTTCGACGGGCAGTATGGTCGGCATAGGCGTGGAGGGCCGAAGGGCCTGTTCCTGTGCTGTTCCTGTCTTTGTTCTTTGACATCACAATCTCCGCCACACAAACGGACAGGGATGGTTCTATTCGTGCATTTGAACAGGGGTGAAGCACAAAAATAACTGAAGTGAAAACTCATCTGAGAGATGGGCTGGACTATCACGATCCCCAGCAGCACGTTTCCCGGCCGATTCTATTTTCCCTCCAATTGCCAATAGAAGTTCCCATTTTAACCTCCCCACGACGCCACAGAATCCATTGGCGTGTGGATGCTGCTGGCGAGAAAAGTAAATAATATTAATAATAACCTTTTGTTGTCACAAGTATGAAGTTACTGTGAAAAGCCCCGAGTAAGCGCCTGCTCGGGTAAGCTGGTATGGGAATTGAACCCGTGCTGCTGGCCTTGTTCTGCATTACAAACCAGCTGCGAGCCCACTGAGAATGGAACAGCTGGAAAATTCGGGCCAATGGCAATAGATTAGTTTTATTTAATGAATAACAGGTCATATAACAAATCCTATCATAAATTAGCAAAATGCTTTTCATATTGTTAAAAATTCACAACTTGCCACATAAGGCGATCTCAATATTCGATCCAAAGGCATAACGAAGAACATTGTTTGCAAGAAGTACATTAGGGGACATGGTGGTCGGGGTGGTGGGTGGGGTCCGGGGGAGGGAGGGGGGGGGGGGGGGTGGGGGGGGCTCGGGGTGAGTATGACCAAGGGAGAATCCTTTTGTGATGTGAACAATTAATAAATATTATTTTTGAACTTAAAAGAAAGGAAACCACACACAACAATAATGAGTGCAATGCGCCATGGCACTCTAGTACACAAATTGTGGACAGACTTAATTTTACACGAAAATAGGCCGCCAACTGCCTACGTTTACCTGCACTGTTCAACAAAGAACAGCCAATTTTAAGTAATTTCCTGAGCGAAATCGACCAAGAAATTATAGCAACCAGGTTTAGATAAAGGATCTGGATCGGCGCAGGCTGGGAGGGCCGAAGGGCCTGTTCCTGTGCTGTAATTTTCTTTGTTCTTTGTAGGACAATGTGATCCAGTCTAGGAAATAGTCTCAAGGATCAGCAAGGGCGGGGCTGGCGCTGGAGATGGAGAGGGGGGAGGGGGAGGGAGTGCTGATACATTCGGGTGACTAGACCTGAATCTTGATGCATTTCTTATGATGGCTGTTTCCCCTTTTCCTTTCGCATTTAGTTGGTTTCACTTTTATACTCTTTACTTCCCTTTGATCTTATTCACCGTGTGGACTTGGCTTTTGCCGGATAATTGTCCATTTCCTGATCTCAAAAATTTGAATTTATGATTTCTGTAGCCCATCCAATCACATATGTAAAATATTTTTGCCTTTGATATGCAAATTGGCATCTCGTGATTTCTCCAGACATTTAACACAAGTGAGCAACCGGTTTACTTTGTTTTTGCTTCCGCTTTTCAATCTTATTTTCCCCTGAGTGTTAACATTACATAATTGGCTTCACGTTTACCGTACTTAAGTTATGAGTGATCAATTCTCAAAAGTTTCCGAGGGTTGTGGCATTCTGTTTCAGTAAGGACAATGTTTGTACTTGAGTAGAAGCGTAAGTCAAAACCTTTGAAGAGAAACTGTGACTGTCTTCTCTTTCTGCTTCACAGAGAGCGGGGCGTGGGGGAAGGGGGGGGGGGGGGGGCTCATATCCTGAACCCCAGCACATCTGACTAGATTTTCCTGGTGGGCTGCAGTTGTTGGGCGTCTGAGGATAAACACTAAAATAAATGAACAGATTTCATTTTAAAAGTAGCGTTCTGTCGGTAGCATTTAGTTTTTGTGCTTATTAATGATTCGAATCATTGTGGCAACCGGATATTTCACCGCACTTTTTAACTGCTCTCTGAACTTGGACTGAGTCACCACATAAATGAACGTATTTGTGCAGCAGCTGAAATTCCGTAACATGCCGCCGACTCGTCGAAAAACATAGAACGCTTCACTATAATAGTTCGGATTGTTCCCTCCAATGTTGTAATATAAAAAATCTACAACATGTGTAAACCATAAAAGTATGAAGCTGCCGGATATGGAGAAGAGTAAAATCGCTGATTTCCTCCTGCTCTCCATCTCTGGGTCACTGCGATCATCTATTCTGCTTTGGACTCTCAATCTTTTCCGAACCCGACTCGCCACTATAATATGTCTAACTGTAAGAGCATTGAGCAACAGAATTAAAGTGAATGGAAGCATTGGGGTTAAAATCTTATGAAATATGTTTAGTCCCACCCATCCGGGCTCAGTATAAAAGCTTGGCTTGTCAAGACAGAACCATGGTATATTGTCGATTATCAATCCCGATTGATATGTAAAGTAGAAGGGAACATTTTTTAAACAGAGCAGAATGCCCGCTGTTGCTAGAACAACAGCCGCCGTTCTGGCGGTGCAGTATTTAGTTTTCAGCTTCCGGAAACAGATAGCTACACACCGGTCAAAGGTAAAAGTGACAGTGAACCAGACAGAGCAGTCAGTGGCGGCTGGAATCAGGGTAAGAATGACAGTGCAGACTGCGGTGATGCGCAGGAACGAGAGTGGAAAATAATAATAAATGATCCGGTTCAGGATCACATCAGTAATAATGACCAGTAGATCTGCTGTTGCCATGGCCACCAGGTAGCGAGTGGTGCAGGTCGACAGCCCACATCTTCCACCAGAAAGGATCACAATCGCCGTAAAGTTAACTGTAAGATAAATAAAAGTAAAGAGTCACGACATTGCCAAAAATAAACCCTACACCATCAGTCCCAGATGGTCAGGATGGGGGTTTCAAATTACATATCTGGAGATCAGTTCTGTGGTTAAAAATCATATTGTAAACTCCAACCTACCACCATTCCATCAGCTTTCTGCTTTATGTGAGGCTGTATATGGGTCAGATTTAAGTAGATTTCAGCAGGTTCATCAGCTTTGTAAACATTATTGGAGAGCTAACATCCTCCGGTTCAACTCGCTTGGCAATATCAAAATGGTTTGTTTCGGCATGCATTGCCTCGGGAACCCGAATGCTGAAGAAATTTGAGGGCCATGTTACGGAGCAGCTAAATTTCTTTACGTCGCCGTTTTGGGCCAGAAAGTATAAAATATTTTCACCAGTCATGGAAACATAGTCCCAATTTTGCAAATGCTAAAGAAAAACGGCATCACTTTTGCTTTGTGGTCGCATTTCCTGTCGAATTGTGACTCCTGCTAGGATACTGGATCAGACCAGTTTGTTCCTCTGGCCGAGGAGACACATGGTCATTGCTTTGATTTTCATGCAGAAAATAGTTAGTATAAACAACGCACCGCTTGAAGGAAAGACACACTAGCACCCAACAGTACTGCCACAGCATCCCCAACCCCTTCACGACGCCGGCATGGCATAATCACTTCATGGACCCCGAAAAGCAGGAGAACGTCATGGAATAAAGTGGACTTCTAAAAAATCTGTGCAAGTATAACTAAAATATGAATGCAGGGAATAAAAATATACATCAATCAGGCAGGAACACTGATCATTGTGTTCAGCTTCCGAGAGTACTGAAGGAAGTGGCGACATGAAGTGCGTTTCCGGGTAATGACTCGAGAAGGTCAGAAAGCTGGTTAGGTTTGCAGGCAAGAAGTAAAACTTTGGAATAAATGGGCCTTTTTGCGATCGGCAAGCCTTGATACGTTGGGTACTGCAGGGACCTGTGCTTGGACCCTAAATGTTCATATTATGTACTAATGATTTGAACGAAGAAACTGAATGTAGTATCTCCTAATTTACAGATTGTATAAAGTTTGGTGGAAAGGTGAATTGTAGAGAGGATGCAGAGATGCTTCAAATAAATTTGGATAGGCGGCGTCAGTGGGCGTATGCATGCAGATGCAGTATCATACGGATACATGTGAGTTTATACACTTTCGCAGCAAAAAAACGATAACAGATTATTATTTGAATGAGTGTAAATTGAGAGAGGTGGATACTTGGTGTCCATGTGCATCAGTTGTTGAATATAAGTGTGCAGGTTCTGCAGGCTGTAAAGGAGGCAAAGGGATGTAAGCCTTCATAGCAAAGAACAAAGAAAAGTACGGCACAGTAACAGGCCCTTCGTCCCTCGAAGCCCGTACCTACCATGCTGCCCGTCTAAACTAAAATCTTCTACACTTTCTAGGTCCGTATCCCTCTATTCCCATTCTATTCATGTATTTGTCCAGATGCCCCTTAAATGTCACTATCGCACCTGCTTCCACCAACTCCTCTGGCAGCGAGTTCCAGACACACTACCCTCTGTGTAAAACACTTGACTCGTACATCCCCTATAAGCCTTGCCCCTCGCACCTTAAAACTATGCAAGAAGATTTGAGTTAAATACGGTGATGTTTTAAAAAAAAACTGTGTCGCGCTTTAATGAGCGTATTGTGTGCAGTTTTGGTGCCTATA